>NC_068284.1:4343553-4943553 GCF_025860055.1 Xyrauchen texanus | reverse complement strand
TTCAGGATTTATAAATATATATTCAGGATTTATAACTATATATTCAGGATTTATAACTATATATTCACGATTTATAACTATATTCAGGATTTATAAATATATATTCAGGATTTATAACTATATATTCAGATTTACAACTGTTTATTCAGGATTTATAACTATATATTCAGATTTACAACTATATATTCAGGATTTATAACTATATATTTATGATTTATAACTATGTTTAGGATTTATAAATATATATTCAGGATTTATAAATATATATTCAGGATTTATAACTATATATTCAGATTTACAATGATATATTCAGGATTTATATCTATGTTCAGGATTTATTATTATATATTCAGATTTACAACTATATATTCAGATTTACAACTATATATTCAGGATTTATAAATGTATATTCAGGATTTATAACTATATATTCAGATTTACAACATTATATTCAGGATTTATATCTATATTCAGGATTTATAACTATATATTCAGGATTTACAACTATATTCAGGATTTACAACTATATTTTCAGATTTATAACTATAAATTCAAGATTGATATCTATATTCAGGATTTATAACTATATATTCATGATTTATAACTATATTTAGGATTTATAAATATTTATTCAGGATTTATAACTATATATTCAGATTTACAACTATATATTCAGGATTTATAAATATATATTCAGATTTACAACAATATATTCAGGATTTATAAATATATATTCAGGATTTATAACTATATATTCAGATTTACAATGCTATATTCAGGATTTATATCTATGTTCAGGATTTATTATTATATATTCAGATTTACAATTATATATTCAGATTTACAACTATATATTCAGGATTTATAACTATGTATTCAGGATTTAAAATATATATTCAGGATTTATAACTATATATTCAGATTTACAAATATATATTCAGATTTACAACTATATATTCAGATTTACAACTATATATTCAGGATTTATATCTATATTCAGGATTTATAAATATATATTCAGGATTTATAAATATATATTCAGGATTTATAACTATATATTCAGATTTACAATGATATATTCAGGATTTATATCTATGTATTCAGGATTTATATCTATGTTCAGGATTTATTATTATATATTCAGATTTACATCTACATATTCGGATTTACAATAAAATATTCAGATTTACAACTATATATTCAGGATTTATAACTATATTCAGGATGTATAACTATATATTCAGGATTTATAACTATATATTCAGATTTACAACTACATATTCAGGATTTATAACTATAATCAGGATTTATTATTATACAGGTGAAACTCGAAAAATTAAAATATCGTGCAAAAGTTCATTAATTTCAGTTATTCAACTTAAAAGGTGAAACTAATATATTATATAGACTCATTACAAGCAAAGTAAGATATGTCAAGCCTTTATTTGATATAATTTTGATGATTATGGCTTACAGCTTATGAAAACCCCAAATTCAGAATCTCAGAAAATTTTAATATTACATGAAATCAAGAAAAAAAAAGATGTTAAATACAGAAATGTCGGCCCTCTTAAAAGTATAATCATGCATATGTACTCAGTACTTGGTTTGGGCCCCTTTTGCATTAATTACTGCCTCAATGCGGCGTGGCATGGATGCTATCAGCCTGTGGCACTGCTGAGGTGTTCAGCTCTCAATAGCGGCCTTCAGCTCTTCTGCATTGTTTGGTCTCATGTCTCTCATCTTTCTCTTGGCAATGCCCCATAGATTCTGTATGGGGTTCAGGTCAGGCGAGTTTGCTGGCCAATCAAGCACAGTAATACCATGGTCATTGAACCAGGTTTTGGTACTTTTGGCAGTGTGGGCAGGTGCCAAGTCCTGCTGGAAAATGAAGTCAGCTTCTCCATAAAGCTTGTCTGCTGAAGGAAGCATGAAGTGCTCTAAAATGTCCCGGTAGACGGCTGCGTTGACTCTGGACTTAATAAAGCACAGTGGACCAACACCAACCGATGACATGGCTCCCCAAACCAACACAGACTGTGGAAACTTCACACTGAACTTCAAGCATGTTGGATTGTGTGCCTCTCCATTCTTCCTCCAGACTCTGGGACCTTGGTTTCCAAATGAGATGCAAAATTTGCTCTCATCAGAAAAGAGGACTTTGGACCACTGAGCAACAGACCAGTTCTTTTTTTCTTTAGCCCAGGTAAGACGTTTGACATTTGAAGCCCATGTCCAGGACCCGTCTGTGTGTGGTGGCTCTTGATGCAGTAACTCCAGCCTCAGTCCACTCCTTGTGAAGCTCCCCCACACATTTGAATGGCCTTTTCCTGACAATCCTCTCAAGGCTACGGTCATCCCTGCTGCTTGTGCACCTTTTTCTTCCACACTTTTCCCTTCCACTTAACTTTCTATTAATGTGCTTTGATACAGCACTTTGAGAACATCCAACTTCTTTTGCAATTACCTTTTGAGGCTTTCCCTCCTTGTGGAGGGTGTCAATGATGGTTTTCTGCACAACTGTCAGGTCAGCAGTCTTCCCCATGATTGTGAATTCAACTGAACCAGACTGAGAGACCATTTAAAGGCTCAGGAACCCTTTGCAGGTGTTTAGCTGATTAGAGTGTGACACTTTGAGCCTACAATACTGAACCTTTTCACAATATTCTAATTTTCTGAGATTCTGAATTTGGGGTTTTCATAAGCTGTAAGCCATAATCATCAAAATTATATCAAATAAAGGCTTGAAATATCTTACTTTGCTTGTAATGAGTCTATATAATATATTAGTTTCACCTTTTAAGTTGAATTACTGAAATTAATGAACTTTTGCACAATATTCTAATTTTTCGAGTTTCACCTGTATATTAAGATGTACAACTATATTAAGTATAACTATATATTAAGATTTACAATGATATATTCAGGATTCATAACTATTATCAGGATTTATTATTATATATTCAGATTTACAACTATAATAAGTATAACTATATATATTCAGATTTACAATTATATATTCATGATTGCTAACTATATATTCAGATTTGCATTCAGGTTTTTATTACTATATTCAGGATTTATAATTACATATTCAGGATTTATAACTATATATTTAGATTTACATCTATATTGTCAATATTTTAATCTATATAATTAGATTTACAACTATATATTTAGCTTTACAATGATATATTCAGGATTTATAACTATATTCAGGATTTATAATTATATTTTCAGGATTTACAACTATATATTTAGATTTACAACTATATATTCAGTGTTTATTTGTTTTATTTTTTTATTTAATACATTTTATTATGCCCAATTCCCAATGCGCTCTAAGTCCTCGTGGTGGTCTAGTAATCCAGGTGGCAGAGGCCGATTCTCAGTTGCCTCCGCATCTGAGACCGTCAATCCGTGCAATTTTATAACTATTTATACTATTTATAGCTATATATTTAGATTTAAAATTATATATTCATTATTTATAACTATATATTTAGATTTACAATTATATATTCAGGATTTATAACTATATATTCTGTTTAACAATTATATATTCAGGATTTATAACTATATATTCAGATTTACAATTATATATTCAGGATTAATAACTATATGTTTAGATTTACAACTATATATTCAGTATTTATAACAAATATATTAAGGATTTCTTATTATATATTCAGTATGACTATATATTTAGATTTACAACTTTCCAGGATTTATAATTATATATTCAGATTTACATCTAAATATTCATTATTTATAACTATATATTCAGATTTACATTTATATATTCAGGAATGATTTATTACATTTTTTATTTAATAAATTTTCTCCCCTTTTATACCCAATATGGAATGCCCAATTCCCAATTTGCTCTAAATCCTCGTGATGACCTAGTGACTTGCCTTAATCCGGGTGGCGGAGGACAAATCGTAGTTGCCTCCGCGTCTGATACTATCAGTCCGTTCATTTTATAATGTGGCTTGTTGAGCGTGTTACTGCGGAGACATGCCCTGGATTTGAACTCGCAACTCCAGGTGTGGTAGTCAGCATCTTTACTTGCTGAGCTACACAGGCCTCTCATATTCAGGATTTATAACTATATATTTAGATTTACAACTAAATATTCAGGATTGGGAGTCACGTGATGCCATGTGAGAAGCAGACGTGTAAACGCCTAGCTCTGCGCACTTTACTAGTTTTTAATTATTTTTGTGTTACATCCTGCTAAATATATGTGACAAAGAAGTCAAATCCTTAGGCTCTGGAGCTATAAAAAGATACTTACATGCTCAAGCTGAAACCTCTGGCAGACCTGCGGACAAGGAACTCGGTTTGGATTGTGCAGCGGGAGAAATCCAGTGTCAACTGTCCAACATGTCTGTGATGCTGATAAAAGTTGTTGATGACTTAGAGGATCTTGCTCTAAAACGTTGATCGATTACAGTGATGGAAACAAAATTCTCTCGGTTGGTTACAAGAGTGTTGGATGTCGAGAAATTGATAAATTATCTGGAGTCATCGGAGAGAAATAACTGCTAATCTGCTAGCAACCAAGATAGATTTGGAATACGTTTATGAAAAACATTTAAGATTTGGAAAACCGAAGTAGGCGAAATAATGTATGAATTGTTGGACTTCCCTAGCATGAGGAAGGCCGAGATATGGTGAAATTCCTAGACAAGCTTTTCCCAAGTCTGCTCAACATAATAAATCATAAGCTGGAAATGGAGTGAGCTCACAGAGTCCCGGCTCGCAGATCCACTGAGGGAGACAGGCCCTGATCAATTCTGGCCAAATTTCTCAGATCAAGATCATCCGATAAAGAAAGAGCAAAAGAAGGCTTTCTTGGAAGAACCAAGAACATTTTCTTGTTCCCGGACTTTGCAAATTCTACAAGAGAGAAACATGATCGATTCAAGGAATGTAAGAAACTCTTATATCAACGGAAGATCTCTTTTGCTCTGATGTTACCGGCCAAGCTTGTAATAGATACTAAGGATGGCCGCAAAGTATTTACATGTACCAAGCAAGCCTTGTCTTTCATAGAAACAATGGGTGAGTAAACCATTTAGTGTTTCTCATGGGAGTGGATTGACATGCTGTACTTACTCTTGGCTGTGTGAGGAAGATGAGCGCCATTATTTTTTTGGGTGTGTTGGTTCCATGTAGTGGCTGAAGTTTGTTTTGTGGCATAACACTCCTTCGGGACAGCTGTGGATCAATCTGCTTGTTCTTTGTGCGTATGCCTCCTATTGGTTGTAGTTTGTTTTGTGGAGTATTTTTCTAGGACACTGGAAGGATTTCATCATCTGCTGCACTCATGACCAGCCATCTGGCTGAATATTTGTTTGTCTGTCTGAGGAAACTGTATGAATTTATATATATATAGAATTTGTTTTGTGCTGGATCTGCTAGAGACTTGAGCTTGCATTGTGGAGGAACACACGTTCAAGACAGTTCTTTGAATGAATCTACATGTTCTTTGTGTTTATTCTGCCAATTGGATATAGTTTTTTTATAGATTATTTTCTGTTATGTAATTTTGCCTCACAAAATTTGTACAGAAGCACCGGACTTGAGCAATCCAACAGCAAAGTTGTCGTGGGGGCGCTCATAGGCATACATGGACTCTTTGAGTTTAGAGGGATGGACACCGTTTGGTACTGTCATGCACGGGGTTAATGCACACATTTTTATTTTTTCTGTTTGTTTGATTCCGAGGGAAGTTCAGGGTTTGATTGTTGCACTAATGTGGAATGTGGTCTCTATAATCTTGTTTTTGACACACAATCTATGTTGTTAATATGTCAAAATATTAAATGTTAATATGAGCGGGTTGTCTCTCCATGTGGAATGTGAATGGGTTGGGGCACCCCAAAAGGATGGTTATTTATTTTCTTAAGTGTAAGAAATATGAACTAGTGTTTCTTTAAGAAATGCATCTTCCCCTCAGGAATCTGAAACATTTGAGAAGATATGGGGTGGACATGATTTCTTAAGTGCTGGTTCAAGTAAGAGCAGGGGGTCATTATATTGATAAATAAACATCTACAATTCAAATGTCTCAAACAGATTAAAGATAAATTAGGAGGAGTCATTATTGTTTTAGCAGAAATTCAGGGGCAAATGTTGATTTTGGCTAATATTTACGCACCTAACGCTGATGATGTTGCAAGCCGCTGGCACCCTTCATGATAAAATATTGTGAGGAGACTTTAATATTTTGATGGACTCAGTCCTTGATCATAGTAAATCAAAAGTGTGTAAGCCCCGAGAGCAACATTGATGCATCACAGGATGTGTAAAAATCATGGTCTTACAGATATTTGGAGACTTTTGAACCCATCTGTTAGGGACTAAACATTTCTTTCATCAGTCCATAAAATGTATTCTAGAATAGATTTTATATATATATATATATATATATATATATATATATATATATATATATATATATATATATATATATATATATATATCTAAGTCCCTCATTTTATCTGTGGTTGATTGCTCAATTGGAAACATCTTAGTTTCAGATCACATCCTGGTGAGTTTAGAGGTGTTGCCACATATGGAGAACAACAAATCATATAGTTGGCGCTTTAATGTATCTCTTTTGCAAAATCCTGATTTCCAACTAATATTAAAGGTTGAAATCATTGTCTATATGGAGACCAACTGGTCCTCAGTATCTTCTGTGGGTGTGGCTTGGGAGACACTTAAGGTGATTCTTTGGGGTCGGATCATACAGTATGCCTCATTCATCAAAAAATCCAAAGCATGTGAGCTTGTGGAATTGGAAGGGAATATTAAAAGTGCCAAAGCACCGAATGTCGTCTGATGGCCTAAGAGAATTTACTTGATTGAAATACAGATATACTTTAATTTTGTCACGGAAGGTGGAGTTTTGGCTACTCAGGACAATACAGTCATATTTTGAGTCTGGGGAAAAAGCAGGAAAACTTCTGGCTAGATATATAAAGCAGAGAGAATCTTTTTCTACCATTCCATCAGTGAAATCTTCTGGTGGTGAAATATTTCCATTGATTTTATTAATGATTTTAAAGAATTCTATCTTGATCTCTATAATTCCACGTCTTCTTCTATTGATAGAGACATTAGAAACTTTGTGGAACCATTAGTTCTTCCTAAACTGATGACTGAACAAAAAACATTCTCTTGATTCTGAGAAAAACTTGGAGGAGCTTGGCGAGGTATTTAAGGCCTTGTCTACAGGCAAGGCTCCAGGGCCAGATGGCTTTGCCGCTGAATTTTTTAGATCTTATGCTACAGAACTGGTTCCACTTTTGTTAGAAGTTTATATGGAATCATTAAATAATGGAAAGCTTCCACCAACCATGAAACAAGCCCGGATCAGTCTGATTCTTAAAAATGACAATGATCCAAGCAAATGTAAGAGTTACCGTCCAATTTCCCTGATCCAGCTAGATGTTAAAATTTTGTCAAACATTTTGGCTAACCGATTAAGTAAAGTTATGACATCTCTTATACATATAAATCAGGTGGGGTTTATTTGGGGCCGCAGCTCTTCTGATAACATTAGTCATTTCATCAATATCTTGTGGTCAGTGGCGAATGAACAGGCTCCGGTCATGGCTATTTAACGATGCAGAAAAGGAGTTTGATATGGTAGAATGGGATTATCTCTTTAAGATGTTGGAAATGTACGGGAAGACTTTTATTCTTTAAGTTACTTTATAGACACCCTGTAGCAGTGGTACAAACGTACTGCCCATTAACAGATTTTCAGCCTGGCGCCTTCTAGTGGCCCAAACAGGGCATTAAGTATCTGGGCATTATTTTCCCAGCAAATTTGTCTGATTAAGTTAGTTCATTTTGACCCTTTAATAAAAAGGTTTTCGAGTGATGTGAGTAGGTGGACTTCATTAAACTTTTTCATGATTGGAAATGTTAATGTTATAAAAACAAATTGTATTCCAAAATTCAAATTCCTACTACAATCTCTCCCTGTAGATGTCTCCCTCACATGTCCTCAGCTGACAGCTTCATTGAATTCTACCTGCTGAACACCAGTTTCATGTACAATAGTAAAGAGGAGACTCAGGGGTGCAGGCCTTATGGGAAGAATTGCAAAGAAAAAGCCACTTTTGAAAACCAAAATGAAAAGGTTTGAGTGGGCAAAGAAACAGAGACAATGAACAACAGATAATTGGAAAAGAGTGTTATGGATCTTAACCCCATTGAGCTTTTGTGGGATCAGCTAGACTATAAGGTGCGTGAGAAGTGCCCAACAAGAAAAAGACATATATGGCAAGTGTTACAGGAAGTGTGGGTTGAAATGTCACATGAATATCTGGACAAACTGAGGATTTTTTGATGAGAACTCTTTGAAGTAGTTTAAGAAGTTCTGAACATTTTTTTTTTTTAAATTGTAATAGTCATTTTTCACATTATTAATGTCCTGACTATATATTGAGATCAGTTGAATGCCACTTTGTTAAATAAAAGTACCAATATCTTTCCATTAGAGCAAAATCTGTATATTATTCCAAACATTTGGCCGCCAGTATATATTTAGACTTACAAATAAATATTCAGGATTTATAACTATATATACCGATCAGCCACATCATTAAAACCACCTGCCTAATATTGTGTAGGTCCCCCTCATGCCACCAAAACAGCACCAACCCGCAACTCAGAATAGCATTCTGAGGTGATATCCTTCTCATCACAATTCTGCCCTACAAAGCAAAAAGGCAGTAACTACGCAGAGTGCAGAACTGAGAAAAATGACTTTAAAGTTATCCTGTCATCCAGCCTAAGTAGTTGTAGGTAGATTATTGGACATGTGGCTGTTTTGTTACTTTATATTAGCTTATTCTTTGTACATATCAATCCTCATATTTAATTTGATATTTTACCCCTATTTTGCAGTTACTGTATTCTTGCTTTGTATTACTTACCAAAAACGTGGCACCATACCAAGGAAAAAGGCGGTAACTACAGATTCTCCAAAAACTATTTTGCCACAACTTGGGCTCTGGGTGTGTTATACACTGTATTTGAAATAATTGGAACCATTTGTTTTCCTGAACATGGATATACCAAACCCAAACTAATTTGACCATTTTAGGTCAATATTTTCCACCCAGAAGCTGTTCTGATGCTGAAACGGCTGCTTAAAGTCTCACATTGCTAAGCTGTGTCAAGGCCCAAATTGGGAAAATTTATTTTGAATAGGTCGCCCAATGCTGGCTGGGATAGGCTCCAGCCCCCTGCGACCCTGTACACAGGATAAGCGGTTGACGATGGATGGATGGATGGATATTTTGAATAGGACCACATGCTTTTCTAGTTATTGAATATTTTTCCACCGCTGGTTGGATTATAACTTTGTGACATGAACAACAAAATGATGACATGGCATCGGCGATGATGTGAAGTTACAGAGGATAAAGTTACAGCTAGGAGCAGGGAGGATCAGGGGCAGGTAAGCAAAGCTATTTAAAACATCGCCTGTCAATTAGCATAATGCTATCTGAATGGACCTCTGAGAGGAAGTCCCACCCTGGTGGCTGACAGGTGTTTACATTGTGATAGCCTAGGCTCTAAATGTTTAATCTGTCACTGTTACTTACCATTCTCCGGGTATTTTCTTTTCAATGCCATTTCGACCATCTTCTTTCCCCGGCTTTGTGCCATCTCAAACAAAATTTGTGTGAAGTTAGAAGTGTGAAATCGCAAATGTTAAAACCGTCCCATGAGGATGCCGCGAAGTCAGCTGTGTGTGTTCACCATGGAAACAGTAACTTCACTGCGCAGCAACACGGTTATTTTTTGTTAGGTAAAACATAACAAGAATACAGTAATGGATGTTACTGTACTCTTGCTTTGTTTCACTAAGGCTTTTTGCAGTTACTGTACAAACGACTACCATTTTTCTCCAAAACGACACACATTTGAGATAAGATGTTTTGTCACATAACAAAGAATGCCTTGAATGTCATGAAAATGATAATAACTCATTTTTGACTAAAAATGCAGTTACTGCCTTTTTGTTTTGTAGGGCAGAATTGTACAGAGCAGATAACCAGTCTGGCCATTCGCTGTTGACCTCTATCGTCAACAAGACATTTCCATCGACAGAACTGCAGCTCGCTGGATGTTTTTTGTTTTTGGCACCACTCTGAGTAAATTCTAGAGACTGTTGTGTGTGAAAATCTCAGGAGATCAGCAGATACAGAAATTCTCAAACCAGCCCATCTCAAACCATGCAATTATCTAATCAGCCAATCATGTGGCAGCAGTGCAGAGCATAAGTTCATGCAGATATGGGTCAGGAGCTTCAGTTAATGTTCACATCAACCATCAGAATGGTGATTTGGACCGTGGCATGATTGTTTGTGCCAGAGGGGCAGGTTTGAATATTTCTATAACTGGTAAATAGTGAATTTAAAATCAAAATTTTACGTCTAATGTTAAAATTTATGATTTCTAATTTAACGCTGCACCCTTATATTCTTTGGCCAGTTCATGAATAATTTATTGGATTTTATATGAAATATTTAAAAGATTTAAAAGAACAGTTTCATCCTTGTATTTTTCATCTGGTCGAGGGTTTTAGAAAGTAATTAATAATAGGTAATGCAACTTCTTTTCAGACAGAGTAATTATTACAGTAATTTAATTACTGTGTAATTAGTAGTAAGTAATTAATTACTTTTTAAGAGTAACTTACCCTACACTGACAATCACAATATCATTTGAAGGAAATCCCATATTAATGTATTTAGTTTTTTGTAGAAATAACAATAACTATATATTTTCGTAAATAGAGGAGCAATTGGAGGTCCAACTGCTTCTTTTTTTTTTAGGTTCCTAAAATTGTTTACCGTTTTTGGATGTTATTTATTTTATTTCAGCATTGGATGAAATATGACGTTTCGTGTATTTGATGGCACTAGATGGCAGCAAAACTCTTCTCGGTATCTTCAGTCATAAACGTTTCATTTTAATACTAATTAAAACATGTGCAGAAAGCAGTCATAGACTGTCGAAATATGAGCGCTCGGGTCATTTTGGAAATATACAGAAATTCATGATTTGTTGAATATGTATTTGTTGTAGGCTATAATACATGTATAAATCTAGTGTGGTGTTCATGTCTCAGCTGATTGCAGCTGTTTTGACCACTTATGATCATGAACGTGTGACTGTGACGCACCAATAAAACAAGTGCAGCAGCAACGCTTCATGATAAAACACACAAATCCTGTGTTTATTAGACTTACATTTCGCCAATGATGATTAAGTTATATAACAATAGAGCAAATTACTGTTTTCATAAGTTTGAAAGATCTCAAACATTAGTTTAGGGACGTTAACCGTGTATTATCGTCTTGTCACACTTTTTATTTATTATTATTCAAAGAGCAGTAGCATTAATAATGATATAATAACGGATAGGGACTACATGTATTTTATATATATCTATAAAAAACTAAATTCCAACGTCTCATCGTCCTCTACTGCTGGAGCGTGACATGTCTGTGGGCGTGAACTCTCGCGATGGTTGTCGTTGTTCACGCGAGCTTGGAGTGATTTTCGGCGTCTCCTCTCTCTCTCGCGCTCTTTGTTTTTGTATGATTAATATAATTATTCAAAGAAAAATAACAACATTATTTATACGCTGAAAACTAAGACGAAGACCAAAAAACGCCCGGACAGTATCAAAACAATGCGCACTCCTCGTGTCCAGGGGGCGTGAGCTCTCGCGCGTGTTCCGCGCACTCTCGCGAGCTTTGTGGCATTCGCTACTCGGACTCCATGATCTGATCGAGAGCGTCGCGGCGCGATCCTTCCTGCGTGTTCCACGCGCGTTCATGACGCCTGTGCGGCGTTCGTATCCCAGCTCCGATGGACTGAGAGCGATACCGCAAGCATGGAGAGCGTAAAAGTGAAGAGTGTGGCCTCGAGATCCACAGCAGACCACAACGACGAAGACGACGATGAAGGCCAGATGCGGAGCCGAACGCAGAGCACCGCCGAGCTCAACATACTCAACAAAGCCTGCAAGAGCAGCTCCAGCCTGCTGCTGAGGAAGAGGAGGACGAAGAGGCACGTGTCCAACATCGGCCGCGGTCTGGACCGCCAGACGCTGCTCAGACAGCGCGCCAGTCCGCAGCTGCAGCTGTCAGACCGCCAGTGGGTCCGACAGGACCTGCGCAGGGGCTCCATTCATGTCCACGACCGGCTGTTGGCGTGCTCCCACCCGCCCAGGCCGGTGCTGTGCACGGTGGAGAGCGCCGCGGCGGAGATCGCGCAGCGGCTGCAGCAGGCGAGCGGCAAGGCGGGCTCGGTCCTGCGGCTCAACGCGAAGACCTACCCGGATGTCAACGGGAACTGCGATGGCGAGTACCCGCTCAGACACCTCCACGCGGAGGGCGAGAACCTGCCCAACCAGCCCAACGACCGACTGCGACTCTTACTTCTGGAGTCGGATCACCAGTACCACCAGGACTACGACATCTTTTCGCGTCCGGACGGCGACGTGGAGCGCGCGTCCCCGCAGGACGAAGATTCGGTGAAGGGATTCACCGGCTCGGACGTGGAAACCAGCAGCGCTTGCGATGACCTGAGCTCCGGGGCCCGGCTCAGCCAGCACCGGGACTCACTCAGCGACGACATGATCCTGGGCACGGACGCGTCGGCGTTGAGCCCGGCGTTTGACAGCAGCGCCACTGAGGGCCTGGACACGTACGGCAGCTCATCAGACGAGCTGGAACTGGACTGTGCGTCCGAACCCATCCTACAGGACGCAATCAAGGTGAACGCGAGACTGAATGTGCCCAACATCAGCACCAGCCCGCCTGCCGAGTCCGATGGACCCAGCGCGCCGTCCGAATCGGACTCCAGCCCGGCGCTGTACGTGCAGATGCACGGCGAGGCCGCCCGGCGCTTGGGGCCCGATGAGAAGCCGCTGCAGATCCAGAACGATTTTCTCTTCAAACTGGGATTTAAAGACCCGTGGCGGGTGCAGGAGGAGGGCATGGACACTGAAATGGGATCACTCCTGCGCTTCTACGCAGGTAAATGTCACATGCGTTTGTTTATCTATAGTACACATGCATTGTTAGTTTTTGGGCACGACTTTAGTGCAACACATTGACCCTGGCTCATGGATGTGAGCTGTTGATTTCACACAAGAGGTCAGGCATAGTTTACAGGTGGTTAATATGACGAATGCATGTCACTGGCGTCATTATAGCAATCATTATATATACAGTACTTTCTATAAGGAGGTGGCTGTCCCAAACCCTCACCCTTAAATTTAAACAAATCAAAATACTTAATAAAAAATATTCAATGTTGATTTTTTAAAAATATCTTTTTAATTTCTTTTAAAGTTAAAGGAAATTATTTAGATTATTTTGATGCTTTTATTTTTAAATAATTAAACTTTTATGTCACTACCAAAACACAAAATGTTTTAGTTAATTTGTTCAGCCTGATTTTAGCCACACCCCTGTATTTTTGACCAGGAGGTGAGACTGCATCTCTGCCCACCATGGCTGTATGGTGAGTAGTTCGATCCCATCATTTTGAAGTAAATTTGCTCTAAAATATGACAAATTAGTGTGTAACATTAAGAATTTTCACTTTCAAAAATTCAAACACATTTTCTCTGCAATTTAATAAACTTTTTGGGGTGTGGAACAGCTGTGGAAAACGTGTGATTATTTGAAAATAATCATCAGCTAAAGTTAGCTCAAATTAAAATGAGCTAAAATGGTGTCATGATTATTTTGAACAGTGACAAAATGTTATCTTCAAATTCTAATTTTAAGGAAATAATTACAAGCTTTGAACATTTGCACATACATAAATCACAACATTGAAGATTAAAAACCCTAACATGTTTGAGTTATGCTCAAAATGAGCTTAAATTGTCTCTACCGAAACATATACATAGATATACAGTATGATAAAGTTTCGATAATGAGTATTTCAGCAGTGACAATTTTATTTTTAACTTTTAATTTGAAGGAAACAATCATAAGCTTAAAACAGTTGTACAGCCATAATTTATTTTATTTTAGATTTAAACCCTTTTTTTTTTTTAAATCGCAGAGAACATTTACACATTTACATCAAAATTATGGGATCTGACTACTCACCATACGGCCATGATGGACAGGGATGCAGTCTCACTTCCTGGTTGAATTTTATTTTTAGATGTTGGATCTGTTTGTTTTGTTAGTGATATTTTGTAGGATAAATTTGTGAACAAAGTGCTCAAAGTCAGACAGCTAAGGTTTAAAACTAATATTATGGTCAAGCTTTTATTTTTTTAAACTGAAACCACTTGATTTATTATTTGAAACAATTTTTCATGTGTATTGAAAACAAGCTCTATGACCAAGCAGTCCTTAACTTCAATGACAGTAGTGTTTGTCCTTCCAAATATGGATAATAGAAACAATTGTTATGTCTTTAATAATGAATCACTACATTTTATTTATCATAAATGTTTGTGTTTGTAATATAACATAATTTTTTTTAGAAAAAATTAAAAAAAATTTAAGGGAATATGATAACCTTTCAAACAAAATGACACTACCGAAACACATAAAGGAAAATTGATTTATTTTTTTATGATGACGATTGATTAAATATATATTTAGTTTCATGAATCATTAACACTCAATATGAAGTGTATTTTACAGAGAAATTTTGCTTTTAGATTTTTAGTAAACTTATACATAAAGTTTTTAATTATTTGGCTATACATATCTTTTAGAGAACAATTAATAAAAAATTATGTTTAGAGGGGGAATGGAAACATTAATATCATGTTATAAACATGAAAATATAATGTGAAAACTGATTGTTCTTTTACTAGGTATTTGTACCTAAGATTTTAAAATGTTTCCATCTTTGAGTATCCACCAATTCAGTACAATTGTCCATATAGTAAAAATGGACTTAAAAATGAACCCATTTCTCACCCACAACTATCGTATCGCTTCTGAAGATATGGATTTAACCACTGGAGACACATGGCTTACTTTGACGATGACTTCATGTGAATTTTGGAACTTCTGGCCATGGTGGCCAGAAGTTCCAAAATTCACATGAAGTCATCATTTGCCTTTTGCATTTGCACTTTATGGACCAACAGAGCTGAGATATTCTTGTAAAAATCTTTATTTGTGTTCAGCAGACGAAAGAAAGTCCTACACATCTGGGATGGGTAAATAATGTGAGAATTTTCATTTTTGGTGAACTATCCTTTAAGTGAGTTATTAAAGTTTGTCTCTTTGGATTGACAACCAAAACTTTACATGCACAGAAGGACACTTGCGTTTGTCTGCCACTAATGTGAGCACTTTTCAATTAAACCATATGCATTAAACTATAGTAATGAACTAATAGTAATTAATTAATAATCAAAGGCGGTTCACTTTTGCGATTAAGAACGATTGTGTTCATATCAGCAGCAAACCGTACCAGAGTTCATATGAACCATACCCCTATAGACCAACTTTTCAAGCGAACTCTGGTGCGGTTCGTGGGTGTGCACACGAGTTCTGAAAACAGAACCTTTCTCCTCAATTTGGCATTACCAATTCCCAGTGTGCTCTAATTCTCGTGGTGGTGCAGTGACGGAGGATGAATCTCAGTTGCCTCCACTTCTTAGAGTTAGCCCGCGCATCTTAACATGTGGCTTTCCGAGCACGTTACCGCTGAGACCTAGCACATGTTGAGGCTCGTGCTATTCACCGCAGCATCCACGTAAACTCACTATGTACCCCACCATGAGTGAGAACCACCTTATTGTGACCACTTGGAAGGTAATCCATGTGACTCTACCCACCCTAGCAACTAGGGATGGGCATTTTGTTCATTTTGTCTACTCGTACTTTTGTCTAGTATGTACTCGTCAAGTACTCAAGGGGCAATGACATGTACATAACTATATATATAAAAACATGTCTGACAAACGTCTTTGGCTGCTGCATTGCAGCTTGTTATTCCAAAGTATCATCTATTAATTATTATAGGCTGTTATAATATAATCTGTTGCAAAATTTACAAAAGATTTAATAGTCAAAATATAATGCATCATATTTTCTTATTATGTGAAGGTTCGCTGCCTAACGCAATGAAAGTATGTGCACAACACACCCTTTAGGTGATTCCTTCGGGTTAGTGTAGTAATATTAGTAAGCACATGCCAGTTTTTTTTGTGACTGTCTGAACAGTCTATTTTCAAATCGCAGTTGGCTTAACAGGAGACGCCATAACCATCACGTTTTTAATATTTCAGTTTTGAAGATGCGGCATTGTGTTCCATTTAGCCGCGCTCTAAATGTTTGAAACACTTGCCTGCTGTATATGCGCTACTTCAGCGTGTTGAGTCCACTGCTACACACCTGGTGTGTGTGTGTTCACTCCTGTAAGGAAAGCCACGATGCTCAGTATTATTGTTGCTGTGATTATTCATTCAACTCGGAGAGTCTGAATTTCCACCTTTCAACTGGGGAAAGTGCAACGGAATGACACTTTATGTCGGACTTCTAACCCCGCAAAACCATTACGTAATCAATCTCAAAATTAAAAATAAGCTCTCTCTTTGACACGTTTATGTTAGGAGTTGTCAGGTAACCCAGTGTTTCCCATTAATTACCTAGACTGTGGTGGTCCCCATTTGTCCCGTCACAGTTTCATAATGAACCGATACATTTCATAATAACATAATAACAATAAAACGTTGTTTTGCACCGTTACTTCGTCAAAGCATGGGGCTCCTCACTGATGTCGACTGACATATCCGCTTGTCGTGGAAAAACTATGTATGATGTATGTAACGTTATATCTAGCTAGCTAACATTAGCTAATTATCTAATGTTAACATTATTACCAGTGGCTCTGATAACTTACATTTTCAGCATCTGAGGAGCCAGTTCAACACGGGTAACCACTTTTGTTAGTTATTTGTTTTGATGGCTCAAATGTATGCTATAGTTGATTTTGTGTTTTGACCGTTTGTGAACTGCTTTTATCATGCTTTGTGGGTGTGACTTTTTTGCCGTGTCATCACCATTCATATCTGTACAACCAATGTGTTTATGATTAAATTACTACTAGAACACAACATTGTTTACAAGATCACAAAGTTCTTCATAGATCTAGCCTCTTAATTTTGCTCTGAAAGTGCACCAGATTGATGCATTTAACTTTAAAATGTTCTTATGGGGGACCATGCCTCCAGACCCCCCTAGAGGGTCCATGGTCCACCCACCACAGTCTCACTAATCCTGCGGGAAACGCTGATGCAATTGTCACTGAATTTCAAATTAAGGGAAAATTTGCATCATGCATGATCACATCGATCGTCGTTTTCATGATCGATCATTGCTGCCACGTCCGAGTACCCGAGTAGTTTTGCAAATCTCTACTAGCAACCGGGCCAAATGGTTGCTTTGGAAGCCTGGCTGGAATCACTCAGCACACACTGGATTTGCTTGCTGAGCTACCAAATGTCATAACTTGATTTCAATTTTATTTTGATTCATTGTGTACCTTAATGTTAATAAACTGGCCCCATTTACTTCCATTGTGCCTCACTGTAACCCAGATTTGAAAACAAATGATGGACGAGTCGAAATTACTTTTTTGTAATAGTCAACATATGCCACAAATGCTGTTAATTGATTTGAATTTGTATTGAACCTGGAATATTCCTTTAAGTGTGCAGAAAATTGGGGCCCTGCTGATGGCTCTTAAATGGCCTACGTGAAAGTGTACAAACACTGAGTTTGTGTAGTGTAGTGTAGACTTTCATGTGCATATAAAGTAGTTTTCACATGAATGTGGCTTCAACCACCATTGCCATTTTTCAACCACCAATTTCCCCAGAAGAGATGATTTTGTTCTATCAAACACATGGGATGGAAACCGACTTTTATCCTCAATTAAATTTGCAAACACAGCTACAGTCTGTAAATGCATGTTAAACATAACACCACTTAACTTTAATTTTACAAGTTTTTTCACTGTGACCCTCCACTAGCAAACTGTACAACTTTACAAACTGACTGATGTTCCATGTTTATGTTCCCATGGCTCTCCCTCTCTTTTTGGTAAGAAAACATGGCAGTTTTCTTTGCTCCCACGGTTGCACATGACATGGTCACAAAGCCATTGTGCGCTGCTCTTGTCGTTTGGATGGCGCTGTTGTTCCGGTCTGTCCATTATCATTTAAATGAAAGGCTGAATGCTGCGGGTGCAGTGGAGGGTGAAGAGCGAGGCGGGAGGGGCGGTGGGGCAGGACACGGCTTCTGGATATTCACATGCTGTTCAGCCACTCTGTTCTTGGCTCACGATCCCTCACGCGGTCTCAAGCCAACATCCATTGGTCCGTCAGACAACAGTGGGCTGCAGGAAGTGCTTTCATTTATGCCGCTGAGAAAAACAGGGCTGTGAGGAATACGGATGATTGGGGAAGGAAAGACGGCGGGATTTGTTGGGTAGAGCATGAGTGGATCTTAGCAATTGTTGGAACTGGGTTTTTTTTGGTGTACCAAACCTGCTTATATCCAGAACAGTGTTGTGAAAGCTTTTTTGAAACGACTCATAACTTAAAGTAGTTAAACTATAGTCAAGCTACTCTTTTAAAAAAGTAGTAAACTGCACTACAATTTACTAACTAAAAGTGGCTAACAACTTCAAACTATTTAAGGAAAAAAGACTTTTAAATATGTAACAATTAGATAAAATTTCACAGGTAGGGCCAGATTTTTACTGACCCTGCCAATATTTCAGTGGACCCAACACAAAACCATCCAGCAGCAGAACAACAAAAACATGCGTCACGTTCTTGCGTTCAGAACACTTGATGGAGCGCAAATCCGAACTAAGAGATCTCAAGCTGTGTTCTAAGTATTAAACTATATTTAACTTGACACAGTGACCTAACATATTTATGTTTATGACGCAACGCACCCGAGACGCTACACAAGCATGTCTGATGCAGGTGTAAATTGACATGCACTTAAACATCCTCATAATGAATCTCCAACTGATTGACAAATTCACTTGTGTAATGGATTGCTGTGAACTGTGTGCCAATGATTGACTTATGATCAATAATATGGTAGTAAACAATACATTGAATTCTAAAGCCACCTTTTCACGGTTGCTCAGCGAGCAAAGACACTACTACCACCTCTGGAGTCATGAGTTCGAATCCAGGGCGTTCTGAGTGACTCCAGCCAAGTCTCCTAAGCAACCAAATTGGCGCGGTTGCTAGGGAGGGTAGGGTCATATGGGGTAACCTCCTCGTGGTCATTATAATGTGGGTCGCTCTTGGTGGGACGCGTGGTGAGTTGAAGCCTCCACGTGTGATATGTCTCAGCAGTAACACGCTCAACAAGCCACGTGATAAGTTGCGCAGACTGATAGTATCAGACGCGGATGCAACTGAGATTCGTCCTCTGCCACCCAGAATGAGGCGAGTCACTACACCATCACGAGGACTTAGAGCGCATTGGGAATTAGGCATTCCAAATTGGGGAGAAAAAGGGCCAAAAAAAATTAAACATTTTAGCTTTGTTTACACGTCTTGTCCACACTAATACGTTTTTGTTTGTAAACGCTCTGATTACGCATCTCGCCCACATTAGAATTACATTTTGCTCCATGGAAAATTTGAACAAATCATGCAAACTGTGAAATAACGTTCTGCATATCAAATTGCAGCCAATGACATAGGCCACGTCCACGTTTTAGTTTAAAAACGCATTCATTTAGCTTTGTTTACAACTCTCGTCCACACTAAAATAGCATTTTCCTCCAATGAAAATGAAGGAGTCATGTTTTTTGTGTTGATAAGCAGTTGTTGACAGCCTCGTCCATACTAATGTTTTTTTTATATTGAAAACACATTCATTCCACTGATCACGCCTCTCGTTCACACTAGAACAGCATTTACGCCACTGAAAACGGAGCGTTACAAAACACTACATTACCACATACTTTGGAAAACTAAAGACGTTAGGAAACGAAAAACTTTTTCAAATTTGAAGGGGTCATTTTTGATGTGGCCATAGTAAGATTGAAGGTAATTATGCCACAATAGCAGCTAAATAGTGTATGTACTTCATGACGTTCCAGTGAACAGTGGTATTTTCATACACAATATGGCTGTTGTAGCAGTGATGTTCAGCAGTAACTCCTCAGGCCACATTTACACTAATCCATTATCGTTTGAAAATATTTCTGTTTCCCCATGTGATGTGGATTATTGGTCACCTGCTGTTATCTTTCTCTTGTTCTGTGTGGTCAGTAAAAAAACTATCAATCCTTTGGTATTTGCTGGAGAAGCTTCAAGCAAATTTGAGTGTGTTCCCCTCCCCCATCTGCAGGTCCACAGGCATGTGAGGAATGTTTGTACACTATTAGGGAATGTCAGGCATGTTTGGATCTGAGCGTAGTAGGAAACAGAGTGGACGCTGGACACAGTTGAGTCTGGCGTCTCCAGCGGGTCGTGCTGCAGCTGTTTGAAGTTTTTTATAGTAAAGACATCCTCCCCACTGATGTTTACAGGCTCTAATCATATCTTTTATAGTGCATTTATGTTACAATGCATGTTGTGCATGTAAATTGTCACAAGCGCACAATTCCCTGCTTAAAATATCTCAAGAATTTCCATTTCCTCAGATTAAAGAAAGAATAATTTTTTTCCCAACTGTGCAGATCTTGCTCTTACTTTTGGAATAATTTTTGAAAAAAGCTTCAGCCTTCACACAGTTCACACTTGATTTTTCTTTTTTTCTTCAATCATCACTTGTCTCATATTTCATCTCAAAACATGCTCTTCTCTGACACTTTCGTCCACTTGTTTATTAACAAGTACACTAACTTAAAAAAAAAGAATTGGCTATTTAGTGCAAAATTGTGTGGTGTGGTGGAAATGACGCCATAAATGTGGGACAGTCGTAAAAATTATTTTCACACAATAAATATAGAAAAAGGTTTGTTTATTTCACTCTTTGTTTGGATGGTCATAGTTGTAAATATGTAATAGTTTGTATTTTTATAATGAATGTTCATTAGTGGTCAACTTGTATGGGTTGCTGATATCCAGAGTGCAGGGTGGCCAATAGCCCGATTACAATGCCGATATATTACACAATTTAATTAAGGTAATAAAATGTAATAAAATTTCCAGGTTAGCAATTGCATTTTCTCACAAAAAACAGAATCAAACAAATTGTATACAGTGCATAGTGAATATCATATTTATTACCTCACGCCCGGTCGAAAGGGTGGCCTTTATGTGTATACTTTTCTGACCGTGCTCGAATCGGAACGTGCTTGATGCATGCGCACTACAACTGCTTTGTGACACTCTTTTAGTACAGTTAATGGCCAGCGCCTGAGCCGATGACGACTGTGCGCGAGTCAAGAAAATCTAGACTGCTTGCGTTACAACAGTTTGCATCACACATTCTGTGTGCATAGGGATCTGCAATGCAGTCACCCGAAGTATACTTTGCTCTTATAGCACATGTGAAGTGCTTTTACTTTGAAGTTGCACTCATGAGTTCGTGCGAATCCAGCAGTATACTGACAGTTTAATTGGCCTGGATTGCCTGCTTGGATTGTCACCGACTGACCATCATGATTTGTAAATCAGAAGAACTTTTGATCCTAATTCTGAAGTTTTGATTCTGGCTGATGGAATACGCACTTTAGAAGAAGATATTAGATGAGTGCTCGACAGTAAGAAAATGCTTGATTTTTGTGAGTTTCGTGATTGACATCTGTTTAAACGAGACATCCGCATATTTACAGACGGTGAATGATATTTGGAGGAGAGGCTGAATATGTGTTTTAGAGGAAGAAATGTAACTGCTCCACAGGACACTAGATTTGCCCAAGTTTTGTGAGGTTGGTTTATTACATCTGTTTAAATGAAATATGCGCATATTTGTAGAAGGTGTATGATAATAGTTTTATTGACATTTGACTTTTTATCATTAGACAAGACAGTTAAAAGTCAATACAACATGTATGTAACAACAAACCGAACTGTGATTGGACGTATACAGGTCTCAGAAGCTTCACATGCAAGCAGGCGTTTCTTGCGCCCTCACAGACTTAAGAAACAAATCTGCCAAATCTGTTCTTGCATGTAAATACAGCTTGACGAAGCGCAACCCAGAATGGAGGGGGTCTCGAGATGGGTTTTTCTAAGTTTCAAACTATGTTCAACTTGACACCGTACCCTAAATACGCTGTGAGGGGGTGCTTCATCAAGGCTGGAAATGGCAGATTCATCTTTGTGAAGGACACATGAATCAAGCCATCAAGGTTATCCTGGAAGAAAACTTCCCCAACTCTGAGGATTGTTTTTTCCAGCAGGACAATGCTCCATGCCACACAGCCAGGTCAATCAAAGTGTGGATGGAGGACCACCGGATCAAGACTCTGCCATGGCCAGCCCAATCTGTATAAATGTTGTGTACGCACAAATTGGCCATTCTTTTTTGGTCCGGACCAAGAGAACCGAACTGCGAGTGTGAACACACCCTTAAATTCAGTTTTAAAAGTTTTACATTTCTTAAATGTAACAAACATCTTAATTATCACTTAAAGAGGTCTTAAGTTTGGAGGCGGAAAGACAGGAATCATGATATGACCTAATGTGATTATCAAATTTCAAAAGAACACGATCTAATTAAATGCGTGCACTGCGTCCTTCAAAGTGAAAACTTGACTGTTATATTTTCTCCAAGCACACGGGAGATTGTGAGCGTTTCAAGCCGTTGCTGAGCAGTTTGCAATCATGGGCCATATCGGAAATGTACAAATTATCACAAATATCACAAATGATCAACTGATGATGTAGTGTTGATGAAATATGACAATGTTTACTTTTTATTGTTTATATTGTAATACATTGTAGATTATTGTATGAGTATACATTTTATTTCCATTATCAGTTTAAATGAGCAGTTAGAATTAGTGAAGCACTAACATTTCAAAATAAAGAGTCCTCTGTGTATTGAATCAAATCTTTATTTATTATTATTTTTATATTTTATAATTTTTTTTATGTGTTGCACCATAAACTGCATCTGGAATTTAATTAAATTTGGACTCTTGTAGTCTCTGTCTGGCCCCTCCCCTCCCCATCACAGGACGGAAAGACTAAGAACATTTAACACAGGCTACCAATTATAAAAACTATTGGCAGATTAATTGCCTTTCTTTTACCACATTGTCATATCAGCTAAATCCAATATCGGTCAACCTCTTATTTGTATTTATTCATATAATGGTACATAAACCAATATTAATGTGATATATATATACACTCACCTAAAGGATTATTAGGAACACCATACTAATACTGTGTTTGACCCCCTTTCGCCTTCAGAACTGCCTTAATTCTACGTGGCATTGATTCAACAAGGTGCTGAAAGCATTCTTTAGAAATGTTGGCCCATATTGATAGGATAGCATCTTGCAGTTGATGGAGATTTGTGGGATGCACATCCAGGGCACGAAGCTCCCGTTCCACCACATCCCAAAGATGCTCTATTGGTTTGAGATCTGGTGACTGTGGGGGCCATTTTAGTACAGTGAACTCATTGTCATGTTCAAGAAACCAATTTGAAATGATTCGAGCTTTGTGACATGGTGCATTATCCTGTTGGAAGTAGCCATCAGAGGATGGGTACATGGTGGCCATAAAGGGATGGACATGGTCAGAAACAATGCTCAGGTAGGCCGTGGCATTTAAACGATGCCCAATTGGCACTAAGGGGCCTAAAGTGTGCCAAGAAAACATCCCCCACACCATTACACCACCACCACCAGCCTGCACAGTGGTAACAAGGCATGATGGATCCATGTTCTCATTCTGTTTACGCCAAATTCTGACTCTACCATCTGAATGTCTCAACAGAAATCGAGACTCATCAGACCAGGCAACATTTTTCCAGTCTTCAACTGTCCAATTTTGGTGAGCTCTTGCAAATTGTAGCCTCTTTTTCCTATTTGTAGTGGAGATGAGTGGTACCCGGTGGGGTCATCTGCTGTTGTAGCCCATCCGCCAAGGTTGTGCGTGTTGTGGCTTCACAAATGCTTTGCTGCATACCTCGGTTGTAACTAGTGGTTATTTCAGGCAAAGTTGCTCTTCTTTCAGCTTGAATCAGTCGGCCCATTCTCCTCTGACCTCTAGCATCAACAAGGCATTTTCGCCCACAGGACAGCCGCATACTGGATGTTTTTCCCTTTTCACACCATTCTTTGTAAACCCTAGAAATGGTTGTGCGTGAAAATCCCAGTAACTGAGCAGATTGTGAAATACTCAGACCGGCCCGTCTGGCACCAACAACCATGCCACGCTCAAAATTACTTAAATCACCTTTCTTTCCCATTCTGACATTCAGTTTGGAGTTCAGGAGATTGTCTTGACCAGGACCACACCCCTTGCATTGAAGCAACTGCCATGTGATTGGTTGATTAGATAATTGCATTAATGAGAAATTGAACAGGTGTTCCTAATAATCCTTTAGGTGAGTGTGTGTATATATATATATATATATATTCATATTAGGGCAGACAATTAATCGAAAAACTGATTACTATTATGGCTGCCACGATTATGTAATCGTGAAAAATGACGATTACAGCGTTCAGATTAAGTCTGCTGCTGTTGCGTCAATGGTTTCTATTTGCAACATGTTTTAGAAGCGGTTGAGTATTCTAACCAATCACTAACATGTCCGTTGAGCAATGAAATGGCAATGGCCAATCAGAGCCACTTAGATTAGTCCTCCGTCCTATCTGTAATGACAGCTGATCCTAAGTTTTAAACTGTCTGAATGCACAGATGGTTTATGTTCTGTTCACGTTACACACGAAAATTGATACTGAAGAAACATCACCTGACACTCGAAAATAAGCTGTTGAACAAGAGCGAAAAGCACTTTGTAATTATTTTGGATTCATTGCATATTGCACCGCTCATATTGAATGTAGAGGTTAAATACACTGAAAATAATCAACATGACAAAACTAAAACGATCCTGTTCTAATCGAGGCACAGACGCGGTCCAGCGCTGTCCGGAGCAATGTGTTTAGTGTAAAATCGGTTTTGAACTCTCAAATTACCTTTTTCACGAGATTTCATCTTGTGAGTTGCGGGAAGTTTGATATATCATACCTCTCAGAAACAGGAAGAACTTCAACAGTCTTTCAAAATAAAAGTCCAGCTGAAATGAGAGCTTTATTTAACTGGATGTGTGAAATTGAAGACATTACAACAGAAAAATATGACTACTGTATAAAAGTTTAATATTCAAAGTAGTAGTAATAACAAAAAAATTCTATTAAATGGTTTATTTTATTAGTATTATTATCTGTAAGCAATATCTCAAAAGATGAATACCAGTAGGCCTATTGAATATCAGCATGTTGTGATTCAACTATGGAAGCCTCAGTTAATCATTGTTTTCATTTCATCCGAGTTTTTTTTCTAATTGTTGTCTAAGCATACTGTAGAGTTAGTATTGGTACTGAGGTACCGGGGCTGGTATCGAACCGAAGCCCAAATTGTGGTATCTGAGCTACCCTAATATGTAGAGTTATGTTCTATCTAAATATAATGGTGCAACGTAGTTGTGAGAAAATTGTTTAGTGTTTCCCGCAGGATTTAGTGAGACTGTGGTGGGTGGACCCTGGACACTCTTGGGGGGGGTCCGGAGGCATGGTCCCTCCTTAAGAAAATATTGTACATTTTAAAGTTAAATGCATCAATCTGGTGCACTTCAGAGCAAAATTAAGAGGCTAGATCTATTCATTTGTGCTCTAGTAGTAATTTAATCATAAACACATTGGTTGTACAGATATGAATGGTGACGATTACCTGAGCCGCTGGTAATAACATTAACGGTAGATAAAACTATGTAATTACATTTTTGTTCCTGGGTAGTAAGTGTTATTTCTTAATTGTTTATTCCTCAGTAATATAGAAAATGGCTATTATTCCCCACAAACCTTGCCTTTGTGACCAGGACAGTGATATTTAGAAATTGACCTATTTCCGATGAGGAAACTGGCAAATTTGTGTTTTTTTGTTCACGTACTGTCAGAAAATAACAACATATTCATTTTGTAATGAACATGTATTTATACTAAAGTGATACAAAAATGTCTAAAAAAGATTTAGAAGAGAGTAGTTTTGTGAGATTTACAATTATACTGTAAATCGCTTTCATGAATCAGTCCCCAAATGTAGTCTCCCATCATGTTCTTGTTATACTGTCCTTGGTAGCGGCATTCAAAGTCCAGTATATCCTGATGGAAGCGCTCGCCTTGCTCCTCCGTGTACGCTCCCATGTTCTCCTTGAATATATCAAGATGAGCATCAAGGATATGGACTTTGAGGGACATCCTACAGCCCATTGTTCCGTAGTTCTTCACCAGAGTCTCAACCAGCTCCACGTAGTTTTCGGCCTTGTGATTGCCCAGGAAGCCCCAAACCACTGCGACAAAGCTGTTCCATGCCGCATTCCCCGAGCTTCTTGGGGAATTCATGGCACTGCCGGATCTTCTTTATCTGTGATCCAATGAAGACACCGGCTTTGACCTTTGCCTCAGACAGCTTTGGGAAGAAGTCTTGAAGGTACTTGAAGGCTGTCGACTCTTTATCTAGAGCTCTGACAAATTGATTCATAAGGCCCAATTTGATGTGAAGTGGATGATGGCAGACAGTAAAGTGGTTATGGTTTCTTTCTAAATTCCTCCTTAATTTCTTGTAGCTGTAAGATGTTTTGTGCATGTGTTTATATATATATATGAGAGGCAAGACACTGTGTTTGAATAAAACGAGAGCGCATCCATCTGAAGTGGGATAAGAGACAGGAAAGAAGGGCCGGATGAGCGGTCATTATAAAGCCTTGCTACTGACGACGATCATTATCGGTCATATAATGTTGCCACTGACAAATCAGAATCAAACATTTCAGAGAGACATTCCTGTAATAATATTATATTTTATGTACACTTGATTTCCTAACCTGGCCTTATTCTGCTGCACCTGCTGTGCTTTCCCAGCCCCAAGGGTCCTAGCCTTCCTCTCTGAGCCTGCATTTCATCTACATAATTAATTAATGTCGAGGCTGATGAGTAGCGGATGGCCCTTGCAGTACCACACTAACAGCTGGGAACTATCTGACATCTAGCTATTACACTAGTGTGAAACACTAACGTTCCCTTCAACATTAACGTTAGATGGACCTTTTAAAATTTGATGTTGAGGTAACTAAGATTCCTGTTAAATTATCAAACTTCCACAAACAACAAAAATGATATTTACCCACAACATTCTTCCCCATGGATCCACCCTATGGAATAACAGGAATAGGAAATCATTGTTTAAAAGTGATTGGTATGAGACTGGTATTGTGTTTGTGAATGATATATTAGATGATAATGGTCACTTCTTGGAACATATTGGCTTTTTGCTGAAGTATAATCTTATCCGCACTTATAGAGAATAAAATAAGATGTGTAAAGCAACACCGTTTCCAATATTATTGTTAATCCAAAACACATTGATGTATGTGAGAATAAGACTTTCACCAACCTTACCAAATCTAGTAATTAATGAATGTAATTTACATGTAAATGTATTAATGCTTTTTTGAAATCTAGAATGTTTTGGGATTATTATAGAGGATTGTGTGTACAAGTTCCAAATATGAATGCCTTGTCCATAGATAAACCACATTTCAAATTCATCCATTTCCCCTAAAGTCAAAGAGACTCATTTTAAATGTATTTTTTTTTTTTATGTGGTATTTTCTCTTCGGTCATGTTTTTCTTACAGTGTGTTTTCAGGAGCAGTGAGTTTTAGCTAAAGTTTTCTAATCGATTAGCATTTTTAATATAGATTTGTGTGTCTAATTGTTAGACTGTTATGTGTACAACAAACCCGTGTTCTTACATCATCAGCGTGGAGTGTAAGATGTGTACTCGTGTGAATCATGTCGCACGTGTCGTGAAAGTGTGTTTTGCTCAGATGTGCTAGTTTAGTTTGAAGCACTGCAGTGATGCTGTTGTGAGGAAAGGTCAAAGTGTTTGTCGGGGTGCAGTACTGAGGTGTGTGTGTGTTTAATGCTGTGTGCAGCATCTGGATACAGTACAGAGATGAGATTTCATGACATTCAGCACTGTGTCTGTCGACTCCGCTGTCTCTTTGGGAGTTGTCTATGGTTCAGATTGCACGTCCACAATGTGGAGTTTAGTTCTCTAAGATTCAATTACAAGTTAGTGTCAGAAATATCTGCTTAATATTAGTCTCACTATTTTGAGTCTATTGCAGGGCTCCATGACTTGGGAGCCATTGGTTTCTTAACTGTAACATTGAGTCAAATAGCTGTTGTTATATGACCAAATCATATAATTGCTTATATATAGATATAGATTATTGTTCGGAGGTTTAATAAAATAAAACGATTTATTGACTCTCTTGTGCTGGTTTGTTGTTGCGTGCGGTTCAGCGAGCTCTTCAGAAACAGAATGAGTGAAAAGTGGTGCAAGATACACTGGTGCGCGCTCTAAAGATATATTCAATATCTCACAAGATGATATCTGATGAAACCACATATGAACGCACACAACCCAACTGTCGGCAATGGCAACTAGATTTTTAATTATTGTCGCAATCGACTATTTTAGTCGCAGAGCCCTGAATTGCTTTTTACTCGAGTTTATGACAGCGTTGAAGAGGTAAGTGGCGCCTCTGGTGGTAATGTGAGGAACTGCTGAAACGTTTGTCAATAAATTTGACAGGAGTTAATTTTGATAATCAAAAAAAACAAAATAGCAATGATGACACTTAATCTTGTAAATCTGTCAAATCAATCTTCAAATTGGGGGTGAGCAGTATTTCAGATGATAATATTATATCACGATAATATGATGTGTGTATA
This sequence comes from Xyrauchen texanus, assembly GCF_025860055.1. NCBI lineage: Eukaryota > Metazoa > Chordata > Actinopteri > Cypriniformes > Catostomidae > Xyrauchen > Xyrauchen texanus. Next base: position 4,914,538 of record NC_068284.1, on the reverse strand, counting down.
TATATATATATATATATATATATATATATTTATTTATTTGGGGTGGTGGAGTGTTTTTTAAACTATCGAAAAAGATTGAAAGAGAAGTCATTTGCATTGCAATCAAACATATTAAAGGAATATTCTGTGTTTAATACATGTTGAGCTCAATCCACAACATTTGTGGCATAATGTTGATTACCACAAAAGTTTATTTCGGCTCGTTCTGCCTTTTCTATAAAAAAAGCAAAAATGGAGGTCACAGTGAAACACTTACAATGGAAGTGAATGTGGCCAATTTGTTACATTTAAAATACACATTTTTTCAAAAGTATAACCACAAGACATAAAAATATGCATATTAACTTGATTTTAGTGTGATAAAATCACTTATAAACCTTTTCTATGTAAAGTTATAGCCAACTTTACAACTTCATTACATGACGATGTATTGTCAACAAACCCTAAAATAGCTAAAAATGATGATGTAAACAGCTTTACTGATCAAATAATACATGAGATTTAACAGAAGAATTAATGCAAGTGCATATATATTTAGTTAAAATAAAAAATTATAAAATGAATAGCTTCATATTTCTGTTTAAACCTGCCAAAAATTGGCCACATTCACTTTCATTGTAATTGCCTCAATGTAACATTGATTTTTGCTTTTTTAAAGAAAAGGAGGAATGAGTAAATGTTTTATGTGGTAACCAACATTATGCCACAAATGCTGTCAATTGAGCTCAACTTGTATTGAACCCAGAATATTCCTTTAATAGAAACAACGCAAGAGCATTTTAGCCTGTTTGCCTGTCAAAATAGATCCTGTCCACCCCATTTCACATCATCCAACTATAAATTGACTTGAACAATTTCTGTTTGTGTGGTTTTTGATTCTGAAGAAATTATCCATGTACCGCCTCCTGTGATGTGTTCGGGTTGAGGTTTATGTGATGAATATCTCTGCATGTGCCTGCTTATCGCACAGCATCTCTTCACTAGGGTAACATTGAGACATTAAGGGTTGTTTAAATTGTGAATATATGCTAAGTTTCAAATGCACTTTATTGATGCATGAAGTGAAATAGTGCAGGTATTAATTTAAAATTAGTAATCAGAAAAATGTGATAGTTATTTGAGAAGATTGTTTTTTTGTTGTTGTTAGGATTATCTAAATATTGTAACCATGACAGTAACCATGTTGATTTTGTGGTTACTGTTATTTTGGTTGATGTATGGTGACTATTGTAAAAACATGATTTTTATTAAGGGCAAACTTGAAGTGTTTACCAAATTGAGTATTCTTTGGATTTGGCAGTAATATATTTATAAAAAAAAAAAAAACAGAACATGGCAAATTCAAAACTGTGAGCCTAAAACCGTGATACAAACCAAACCATGAGAAATTCGAAATTTTACACCCCTAATTTAAAATACGAGTCCTGTTGTTTAGAACTGCAAAAACAGAAGTGCAAGAATATTTTGTACATGTACTGTATATTAACATGTATTTAAAACCGATATATATATATTTGCACCTTTCTTGGGTAAATCAAGCATGCGCTTATGATGTTGTGGTGTTGGATTAATGCAAGAATCTCATGAATTAAAGTGAAATTACGTAACATTGAAATCACACTTAAAAAAAAAAAATCACAAACCTGTTCAATTTATTTCCACATATGAAAGTGACCCAGATCAGAATTGAAATTGTAAAATTCAAAGTTATTTCTGCTGTTTACACTGTCATCCAAAAAGAGATCTGTGTCACTTGTGATTTGGGTCACATTCAGCTGCAGTGTGAACGTGTTCAGAAAGAAAGCATGTGTTAATGATACTGTACTTTTACTGTGTAACACACGTGTGCATTGATGGACTGTATTCTGTGTGTAATCACAATGTACGTACAGTAAATCCTCTTGACAGACACACATGCTCAGAACATCTGGAGCTTTCTGAAGTCTCGGATTAGCTCCAGATTTAATTTCTCTTCACAGCATGAACTTCTGTTGACAGACGTGTGGGTGAAGTACATATATAGCTGTGTTCCTCAGGACATTACCACTGATGCTTTGGATACATACAGTGAAGTTTTACCAAGTGTGGATCAGTTGATTGTCTGTTTGCAAGTAGAATTGGTCCACAGTTCATTGTGGCCAACATGATAACCAATAATTCACAGTTCATTGTGGCCGATACAATAACTGATAATTCACAGTTTATTGTGGACAACATGATAAACGATAATTCACAGTTCATTGTGGCCGGTCCGATAACCGATAATTCACAGTTTATTGTGGACAACATGATAAACGATAATTCACAGTTCATTGTGGCCGGTCCGATAACCGATAATTCACAGTTCATTGTGGACAACATGATAAACGATAATTCACAGTTCATTGTGGCCAACATGATAACCGATAATTCACAGTTTATTGTGGCCAACATGATAAACGATAATTCACAGTTCATTGTGGCCAATATGATAACCGATAATTCACAGTTCATTGTGGCCAATACGATAACCGATAATTCACAGTTCATTGTGGCCAATACGATAACCGATAATTCACAGTTTATTGTGGACAACATGATAAACGATAATTCACAGTTTATTGTGGACAACATGATAAACGATAATTCACAGTTCATTGTGGCCAATATGATAACCGATAATTCACTATTCAATGTGGCCGATAAGATAACCAATAATTCACAGTTCATTGTGGCTGATCCGATAACTGATAATTCACAGTTCATTGTGGCTGATCCGATAACTGATAATTCACAGTTCATTGTGGCTGATCCGATAACCGATAATTCACAGTTCATTGTGGCTGATCCGATAACTGATAATTCACAGTTCATTGTGGCTGATCCGATAACCGATAATTCACAGTTCATTGTGGCCAACATGATAAACGATAATTCACAGTTCATTGTGGCCAACATGATAACCAATAATTCACAGTTCATTGTGGCCAACATGATAACCAATAATTCACAATTCATTGTGGCCAACATGATAACCAATAATTCACAGTTCATTGTGGCCTACATGATAACCGATAATTCACAGTTCATTGTGGCCAACATGATAACCGATAATTCACAGTTCATTGTGGCCAACATGATAACCGATAATTCACAGTTCATTGTGGCCAACACGATAACCGATAATTCACAGTTCATTGTGGCCAACACGATAACCGATAATTCACAGTTCATTGTGGCCAACATGATAACCGATAATTCACAGTTCATTGTGGCCAACATGATAACCGATAATTCACAGTTCATTGTGGCCAACATGATAACCGATAATTCACAGTTCATTGTGGCCAACATGATAACCGATAATTCACAGTTCATTGTGGCCAACATGATAACCGATAATTCACAGTTCATTGTGGCCAACATGATAACCGATAATTCACAGTTCATTGTGGCCAACATGATAACCAATAATTCACAGTTCATTGTGGCCACATGATAACCAATAATTCACAGTTCATTGTGGCCAACATGATAACCAATAATTCACAGTTCATTGTGGCCAACATGATAACCAATAATTCACAGTTCATTGTGGCCTACATGATAACCGATAATTCACAGTTCATTGTGGCCAACATGATAACCAATAATTCACAGTTCATTGTGGCCAACATGATAACCAATAATTCACAGTTCATTGTGGCCAACATGATAACCAATAATTCACAGTTCATTGTGGCCTACATGATAACCGATAATTCACAGTTCATTGTGGCCAACATGATAACCAATAATTCACAGTTCATTGTGGCCAACATGATAACCAATAATTCACAGTTCATTGTGGCCAACATGATAACCAATAATTCACAGTTCATTGTGGCCTACATGATAACCGATAATTCACAGTTCATTGTGGCCAACATGATAACCGATAATTCACAGTTCATTGTGGCCAACATGATAACCGATAATTCACAGTTCATTGTGGCCAACATGATAACCGATAATTCACAGTTCATTGTGGCCAATACGATAACCGATAATTCACAGTTCATTGTGGCCAACATGATAACCGATAATTCACAGTTCATTGTGGCCAACATGATAACCGATAATTCACAGTTCATTGTGGCCAACATGATAACCGATAATTCACAGTTCATTGTGGCCAACATGATAACCGATAATTCACAGTTCATTGTGGCCAACATGATAACCGATAATTCACAGTTCATTGTGGCCAACGTGATAACCGATAATTCACAGTTCATTGTGGCCAACATGATAACCGATAATTCACAGTACATTGTGGCCTACATGATAACTGATAATTCACAGTTCATTGTGGCCAACATGATAACTGATAATTCACAGTTCATTGTGGCCAACATGATAACCGATAATTCACAGTACATTGTGGCCTACATGATAACTGATAATTCACAGTACATTGTGGCCTACATGATAACTGATAATTCACAGTTCATTGTGGCCAACATGATAACCGATAATTCACAGTACATTGTGGCCTACATGATAACCGATAATTCACAGTACATTGTGGCCTACATGATAACTGATAATTCACAGTTCATTGTGGCCAACATGATAACCGATAATTCACAGTTCATTGTGGCCAACATGATAACCGATAATTCACAGTTTTATATGGCAGATACTGATACGACAACCGATACAAAAAAATTACTCAGAAAAGTTAGCTCTGAGAAGCTTTAGCATAATTTGTGTGCAGATACAGACACTTGCACACAAGACATTGATTTAAGTGTGCAAATAGTTTATGTTGTGTCTGTACACTTTGTTTGTAATTGTTATTTTTTTTTTTTTTTTTATAAATGTAGCAACAGGCTTTAACAAAGCCATATCTACAGTATGCTGTATGCTAGCAGTAGGGTCAAATATAGTGTGAAGTAAAACTTCAAACAACTTAAAAGAAAATAGAAATTGTGAATTTCATCATCAAATCTCCAAACGTAGCTGGTGAGATATGTAAGATCCTTCAGAATAGATACAAGATCCTTATTCAAAGTCACGAGCCTTTTAATGTTGTGAAATTATTCAGGAGTTTTTAGCCTCAATATGTCATACGGGCAATTTTGCTTGCTCCAGATCTTTCTCCAGTGCATTAGACCACACAAATGCACACATGCGTGTGGACAAATATAGCACATACACACCCTTTCTACGGCTATGTGACAGAATACCCATAGGATTCTATCTGCCTGACAACTCGAGACGGGAAGGATGTGTTTATAAATAGAAATCAATATAAACATTGGACAAAGTGCCATTCCACCAGTGTACATCCCCAGAGTTACCCTGGAGATGGGGTGTGTACGTACTGCAGGGAGGTCAGCCATAGTGCACCCTACAATATCATCGCACACAGGGTTGGGAAACATGTTAGCGGGGCGTCTTGTTACTGTGGCGTGGGCGGTGGACATATTCACAGCCATTAACAGCTGGGCTATTCAGTGATGTTTACAGAAAGAGCAATGATTGGTCACCAGCACAGTTAATACATATGAATTATATTAGTAATTTAGGACTGAATATGTTACTTTAATTGGGTAATTGTTCCTCAAACAGGATAATGCTCTAAAGGTCCTTGATTGTAATGGATTGTAATGCATGTATAGAAATGGGAAATGAGCTCATAAATGAGAGTGCGTGTCTGTCAAAGCACAGGACTTCCTCTCACCTCACACAGGAAAGGCTGAGGCTTCCTCTTTGCGGATCATGCCTGGTAAAAACCTCAGCACACCTAGATTGTTTAAGATCCATACGAGGTGTTGCGTTTAAGACACCTTCAATGATTAAAGCTTGTGATAATATATATCGGCCATATTCAATCATATTAATATATAAATTGCGCCATATTTGGCCATTTTGGGATTATTGGTTTCAACTCTGCCTATTTACATATTACCTCTCCCTTGTGTCTCTTCCAAATTCTATCCACAGCCTAGTCAATGCATTAAAAAAACAAATTCTGTTTTCAGATATTTTTAGTGATTTATTTTGCTAAATATTCAGTGCATTCACATGCACAGTTAATATCGAGCTACAAAGGCTGTCAAGTTAAATTTGACCTTCAAATGTTTGTCAAATTTAAGATACAAATGAACAATCGCATGCTAAAATGAACATTCAAATTTTGGATATGTGGCAAGAACTGTGACCTCTTGGGCTAAAACAGGTGCAATGCAACGGATAAAACAGAACGTGAACGTGGGTGTCTCGAGACATTGAATTTCCTTTAAATAAAGCATATAAAATAATGCATCGTTACTGCACGTGACACTGAAAAACAGTTAAAGACTTGTAGCAGATGCTTACATAAAAAATAGATGTGATGTGGAGGTCTTTGCAGGTTGTTTCTTTACTAAAGCTTGCTCTGTTATCATCTCACTGCATAGGCAAGAGGTACACAACTGTATTTAATGTAAAACACTTCCGCTGATATTTTGAAGCTTAAATCTGTGGTGTACTATTGCACCAGTACAAGCTTATGTGCAATACTAAGTTAACATAGAACAGTCAATTGAATCATTTTCACTTAATATTTGAAACTATGAAAACATTTTACACATTATTGTTATCAGCCAGATTCGTTCTTGGCAAATAACATGGTACTGATTGTTTTATTCTGATTAGTTGCACCCTCTTGTGGATGTAGGATACAAAGTTGATTTAAAAATCAAATGTCTTTTTGATTTTTCCCCCCACTTTAAATAATATCTTTCAAATTTGAATACTTACATTTTTTTGTTATATTTCAATGAACAAAAAATTATCTCAGCCCTGTTGACAGCCCTATGAACTACAGCAAGTTTTTGTGTAGTAGAGATGCAGTCATAATCTGCAGTATTTGTCTCAGCAAAGAAATTACTTACAAAAATGTTTGTTGAAGGTTTCTTTTCATTTTATCAACGATAATGAAGGCTAGATGAAAGAGATGCAGTCAAACAGTTTTAATAAAAAATGCTCTAATAATATATATAATAATATAATGAGAAAAAAATTATATTGCAAGATTTTAACCGTGGGCGCGTTTCCACTGTCGGACTAAACGAGAGCGTGCTAGTGCATAACAGGGCCAGTTGCTTTTCCACTGTCAATTCCGGGGCTTCATCGTGCCTCCTCAGTGCTTCCTTGGCCAATGGCCTTTGGCCCACCCTTGGGCCAAACAAGGCCAACTGGGGATCGGGGTCCATGCCAAAGGCGGAGTTTTGCTGAGTAAGATCAGAGGGCCAGCACCAAGATAGCTGAACTTGCCAGGTTATGAATCCAGCCCACAACGGTACAGGTTCGGGAAATAAAATAAAAATGCGTGGACAAACCAGTGCCCAATGAAGACCAAAAGGGAGACCACTCAGGACACCATGTAGTTACAGTCACAAGTTGTGAATGCTAACTTATCTTGCAAGCTAATGTTTACGTATGATATAAACTCGATATTCTAGGTAATATAAATTATACCTCACCTTGAGCGGGGTGTGTGAAATTGGCACCATCAAAGGTGGGATTTAATGCAACGCTGCAGGGCTATTGGCCCACTTGGGAATGCAGATTGATTTTGGTCTTGTGGCTCAAAGTCCGAGGCAATTGGCCCCAGCTGGCCAGTTGATAGCCCTGGCTCGATAGTGGAAAAGAGTCTAACGTGTCATTGACGCAAAACAAAAGTTGCATACTTTAATATTTCGTTGGAACGCCTTTTGCTTTGATTACGGCACGCATTCGTCGTGGCATTGTTTCGATAACCTTATGCAACGTCACAACAATTTATTTTATTATTGCATTCATTTTTGGCCGAGATCTTGTATTGATGACGGGAGAGCCGAACCACTCTATAAAGTCTTCTCCAGCACATCCCAAAGATTTTCAATGGTATTAAGGTCAAGACTCTGTGTTGGCTAATCCATGTGTGCTAGAATACACCGCTTCTATGATGAAAATATGTGAGTACAGTTATTTAGATATTTTTTCTGGGACTTAAAGACCAAAATATCATGTGGTGTGACCTTCCAGAGTCAGTAAAAAAATAAGTAATATGTATGTTGGCATAAGTAGTTTGGAATAATCTTTTATTGACTTAATATTCGTGAATCAAACATTCATATTTGTAAAAAATGTTTTTTTTTTTCTTGAAAAATATATTTGAAAACTTTTTTGATGTTATTCAATTGTGCACACCTGCATGTTTTCAATGTGCAAGGAAAGATTTTTAATTATTTAATCAATTATTGTAACAGATATGTAACAAGCTGGAATCACTGTTAATGAAAGTGGTGGAATGGTGAATATCTTCACAAACATTAAGCCGGTTCCTGCCGGTAACATGCAACTGTCACATATGGATGATTCTGCTGCAGGTACATTTATTGGTCTCTTGTGAAGAGTTCTTACTCTGCAGAACTTGTTGTCTTCAGAAGCTATTGTTCATCTATATCTAAAGTGTTTTTGTTTGTGAATAAGGTTGTTTGTGGTTTTAAAGCTGCTCTGAAGGCATGGAAGCTGAGGGCCATGCTGTAAAGTGGGCTGCAGCGCTCCATGTGGCATACCGTGGGGTCCTGACCCACATTCTGCTACTGCTACTTTTGGGTCACATCTATTTCTCTCTGTGTCTCAGAAGTCAATGCACAAATGCTGCTGTGGAGTCATCTGAGATCTCACTGAGACATATGTGAGAATGACCATTTAGAGCTAGATTAAAAGGCTAATAGAAGAAAACAATGAGTAAATGATGACAGAATTGTCTTTTTTTTGGTGAACTAAATATTTAAGTTGATAAACTGAGTTTATGAGTATATGGCGAATCTGCACATCTGGGTCTACATACATTTGTCTGTGACTTATATACACTCACTCCATATGGAGCAAATGTACTGTAGCATTGCTGAATTATTCAAAGAATAATTTTAGCCCTTATGAACATGGAAATGGTGTTCTTTTCTCTATTTGTGATTGAGATCTACTGTACTTTGCATGTCAGATCATCTTAAAATATTTTTTTTTTAAATGGGGCTGTTAGTGGAGTTCAAACAGACAGGAAATATTGATATTAAAACAAATAGATAACAGATATTTATTTTATAATAGAAGGGAAACAGATCAATGTTTAGCATGTTGATTGGTCTGTAGGGTTTGCTGTTAATACTCTTGGTTGTGTAATTCACTCAGACATGATTGGCCTGTCCTTCACCACTTCAATCACTCATCCGTGTAATCAGTTCTCAACTATCAATGTACTGCTGGATATTACACTTACCCATGTGGAGACTTGCTCTTTGGGTAGTCACTCAGAGACTCCTGAGTATGATGGTCAAATGAAAGGTCAGACCTGTAGCTTTTTCTCATCATTTGCTGCATCTACCCATTATACTGACTGTTGAGTCCCACTCTCTACTAGTACTGACTGTTGAATTCCTCCCTTTAAGACCGATTTATATTTCTGCATCGAACCTAAGCCATAGCCTCCGCCGTAGCCTGATGTGCACCACTTCAAAAATGTAACTACACATCCTGTTGATGCAGTCCACAACAGCTGTGCTTTGTAACCAGAGACCGTACCCTAGGATGACAAAAAAGATATATGCGGTGGTGTCGTAATTTCTCTAAGATTATTTTAAGATCTATGCATCATATCCACTGATCAGTGATCATGTCGTACTTGGACTCGATTTGTTTTTTCAGGAGCATCAGCAGTTTTTACATCGATTATTATTACGCAACAAAAGACAGATCCGTTTACAACTTTCAAACTCTGTGCTTTTTGTCCTCTGGCCTTTTATTCTATTGTAAAACAATATTTGTTGTATTCTATTCGAGACCTTTCCAATCTGTGTGATGTTTTGACCGTATCTTTGACTGTATAGTGTACAGGTAATAATCATATTTCATAAGTTATGGAAATAGTCACTTCTCATTTGACTTCAACTCTTTACTATTACTGACTGTTAAATCCCATTCTATTAAATTCTACTCTTCTCATGCTAAGTACTGAATCCCACTCTTTACTAATATTGACTGCTGAATTCCACTCCCTTAGTTCTGATTGGTGAATTCTAATCTATACTAATACTGACTGCTGAATCCCACTCCCCAGTACTTACTGGTGAAGCCCACTCTATACTAGTACTGACAGCTGAATCTCACTCCCCCAGTACTGACTGTTAAATCCCACTCTCTACTAGCACTGACTGCTGAATCCCACTCCTCCAGTACCGACTGGTGAATTCTACTCTATACTGACTGCTGAATCCCACTCTATACTAGTACTGACTGCTGAATCCCACTCCCCAGTACTGACTGTTGAATCCCACTCCCCAGTACTGACTGTTGAATCCCATTCTATTAAATTCTACTCTTCTCATACTAAGTACTGAATCCCACTCTTTACTAATATTGACTGCTGAATTCCACTCCCTTAGTTCTGATTGGTGAATTCTAATCTAAACTAATACTGACTGCTGAATCCCACTCCCCAGTACTTACTGGTGAAGCCCACTCTATACTAGCACTGACAGCTGAATCTCACTCCCCCAGTACTGACTGTTAAATCCCACTCTCTACTAGCACTGACTGCTGAGTCCTACTCCTCCAGTACCGACTGGTGAATTCTACTCTATACTGACTGCTGAATCCCACTCTATACTAGTACTGACTGGTGAATTCTACTCTATACTGACTGCTGAATCCCACTCCTCCAGTACCGACTGGTGAATTCTACTCTATACTGACTGCTGAATCCCACTCTATACTAGTACTGACTGCTGAATCCCACTTTTTGTAGTACTGACTGCTGAATTCCATTCTGTTATGGTGCTTATACTGAATCCCATCTCTACTAATAGGCTATTGACTCAGGGCTTGACAATAAGAACTGCCCGATGGTCCGAGGCCAGTATGAGAGAGAGTCTGGGCAGTTGCAAGAACTGTCACTTGTGCTGCATTTATAACGTAAGTACAAGCAGACAACAAGTGAGAGAGCAAAAAAAATACGTGGAGCAAACACAGTCTACTAACCAAGCACTCAGATCAGATACGAGCGAGCATGATTATATTTATCTTTCAAAGATGTGCGAGCGCATAATATACTGAATGTGCCGAAGCACAGGGCGAATTTCAATCGAAAGTGATCATCCCTATGCCCTACTCACTACGAAAGATGGAGCTCTTGATGTGGGCACGCTTACGAAAGCATGGCTTTACAATTAAAATCTTGTCTTCACCAAAATTCTTGTGAAAGGGTCCTTTGTGGAAAAATTAACTTTCATAATTATGTTTGAACAACCTTCCTAGTTGTGTCCCCTTCTGGAAGTGCCCTTCAAGAGTGCAGAATTGCCTTTTGGAAAATGCCCACTGTCACGTGAACGCACTAGAGCATGCAGACACCAAGGCGCGTACTTCTAGAACTGTCCTGTCTTTTCCAATTGTCTTAGTGTGTCTCAAGTGTATGTCTGTGTGTCTAACAGCATTACTTGTGTCATTCCGAATCCGAGACGTCTTACAGTTACCCACCATGCACATTATATTCGCTACCTGCAATTAAACGTCTTCTGTCAGTGCTAATACTTTGCTGCCTGTGTAATTTCATACGTTGGTAAAAAGAACATTTGTCTGTCAGTACATTATTTAGGTTCATTTATCATAAAATCTTAATTAGGCAACTATTCTTTATTTAAGGCTATTCTATTTGTTAGGCTATTGTAATGATATTGGGTGTTCATAATTTTCCCCCCTTTTAGACAACCCAAATTTCACATCAGTCTTGTCCCTTGTACCGAGTAAAACCAGTAACGCCGTACACCATGGCAACCCTACTGTGCTTTGAATAGCAGTCAGTTTTGGTCTTATATGGGGTTACATAAGGCATAAATCATATCTTGCAAATTATAAATGTGATAGAATTTTGAAGGAATTTGTATTCAAAATTTAATGTAATATGGCAGCCAAAACTTTGGAATAATGTACAGATTTAGATGTTTCTGAAGGAAATTGGTACTTTAATTTCCTTCAGAAAGTGAAGGCTACACAATGCTTGAAATTTTCATACAAAGCTGTACACTACAGTCTTAAAAGACAAAGGACAACTGGCTCTAACATGGACAGAAAGAGATGTGGAAGACCAGATGTACAAATAAACAAGAGGATAAGTACATCAGAGTCTAGTTTGAGAAATAGACACCTCATATGTTCTCTGCTGACAGCTTCATTGAATTCTACCTGCTAAACACCAGTTTCATGTACAACAGTAAAGAGAAGACTCAGGAGTGCAGCCTTATGGGAAGAATTGCAAAGAAAAAGACACTTTTGAATCAGAAAACCAAAAAGAAAAGGTTCGAGTGGGCATAGAAACACAGACACTGGACAACAGATAATTGGAAAAGAGTGTTCTGGATCTTAACCCCATTGAGCTTTTGTGGGATCAGTTAGACTGTAAGGTGCGTGAGAAGTGTCCGACAAGACAGCCACATCTACGGCAAGAGCTACAGGAAGTGTGGGGTGAAATGTCACATGAGTATCTCGACAATCTGACAGCTAGAATGCCAAAGATCTGCAAAGCTGTCATTGCTGCATGTGGAGGATTTTTTGATGAGAACTCTTGAAAGTAGTTTAAGTAACTTTTTTTTTTTAAAAATTGTAAAAGTAATTTTTCATGTTATTAATGTCTTGACTATACATTGTGATCAGCTGAATGCCACTTTGGTGAATAAAAGTACCAATTTCTTTCCATAAAAGCAAAATCTGTACATTATTCCAAACATTTGGCTGCCAGGTGTACATAAAAATATTTCGCTTTAGACAAATTTTTTAAAACCATGATGGTTCACTGGGGCCAGTGAAAATGTTGTCAGTGCAAGTAAAAATTTTAACCATGACTGGGCCAGTAGATAAAATCCTTAGCGTTGAGCCCTATGACTGTTGAATTCCACTCTACCAGTACTGAAATCTGAATTCCACTCTCTGATAGCTAGTACTGACTGTTGATTTGCAGGCACATTATGGAGTGGGAACAGTAATTAATTGTAAGTACTTGACTTGAAAAAATTAGCACTCAATTAATTTCTTGTAAAGAGCGTAACAAACCACTATTTAGTTTTTTTTTAAGCCACTGTCTGATCTTGTGTTTATGAAGCTAAAGTGGACATTTAGAGTTGACAGTGAGACCTGGTGATGTCAATCTCATGTCTCTCTCTGTTCTGCAGGTAAACCTCACAGCATTGAGTCCTCTGAGTGCATCCAGCTCTCTGGAACGTATAACGTGCGTAAAGGAAAGCTGCAGCTGCCGGTGAACCGCTGGAGTCGACGGCAGGTCATTTTGTGTGGCACTTGTCTCATGGTGTCTTCAGTCAAAGCAAGCCATATGGGCAAGATGCACATTCTCCCACTTATCGGAGGAAAGGTACTGAAGTCTAACTTATGATTCTACAGTAGAGCTGCAACTAACAATTGTTTTGATAATCTATTAATCTAATGATTATTAGAATGTTTATTCGGTGATTATTTCAACGATTAATCAGTAGCTCTTAACAGATTATTCACCTCGTGTCCCGACTTAAAAGGTTGTATTAAACGTTCTTACCAACAATAAAGAGGACAAAATCACCTTTTAGAAATACCTCTAAATGACATTCACTGAATTAAAGGACAAGAAATAACTTTTTATTAAGTTTAATTCAGTAAAGAAATTCACTGTAAAAAATCCTATTGTGTTCAAGTGTTTTTGTCTTGTTTTCCATTTAAAATGGTCTAAAAATCCTTAAAACAAGATACATTTACTTGAGAAGCAACATAAAAGACATTTAGACTTGCTTTAAGAGAGTGTATTTTGAATATAAGTGTATTTTGTTTTATCTTGGTTATACTTCTTTGAGTGCAGTAAAGACTAATTATACTTCTATTCAAGATCTATTCTCTAAATATCTCATATGCTGTTCCTCAGGTGATTGTATCTTTTTTTTTTTTTTTAAAGGATTTTTAGATATTTTAAAATATTTGTATTTTTAATATTATTTTCAACATTCTCAGATAAAAACATTTCTTCTGCAGTATAGCTGCTTAAGAAAATGTACGTTGAGTTTTAGATATTTTTATTGTAAAACAAGCCAAAACAAAAACATATTTTGTTGCAGTGTATAATGTGGCGATGACTCCCCTCTCTCACATTTCTGTTCACTTCAATCCATCAAAAAATCTCTTATTAATAAAGATGCGTATTGCCTTCACGATAAGAAATGCACAGTGACACATATATTATGATCATACCTGTCAACACTCGCGTATTTCACACCCATCCCTCCCGTTTTGTTATTTCTCCCGTGAAACTCCCGTAATTTGTATGGCCCAAAACTAATTAAATGAATAATTACATAAATATATTATTCCAAGGTTGTCCAGTTGCCAGATCTTGTATGAAATGCATCCTACTCACACAATCGACACATAATACAAATTTCAACCCATTTGAGACCTCAACCTGGCAACCTAAAACCCATTTGCGCTGTTGATATTTGCGCAGGTAGTAGACGCCCCCACCCCCGCTCAGAGGTCTCCCAGGTTTTGGTACCCAAATGTTGACAGGTATGTTTATGATTCATTAAGTCGCAAGCCATCACGTTATAATCTAGCTGCATTAAGCCTTCGCTCACAAGGGATGAGCATCCCCATGACAGAGTGTGCCTCAGCTGGGTGCCTCTCATAGAAGAGGCGCTGACCGCACAGAGAAATGGCAGAGTCGGAGTTTGTAGTTAAGTACATGATCTGCTTCCGTATTATTTGAACTTTATTGAAGCTATAACGCATTAAATATAACTGCATTAAAGATGTAACGCCGGGGTGGTTCCACAATGAGAGTGCTTCTGTATTTACTTTGTATTTCTGCATTATAATTCCCTCATACTTTGTGATCTGCATCACCTGTTTGCAAAGTTTAGAGTGCATCTGGATTGTGAGATGTGTTTTCTTCCTATCCTCAGTCAGCGTCATCATATACATTTTTGTCAACAATTTTTTTATTGTAGATGTTGTCGATAACACCGGCTAATAATTTCCGCCCTATTCTAATGCCATCGCTACTGAAAAGGATAAATGGTATCTGAGTTATTAGAAATATTCAATATATGGGTTATAAAGATCTATTTTTATATAATACATTTTTTATGTTTAGTATTGTATTTCATCTTTGGACCTTTCATTCTATGTCTTTTGTGTTTGTGTTGTGTTCAGGTTGAGGAGGTAAAGAAACACACTCACTGTTTGGCCTTCAGTTCAGCTGCTCCTCAGAGTCAAACATATTACATCAGCTTCAACAGCTTCACTGAACACCTGCGCTGGCATCGGCAGGCTGCAAAGGTGTGTGTGTGTGTGTACATGAGTGTGTGAGGGACTTACTATTGGTAAATGAAGAAAAAACTATAGTACAGGGGTCGGCAACCTTTTTGACATGGAGTGCCATTTTTTTTATTTTCCTGGCCAATGTCTGTGCCATTCATGAGCTGAATGGGAGAATAAACACTATTAAAGTGTGACAAGACTCACATTACACGTGCAAGCCATTTGCGCAGCACAAGCCGATCAACCTTTTAGCCCTTTTCGGCGAATTGCATTTGCAAAATCCTAATGCTTTATTCCAGGTTTCATTTATATTTTGAGTAGACTCAGATTTTTGAACCTCATGATGTGGGTTTATTATTTTAGTCTTTTAATCTTTTAATGTAATTTTGAGTGTGACTATGGTTTAAGGAGGGTGTACCTGTATGCAATGATTAATAGTGGTGTTTTCCTTATTACATCACGTTATTTTGAAAGCAAAATGAAATAAATGAAACACTGAATGTAGGCTGTCATCCGTGCAGCCTGACCGAAGCAAAGTGAGCACGTTTACTTGTTCAATAAACTGAAAGTGTTGCACTGACAGCTCGTGATGCACGAATGGCTTGCACGCTCTGCACAAGTCTGTTTGGTATACTGCAGTCCTGACACATTTTAACTTTTTGTTTAGCCTCCCATTCAGCTCATGACAATACGATGTGTGATCATGAGGAAGGATTACATCAAGATGTAGATTGGAATGCAGGAGCAGAATTTATATAAATAAAATATTCTACTCTTTTCTCACTGTTGCTGGTGTGCCAGTGATTACCCCTCCACATCCCAATGCTGGGACGCATGCCATAGGTTGCCAACCCCTGCTATAGTATGATTTTTTTGGTAATATTGCCTTCTCTTTGCCTCCGCTGTAAACCATGGTGTGTTATTAAACAGCTAGACTCTATTAATATTCCAGAGTGCTTGTGAACATTACACCTCTGTGCTTTTATAACTACAACAAGCACAGCCTGTTTTACGTACACAATCTGACTTTATAAAGTCAACATGATGTATAAATGTACCCCATTTACCCTGCTTTAATAAATGTTCTTGGGCTTATAATGAATTGTTTAGTATTTAGTATTATGAAAAGTGCAGATTATTGCTAAGAAATAATGTTTTTCTTCATAATCTTTCATCAAAATAGCATTACTTTTCGGTTGATGTGGTATCGGCAAATTTTTAGACCAATTAAATTTAAAAATAACTTTAAATTTTTATCAACGCATCTCGAAAAAGTGTGCTGTGAAAGATTGTCAGATGTGCTGTGGAAGATTGTCAGGTGTGCCGTGGAAAATGATCAAATTCTATAAAATAAATAAATGCATGAAAACAAATTATAATTTCAGGGATCCAAACTCCTCACCTTACGGAGAAATACGCCATTTTGAAACCATAATTGGTCACTTTTGTGTTTGTGAAGAGCAATGATTAATGTGCAGAAGTGAGTGATATTTATACGTGTAAAGGGTCATCACATGACTTGTGTCAGAGCTGCAGAATACATTGTAGTCTATGAAGTGAGTGATATTTATACGTGTAAAGGGTCATCACATGACTCGTGTCAGAGCTGCAGAATACATTGAAGTCTATGACGTTAGTGATATTTATACGTGTTAAGGGTCATCACATGACTCGCGTCAGTGCTGCAGAATACATTGTAGTCTATGAAGTGACATCACACCAAAAAAAATTTCACACACACGTGTGTGTGTGCATCACCAATAATGTCTTTTGAGAGTACTAAGCAACAAGAAATATTTTAAAACTGTCCAAATTTGTGAAGAGACATTGAATGTCTCAGAATTTCTTTTAATTAAATATTACCTTATCGTTTATGAATATCACAGACTCCAGTTATTGAACTCATTTAAATTCACCAAGAAAACACTTAAACCTGAACATGAACGAGTCCCTTTATTACTTTCTGCTATCAAAGCAACTGCAAGCTTTTTTTCTCTCTTCTAAATACATGTTTTCAATGTTTAATATGCACACCTCCCACAAACTCATAAAATCGCCCCTCTGTGATGCTTTCTGCAACTCTTGTCATGTGGAGGGCGATGCGGCGCTTGACGCTGGCGTTGAACGGAGTGTTGACGTCTCGACTCAACTCGTGAAATGTGCTTTACAATGACAAAAGAACATTATTGAAACTCAATGATTATTATTGGTCTATTATTGTGTTCTTTTCTGATAAAAGTCATGCTCAGCAGTTTAAATACTGTAGGAAAATGAAGTCAGTGGATTTGTAGAGATGCAAGTTTTAATAAAGGATGTTATTGAAATAATAATAATGCTCAGACTGAAGGAAGACTAAAGATCTGCTTTGTTATTTAATGTTTAAACACTATAAAGTCTCTTGGTATATTTCGGTCTTGAACGACTCAAAATGATTCACTGATTCACTCATAGCACATAAGACGCTCATTTGTCGCCACTCAGTGACATTTTCAGAAGGGGTCACTGAACTAATCAGTTAATAAAATTGAACAAATTTGTGAAACAGAAGCAAGCCTCAACGAATTACTCTCAAATTACATCTCGCAAACTTGAATTTTTCAATTTGTTGTTTTTTTCATTACCCATTTAGTGACCTCACATAGTGTTGCCGACCTATGTTACTTGTGTTTCTTTCCCTTTTTTTGTTTTTTGCATAGCTGAATTTCAAACATTACAAGTAAACACGCTACTAAGATAGTCAGAAAACATGGACAAGTTCTTGAAAAGGAAAAATATTGACGATGGTTAGCCTATGTGGGATAGTGGTGTGCCATAGAATATTTTTGTCTTAAAAGTGTGCCGTGCCAGAAAAAAGTTTGGGAAACACTGCCGTAGAGGACTGTTGTATGTATTTTGCTATTTTGACACACTGTGCACTTTTTTGTTGCCGTTTTGAGTAGTGTTTGAGGAAATTCCATAGCAATAAACATTCTTTATTTCTGCTTCCCGATTCTCGTTGAAAAACCAATTAACCCTTCGTGAAACCTCACGGTTTACCGAATGTTAAAGAATTGTAACCTTGCACACCTCAATGGCGATCTTCTTTCAAGGATTCAACCAGCTCATGCACCCTCAGCCTAGGCGAGATCCCTATTGTTGCCCCGAACTAGGTAAGGTCCTAGTTCCCCTATTCCTAAAAACTGCCCATATTGTTGCGAAAATATTAGTGAAAATGTAAAAGTGCGTATTATAGTACCACCTAGGGTCAGATGGAGGTGTGTGTGTGTGTGTGTGTGGGTGTGTGTGTGTGCGCGTGTGTGCGCACTTGAGTCAGTGTTTCCCACAAGATTTTGTGAAACTATGGCGGGTGGACCTCTGACCCTCGTAATACATTTTTTTACATTTTAAAGTTAAATACTTCCATCTGGTGCACTTTGAGAGTAAAATAAAGAGGCTAGTGTTGTGCTCTTGTAAACAGTTTTGTGCTCTTAAAGCTGCAGCAACTTTGAAATAAATTGAATTGTGAGAAACAGCGTCCCCAGTTCTTCCCCATATACATGATGCTCTTCACCCCCAGCCAAGGTTTAATTGACAGCTGTTCACAAACAGAGCCAAAGCCTGCCTTTCACTGAGTCTGTGGTGCTAACTCATTTCTCACAGGGCCTCATTTAACACCGTGTTTATATAAAACTATTTTTTCAATGAATAAATAAATACTACCTCTAGCTTTAACAATTTCATGCTCTAACCATTCTATAAAGCAGGGTACAAACTAGCGTTGTCAGTTTCAGCTTTTAATCCTTAATGTTACCTCAGACTGCTAACAATAGCTAGCTAGTGAAGCTGTAAGCAATGTAACGTTATGCCAATTAACCTAGTAATGCTAACTTTAATTTACATTAATCATCATGACTGTGAAAAAAATTTTTGTTTTCTTTTGCTTCTTTTTCCTACGTGCATGAGACATCATACAGGGAAAGACGAGGCTGAATCCAGCTTCTTAATTAAATGCTTTTATTTAGTAAAAGGGACTCAGTGATTTGAAACTACACAACTCTATCACTGGCGAGTGAAATGTTAATATTTACTTGACACCACGTCATTCATGATTGGAATAGCATGACTAAGCCCTAGTTGAGAGTCCTACTTTATCACACTTTACTACGGAGGAGCCATCCAAAACAAACACAAGTAGGGCAGACCTATTTTACACCGCTTTTCCAGAGACAGCCTTGTGCTGGGATAGCAGAGCGGCCCACCGGGACCCTCCGATTAGAATAACCACAGAGGAGGGAGAAAGATTTCTGAGCGTGCATCATGTCACACTCTGTTTGAATGTTATCATGTGTGCTTGGAGTGTTGTTGAGCAGTGGATTTAAACAAACCATTTAAGTGTTAAACTTCAGCATGGAATTCATCCTGCAGTGTGCTACAGTGCAACAGACATGAATATTACCTCAGATCTCACAGCTTGTTGAGGAGAGTTGTACTTTTGATTTTTAATGATCCCAACTGGATATTCATGAAGGTTGCTTGTTCATGTAACTTGATGAATGACCTGTCTCTATCTCTATCTCTGTCTGTCAGATGGTGTCTCAGCGCATCAGTTCGGTGGATCTGTCATGTTGTAGTCTAGAGAAATTGCCGCCCAACCTGCTGTACAGTCACGATCTGACACATCTGAACCTCAAACACAACTTCCTGCCTGCTGACCAAACACTGCTGCAACTCCAGAAGTCAGTCTGTTTGTGTGTGTGTGTGTGTGTGTGTGTGTGTGTGTGTTTTGCATTAATGATTGTTGCTTCAAATTCGACTTTTGTCTTGCTAAGGCTCTGATGTATCCTGAATACACGGTTAAATTATATTTTCACACTTTTGCATAATTTGCGTAACAAAATTACAGCTTGATTGGAAATGACGTCCATAAAAATACTCTGCTAACAAATTATATTTACCTTAATATTTGTTTTCTTCAAACATCACTCGTCTCATTTTCATCTCAAGCTTGCACTGACAGTTTTGTCCACTTGGTAATAAATACACTAACTTTTGAAAAACTTTATAAGGGGCAACATTTTTTGATGTTTGCTAAAATACTCAAGAAACACCATTTAAAATGCATTATTCTATAACCTAACCTTTTATTAAATAATATTAAATGGTTTAACTATATTGTTTGACACATTTTTATAAAATATATTTAGTCCAAAAAAAAAAATGTGTTTAATAATTATTATTGGAAAAATGTTGTATTTAATGGTATTATTTATTGATTTTAGTCCGATCAGTGGGGTATGTTTTGTGATGCTATTGACACCATCATAGAAAATGTATCTTTTATGAGAATTCGTCCCTGATGTTCCAACCCTTTTTCATTTGCAAAACAAACTAAAATGATAAAGAGCAACAGTCAAGTTGTCCTTTATTAATAAGAAATAATGTCAAGATGTTAAAAATGTTTACCCTCAATTTTTATGGCGAAAAACAAAACCTATGCTTGGTATCGCTAATTAGAACATTTTCCCCATGTATATATTTCTTAACACTACTTTGGTAAAGTGTGAGTGGCAGGGTCAATTAAAGGGGGTTGCACACTGGACGCATCTGGCTGACAATGTGGTGCGTTATAAAATTTGAAACAAATATGTTCTACGAATGAGACTGCTCAAAAGTCTGCAGCGCCACAGAGTGCAACTCGATTAAGAGCAAAAAATGATTTTTTTTCACTGGTATTTCCCACTGTATATCACAACAGTCTTGTTTTGTTTTGTTGAAGACTTTAAGAGACTGTGCCAGGGCATGCTAAGTGTCTCCAGTCAGGCTTCCTAAGCAACCAATTGGCCCAGTTGCTAGGGAGGGTAGAGTAACATGGGATAACCTCCTTGTGGTTGCTATAATGTGGTTCTCACTCTCGGTGGGGCATGTGGAGATGCGGAGGAAACTGAGATTCATCCTCCGCCACCTAAATTGAGGACTTGGAGGATAGAGTCACTATGCCACCACAGGGACTTAGAGCGCATTGGGAATTGGTCATACCAAATTGGGGAGAAAATGGGAGAAAATCCAGAAAAAAAAAAGAGATTGCGCAAGGGGCGCATTTGTCAAATTGTGATGTGCGAGATGAATCTCAGTAGATTCCACTTAGAACTGTAGAAATGTCTTTAAACACAAAATGACGATTCCTCTCGTATCCCGCAGGTTTTCACGCTTGCGAAGTCTGAATCTATCTAACAATCAGTTGAGAAGTTTCCCGCTACCCATATGCTCCATCAGCACACTGACGGAGGTCAATCTCAGCTGTAACCACCTGACATCCATCCATCCTGACGTGGCCAACATGACCAAGTGAGAGACTATACAGTTGCAGCAGATTTTCCCACATTGTGTTATGCACAGTACAGTCGCTCAGTGAGGATCGAGTTCAAAAACATCATTAGAAATCATCATTAATACACATTCCTGGTCTGCAAATGTAATAACTTTCTCAATATTTGAAAGGACTTTCCTTTTATAGTGACCTCTAGAGAATATGCTGTATAACACACCAACATCACTGCTTGAGTCTATGAGTCATCATTGTGTAGTTTGATCAAATACAATTGTGAATTGTGTTTAAATATAAGTAATTAAATAATAATTGCATTTATAAAGCCAGTGAGCAAGCCTAAGGCGACTGTGGCAAAGAACACAACTACATAAGATGTTGATTAATGGAGAAAAATAACCTTGGGAGAAACCAGAGTCACTGTGGTGGCCAGTTCCCCTCTGGCTAACATCATGTATATAATGCCAATATTACTTATGTATAGTGCAAGTCATGGTTTAAAATGGTTAAACTAAGTAAGTGTTAATGGACAGTGTTTAGACATAGATTTTGTATGAACTGTAAGATTAATGACTAATGTCTTTGAAGTTCATCCTGGATTATCTGCAGAAGTTCACATAGATGCATTTCTAGAGTCTAGAACGCTTTGTAAGATGTTTCTGTTTGAAAGTAACTGGCATTTTGGTGCACCTGTTTGTGTCAGTCTGCAGACGTTGGTGTTGGACGGTAATCTTCTGTCATGTCTTCCGGCTGAGCTCGGCTGTCTGCAGCGACTAGCGTATCTAGGTCTGTCCTTCAATGAGTTCACTCAGGTGCCAGCGGTGCTGGAGCATCTGCCTGCTGTCGAAAGACTCTGTATGGCGGGAAATCAACTGACGGTGCTGACGCTAAAAGCCTTACGCCTGCTGACGCTTAAACACGTCGACCTGCGGTGAGCACAAACAAAATTAAGCAGACATCTATTTACAAGATTTTGGGAGGAATTTACGAAACAGTTGCACCATATAAAGTAATCATTTGTGTGAATATAGCACTAATTGTTTGTAATTAACAAAGAAAATGATATTCAGTGATCGTTTATCACTAAAGATCATAGATCATACTAAAGATATAGGAGATCAGCAGATACAGCAGAGGGGTTACCAGGATATCATGTTTGGGGGGGCATTTGGCTTGTTTGGGGGGGGGCAACATAAACAATTGTAAAAATCGGCGCAAAATTAAGCTATACTGCACACAATCTGTTTTAGTGCATATCTTTTTCTAAGCCAGGAACCCAGAGATAGGCACAGGGCCCCTATTAGACTATAGGGCTTAAACTGGATTTTTGTTGTGTCAGACCTCACTCATTTGCTAGCGATGGAAAAATATGCACAAAACAATCCACTTTTAAATTGTAATTTATCATCAGATGCAGAGGCGTTTCCAGCATTGAAGGACATCCGGGCTTAGCCCAGACAATTTTATTTTCACACTAGCAACCACTTCCCTGTAGTCCAAAGCTGGTGAGAGGGTATTCTTTGAGTTTTGCTCTGGCTGGGCCTGTTTCTACAGTTCCTAAATCTTCCACTCTAGTACTATCCTCAACATCCTCTCTCCTCCCTGAATCATCTGTGATGCAAAAGAACAGATACAGCACATAACTTATTGCAAATCAGCTTCAAACAACTAATTCATCAAGTGCTACATATGTCAAATTGTGGACCAATACCATTGAAGAAAATGTATTGGGAAGAGCAGATCAGTGGGATTGCCCTAATATCTATCATGAGTCTTGAATTTTCATGTACATTACCATAAAGTCATCACAAATGAGTTATATTATAGTGAGTAAAGTGAGGTAAAAAAAATATTGAATATAAATAATTTATATTTTTTGACATAAATAGTCAAAATGATGTATAAGATTCTAAGTTAAAGCAATACATGAATGACTTTAGTCTAAGTTCATTGACACACTATGGCATCAAACTGTATATAATTCTCATCATCTCTATGAGAATAATTCATCTGTCAAAATCCTTTCATTAGGATCATTGAGATAAACAATGTTTCACTTTTAACTTTCTCTGAAGTAAAGTGACTTATTAATTGTTACCAGTTTCCATGCCTGATTCTGGCACAGCTGCTGCTGCTGCTGCTCAGTCTGTTGCTCATCTTTGCTACACTCTACAAAACCATTTAATCAAATCAAAGTGTATATTTCCTACAAACTAATATCACAAAACAAGTCACGCATACATTTTATGTTAATGCTTATTGGTTATCCTTAGCGAAAACAACATCTGATAAATAAGAAAAGTACGCCCCGAATGGGGCTCGAACCGTGGTCTCCAGCGCGAGAGGCGACTGCGTTAACTCTGAGCTACCAAGCTGCGTCAATCTAAATAAGGAGGTTAGAGGCTACAACTCTTGAGGTTTAGCCTACTGTGGGTGAAAGCCAGCTAGATGATGATCTTAAGACTTTAAGGACAAAAACAAATGTGAATTCTGACCCACTGACTTCTTTTGGAAAGATCCACAAAGCCTCATTTGCTTAATTTTTGCTGTCTTTCCTGCTAATTGCCGTTAACTCGCCACTAAGTAACGTTAGTTGATGTCAACGACTGTGCAAGCTCCTCCTCTACCTGCTGCATATTCAACAGAGAGGAAGAAACGGAGTCGCCCATAGGCTACCGACAGCAAAGTAACTTATTCTATAGGCTAGATTATGCCTATGTCTATTTTTACAGGCTGTATGCAGTATGTGCAAAGCCAAAGCACAATGAAATAAGGCAACTTATGATTTCGGGGGTTTACATAGGCTTTTGTCCGGTTTCATATTTGTCAGTCAACTATTCAAAATACATTCGGGGCTACACTCAAAACATTCGGGGCTGAAGCCCCGGCAAAATCGGCTGCCGACGCCTCTGATCAGATGGACAGATTATTTCTCAAATTCTCAGGGGAGGCAGAGCTTATCCTAGGGGAGGCACTGCCTCCCCCAGCCTCCCCCTAGACACGCCCCTGAGATACAGAAATACTCAAACCAGCCCCTCTGGCACTAACAATCATGCCACAGTCCAAATCACTGAGATCACATTTTCCCCATTCTGATGGTTGATGTGAACATTAACTGAAGCTCCTGACTCATATCTGCATGATTTTATGCACTGCACTGCTGCCACATGATTGGCTGATTAGATAATCACATTGATGATTGTTGTTGTCAGATGGGCTGGTTTGAGTATTTCTGGGAGTTTCACACACAACAGTCTCTAGAATTTACTCCGAATGGTGCCAAAAACAAAAAACATCCAGTGAGCGGCAGTTCTGTGGATGGAAATGTCTTGTTGATGAGAGAGATCAACAGAGAATGGCCAGACTGGTTATAACTGACAATGTCTACAGTAACTCAGATAACCACTCTGTACAATTGTGGGGAGAAGAAAATCTGTATGTATGCTGTAACTACTGCAATTCTGAACACAGAAAAATGGCTTCAAAGTTTTTAGTTTTCTCTTAATTTGAGCATGGTTGAGCCAAACCTGTTTGACACAGGACAGATCACAGTCTGAGGGACCCGATTCCAGTCATAATTACATTTTGATAGTGTGTAGTTACTGTGTTTTGAATTTGCAAGGCAGTATATTTAGTTGGTAAGTTGTGCTCCTTCAGGTTGATCATGGATTTAATGCATGATTCTGTCTCATCAGTTTAAATCAGATCTCCAGCGTTGTTCCGGATGAGCCGGAGTTTCTGCGTCACGTGACACAGCTGGACGTGCGTGATAATCGACTGAGCGAGCTGGATGCATCTGTCTTCCCAAGGCTGGAGGTTCTGCACTGTCAGAGGAACTCCATCACGCGACTGCGTCTGCGCGGCTGCATGCTCAAAGCTCTCTACGCCGCCAACAACGGTACCAAACACGCCATTATGCCTCATGTTTTGCCACACGTTTATCAGCTTGCTTGATATTTCATATTTTTTCCCACAGAGCTGCAAGAGTTGGAAGTAAATCCTGTGGCCTCCAATCTCACATACATGGACATCTCAAGGTTGCTTTGATGTTTCTCAAACATTAACTTGGGTTGTTATTCAATTCAGCAAACGTTAAAGGAATAGTTCATCCAAAAATGATACTTCTGTAAACTTTTATGTCTTTCCAAACCAGTATGATTGCTTTCTTAAGGCGTGGTCACGTATACCTTCACACAGCAAAATTCTGAGGGCGAAACAGTAATTTCAATGGGAAGCCTTGCAATCATTGAATTTTGCTCAATAGACTTTCGATGGCGAATAATTTTTTCCATGCAGAGTTCAAGTTTAGTGAACTTTGACAGGTGAATTCGCCGCATTGACCTATAGGAAGTTGCTTGTTTTGGCAGTGACCTCTGTGTGGGCGGTACTTCGTGCACACCTGCACTGAACATTCACAATGGACAGGGATATCATTTCAGTGGCGAGTTTCTTTTTATCTTCACTTTTACAGAGTATAAAGTTCAGCATTAAAAAAGGCTGCTTGACAATTCGTTTTTTGCTGGTGTCACACACGCTCAACATCCGCCCACAGCTTCTTCACCCGCTACTTTTTTGCCATCCAAAAGATAAATGTGACCACGCCTTAAAGCGAAACACTAAAGGAAATGGTGTAATTGATGTGTGTGTGGTTTTTTCTCTCACAGAAACTGTATGAAGGCACTTCCTGATTGGTTAAATGACAGCAGAAAGCTGGAAGTTTTAGACGTCAGCCACAACCACATCACAGAACTGCCGGCATGGTGAGCGTGTGCTCGTGCTTTCTGTGAAAAATACAGACAGTGATGTGCGTGTGGATTCACACAATCTCTCTCTCTCTGGCTGTCAGGTTGTTGTGCAGCATTAGTTTGAGGAAGGTCTTGGCTGGTCATAATCAGTTGAAGCGTTTGCCAGAGCGGGTGGAGCGTCCTCTAGTGGAGGTGTTGGATGTGCAGCATAATCAACTCATTGAGCTTCCCTGTAATCTCTTTCTCAAATCAGAAAGGTAAAACACTTCAACCAAACCCCAAACATATAAAATATAATGCTGAAGAAGCCAAGAAATATGTGAATCTCACCAAAACGTGCCCAGGTAAACACTGTATGTTTAGTATCAGTCAAATGCTGACTATTTTAATACTGCCAGTCAATTAGGGGCAGGTTGTAAAACAAGAAGCTTTTACACCTGCTGAATTTAGATAAACAGCGGCAGCGGTGTTACACCATATTCTGCTTTACAAGTTCAGGTAGAACCCTTATATATTACATTTTATAAATACAATGACTGGAATTGTTCAGTGTAGGGGGTACCAAACTGCAAATCCTGAACAAAGCAGTTTGGTGAATACATGTTTACACATTAGCTTATCAGCTGATAACAATGAAAGTAGCTATAAGCTTGTTGCCACAGAGAGTAAAAGACAGACCAGCATTGCGTCTCACCAACTATAAACATGGCATGAAATCAACAATCAACAGACACAATCCACCACCGCACCATTGTCTGCTGGGGAGCAAAAAGTTGCACCATGTTTACCTTTCTGTCTGCTACATTACTGACTGCACTGACAAACTATAGCTGGCTAACAGCAAACAGATGTGATAAACATGAGTGACATGGTTGTCAGGGACAGGGTTAACGTTATTTTAGTTATATTGAAAAGGAAAAATGATGGGGTCATTGTTTATTAAATTCCAGTATGTATTTCACAAACTAGTTAGCAACTTACCGTGACGACACCGCTTAACTCCGCACTGTCTGCAGAACCACCATCAGCTCATAGTCAGCTCTGTAAACAATGGAGTCAGAGCACACTCTGCTGGAAAAATGACTTTATGACACCAATTCTAAATCACCCCAAGCATTATATGTTCTGAAAAATAAAGTTTTCTGTACTGTATATGTGCATATTGGTAAACATATACGCCGATACCGATATATCGGTCGGGCACTAGAAATCTTCTCTCAACAATGAATATTTAAATCTGGGGCATTTCATGGGTAGTTTAAGATTAGATTTAGAATTTTAAAGTGTTCAATAAAGGAATACCCATGTTTTATCCCTTAAAAATGATACTATTGTTTTGTTTTGGAAATCATTACAATATGACAAAATTATTACATTTGAATTAAAAATTTTTTAGTGAGTTCATAATATAATACATTTCTCATAATATAAAACCTATTATTTATGAGCTCAAGATTTTACATGAATAATTTAATACGTATTACATTATGTGCAGTTATTAAATTGTTGCATTCCAAAAATATTATGTATTTCAGACATAAGCTTTTGTATAATTTAAGGTGAAGATTTTAGGTATTTCAATAGGTAGTGTTTGTAAATGTGATATATTGTGAATAAAATCATACACAGCTCATCTGTGATGTGACTTTTCTTCAGTTTAAGGTGCCTGAATGCATCAGCCAATAAACTGGAGAATCTGCCCCCCTCCAGCCTATCAGAGGAGAGCAACAGTATTCTACAGGAGCTGTATGTGACCAATAACCATCTGACAGACAAGTGTGTGCCACAACTGACAGGACACACACACCTGAGGATACTGCACATGGCTTACAATCACCTACAGACATTCCCGGCCAGGTAAACATACACTTTTGATACTTGAGTACATTTTATATCAGTTACATAAATATGTTTACTCATAAGCTACTAAAGGTATATTTACTTGTCCCCAAACCAAGTATACAAGCACACATCAAGATAAAGTAACTCTTTTATTCTCTCATTTTAAAATGACAAATCTTAAACTGAAATTGTCCCTTTGTTTGTTTTTTAAATGAATGATTGATTAACAGGATTAATTTTTCATCACAGAAAATTATTACAAAAATAAAAAATATATATTGCATGAGCCTTTCCTGTTTTTTTGTTGTTGTTTTTTCATGAACATTTAAGCTGCTGTTACCAAAGGAATATCCAAACATGTGAATGTGGTTTTGGACCCTTTTCTGAATTCATATATTGACATTCAATGTCTCTCTGCAGTAAAATGGCCAAGCTAGAGGAGTTGGAGGAAGTGGACCTGAGTGGGAACAGGCTGAAGGCTGTGCCCACCACCATCCTGAACTGCAGACGCATGCACACGCTGGTGGCACACTCCAACTGCATTGAGGTGTTCCCTGAGGTCATGCAGCTCATGGAGATGAAGGTCAGATCTCTCTCTCTCACACACACACACATGCATCATAGACTTCAAACTACTCAATTAACACTTACACATTTCAGGATTATTATAGTGTTCCATTTTCAAATGCGTTTTCATTTGATTACTTTATATAATACAATTTGACTTGAAACATAGTTTTGCTGAAATTGTCAGTGGTTTTGATTTGAACAGTTACAGTTTTCGGCCATTTGCTACCTTTTTCATAATGAAATTGCACCAAAATAACTGACTGTATGTTGTACATGTGTTTGTGTGTGTAGTGTGTGGATCTGAGCTGTAATGAGTTGAGTGAGATCACATTACCTGATAGTCTGCCTCCTAAACTTCAAGAGCTGGATCTGACGGGCAACCCACGCTTGAATCTCGACCACAAAACCCTCGAGCAGCTCAAGTAAGACATCATCTGTATGTTTGTGTTCAGGGTCCAAAACTAACTGGTGAGCCAAAACATATGAGGTGAAGCGAATAACTTTGATTATCTCCTAAAAAGGTCACATGTCAAGGTCTGTGTAGATTAGATGGTGAGTGAACAATCAGTTCTCGTAGTCAACATGTTGAATGCAGGAGAAATGGGCAGGAGTAAAGACAAGGGCCAAACTGTTATGACCACATGACAGGGTCAGAGCATCTCTAAAACGGCAAGGCTTCCGTTCAGCAGTGGTGAGTACCTACCGACAGTGGTCTGAGGAGGGTCAAACCACAAACCGGCGACAGGGTGTTGGGTGCCCAAGACTCATTGATGCGTGAGGGCAATGAAGGCTGCGTAGCCGCAGACTGGTCAGAGTGCCCATTATGTCCCCTGTCCACTGTCTAAAGTGCTTACAATGACCATGCCAGCATCAGATCTGGACCTTGTAGCAGTGAAAGAAGGTCACTTGATCAGATGAGTCCTGTTTTCTTTAACATCAAGTGGAAGGCCGTGTATATGTGCGCCGTTTACCTGGGGAAGTGATGGCACCAGGATGCACTGTGGGAAGACGACAAGCCAGTGGAGGGAGTGAGATGATCTGGGAAATGTTCTGTTGGGAAATCCTGGGTCCATTCATGTGGCCCATTCATGTGGACGTCAATTTAACATGTGGCACCTACCTAAACATTGTTGCAGACCAGGTACACCGCTTCATGGCAGTGGTATACCCTGATGGCAGTGGCCTCTTTCAGCAGGATAATGTGTCCTACTACACTGCACACATTGTTTGGGAATGGTTTGAGGAACATGATGAAGAGTTTCATCATTCCACATTTCCCAGATCTTAATTCGATTGAGCATCTGTGGGATGTACTGGATCAACAAGTCAGATCCATGGAAGATCCACCTCTCAACTTACAGGGCTTGAAGGATCTGCTGCTAATGTCTCGAGTCCATGCCTCAGCTGGCACGGTTTTGGCGACACATGGAGGGCGAACAGCAGATCACGCAGTTGGTCATAATGTTTTGGCTCATCTGAAAATTTCTATTTCCTACTGGCCATCTGGTTTATTTACTCATCTAAGTACAATTTTACTCTTATTTACCATTTGGACACTGTTTGTGTACTATATATGACATGTTATCATTTGTTGTCTTGTATTGGCCAATTGAATCTAACTGTCTAATCTTTTAACCTATAGTAACATCCGCTGTTTCCGAATCGACCCGCCCCCCTCATCTTTCTCAGCCAATGAGGCCACAGGAGGGCCTGCTGTCTGGAGTCACGGCTACACCGAAGCATCAGGTGTCAAGAACAAGTATGTCGCTTAGTAGATAAATGTGTATCTCTTATGTCAATGTGAATCGTACAGTGATGAAGTGTACTGTTGTATTGCACAGACTGTGTGTGGCGGCGCTGTCTGTGAACAGTTTCTGTGGCAACAGAGAGGCTCTGTACGGTGTGTTTGATGGCGACAGGAACGTGGAGGTGCCGTATTTACTACAGTGCACCATGAATGACATACTAGCAGAGGAGCTACACAGAACCAAGAGTGAAGAAGACTACATGACCAACACTTTCCTGGTGATGCAGAGGTAAAGCAAACTCATTCACCAGTGAGGAATACTAAACTAGCTGCTGTCCACCAGAGGGCAGCACAGAACTTCTTTGAGTTTTCATGGTCTTTTCATGGTGTTCATTGTAGTGCTTCATTCACACCGCACCTAATTGAGGTGTGTTTTTCAAGTCTGATCTTAAGAACTGATTGTCCATACAGTCATTTTACAAGCAATGCAATACAGCGCAATGGTGCTGCCTACACTATATACTGAATACTGCAGAATTTTATATTAATTTGTTATATTGGCATTGAAGGACGTTTAATAAATGCTAATATTTCCCTTTCTGTTGTACAGGAAGTTAGGCACAGCAGGGCAGAAACTGGGTGGCTCTGCAGTGCTCTGTCACATCCGTCATGACCCGACAGACCCGTCCGGCTGCTTCACCCTCACAGCAGCTAATGTGGGAAAGTGTCAGGCGGTACTGTGTCGGGACGGCAAAGCGCTTCCACTGTCGCTCCTGCACAACATCAGTATCAAAGAGGAATACAAGCGCGTGCGGGAACATAAAGCTATTATCACTGAGGTAACTTTGTAGATGTGTCAACTGTGTAGACATTAACATTAAAGTCGATATGAAATCAAAATTTGCCCTATATACTTACTACATGTTCCTGGTCTTGCCACATGTCATCAAGGCCATATGGGCTATTAAGTTATTGTATTAGGCCACTATTGAAGGTAATGCAGCCTTTCTATAATCACAGTAATTTAATGCCAATTTGTTCAATTTAAAGGTCATGCCAATAGTAGCAAATGGTAGAATTGAAAAAAGAAGCATTATGATTGGGATATGTGGAGATGGAGGATGAACTTGACATTCAGCCTCCACATTTCGGTCAAAAGCCTCCTCAAAGGTGCTGATTCTGTTATAGAGTGCAACAGTGCCCACTTTTATAGCTGCCGTGGTTCCAGAAATATTTTCCCCCTTCATTTTTTCCATAAGGATTTCAAAAAGTACTTTATAAAAGATTTCTAAGCCATGAAGCAAACCAACCAGCTCCAAGGTGAATCAAAACAGTACAAACTTTGACTTGAAGCAAAAATTTATTTGAAAATTGGACAAATAGACAAAGGTACAAGACTGTGTACTTAATCACTTTAATGAGGGAATAAACTACAATCCCATGAAGCAAAAAGACAGAATGTTTAGAATCAATATATTTTATGTAGGGCTGTCAATCGATTTTTTAATTGAAGTAATGACATGCTTATTAATTAATGAGATTAATCGCATATACTAGTATTTGCTGATGAATGCCCCCACATAAAGAGAATTAAATATAAATAATAATTCAAATAATTATATATATTAGTGCTGTCAGTCGATTAAAACCTTTTAATCGCATACTTTTTCATAATTAATCGCGATTAATCACAGAAGTGCTGAATTTTTACTATATATAAAGTATTTATTTTGCTGTCAAAATGCATTATTTCCATCTTAGGAAAGAAAACAAAACAACATGTAACAATATAATGCTTTATTAACATTTTCCAAACAAATCCTTCCACAGTATAAAGATGGAAATGCACTAAAATAGCACCAGTTCAAGTAACATTAAACATTTCCCAAAGTATAATTGGGTGTTTGACTAATTGAAAGATTGAGTCCCCTCATAGGTTGCATTTTCATTGCAATGGGCATTAAATCTCTTAAACTCTCATCTTCCACAATATAAATTGATTCATCCCACTTGTTTTGTACAACAAATAGCATTAATTGGTCCTTTCCCATCATTTGATTACTGACACGACGTGTGTGTGTGTGTGTGTGTGTGTGCGCGCGCATCAGTGTAATGACTGGGTTGGACACATCGCAAAGGCCAGTGTATATGCTGGTTTATGCTTTATTGACTTTTAACGCATTAAACTTTTCAAATGAATCGCATGCGTTAACATGTTAACTTTGACAGCTTTAATATATATATATATATATATATATATATATATATATATATATATATATATATATATATATACATACACAGTACTGTGCAAAAGTATTATATAATAAGATGTTTCACAAAAACATTTGCCTTAAGATGGTTATTTATATCTGCTACTTTAGTGTGTCTATAGGAAATACATTTTATACTCCCAAACATTCCTTTTGTGAATAGAATAGAAGAACAGGGAGCCCTGCAACAGATGGCATGGCCCTCACAGAGCCCCCCACTGAACACAGAGTCAGTCTGGGATCACACGAACAGGCAGAAGTAATTGAGACAGCCGAAATAAATAAAAGAACTGTGGCGATTTCTCAAACAAAGAAAAACTGTGTCCAGGTGTAAGTTGGAGAATTGGTGCTGTTTTGAAGGCAAATGTGTTCAAACCAAATATTGATTTAGCTCTTTTCCTTTTTAATGGACTTTGTATGACGTTAATTGATTAATTAACTATTTATGTCATTATTTTATTAAGAAAACTTTGAACGTTTTTCACAAGTGCCTAAAACTTTTGCACAGCACTGTATATATTGCTTTATTGTTTCATTGATTAGGCAATACAAAAAGTGGCTTAAGAAGTCAGTAAATTATTTGTTGTATTCCCATGTCATTGAACATAAGCTTGCAATCGACAGCAATCTGTTTTTCAGTCGAGTTTGTAAATCTGATCTGTTATTGCATGATACGTTCTTAAGTTCCGTCTGCGCTATTCATGTATATATACGTCATACGGAGTGTTGCATATTTTAAGGAGACTTTGTTAAGTTAAAAGGTTTCTTTTTTTCCATTTAATATACAAATACACAAGTACTTTTGAGATTGATTTGATTGCATCATTCATGGCGCATCATGGGTGTGGGCCATCATTGCAGAGCTCTTTTAGTGTGCTTTGTTGGTCGCAATTCTCTGGTGGATCGTTTCCCTTCAGGATAATTGGTAATTTAGTTATTCACCAGAAATTGCACTGTTAAACACAAAGTTAAAAATCAGTTCAACTGTGGAGAAAATAAATGGGATTTTTACTTGCGGAACCTGACTGTTGCACTCTATTGTTGTATATAAAACTTAACAATTCAAAGAGTTAGAGGTACTCGCCCAAGTACACCACTATATGACAAATTTAAAAGGAAATAGGACTGGTGGGCCTGGGGAGCTCAGTGGTAAAGACACTGGCTACCACCTCTGGAGTTCGCTAGTTCGAATCCCAGGGCGTTCTGAGTGACTCCAGCCGGGTCTCCTAAGCAACCAAATTGGCCCGGTTGCTAAGGAGGGTAGAGTCACACGGGTAACCTCCTCGTGGTCGCTATAATGTGGTTCGCTCTCAGTGGGGCGCGTGGTGAGTTGTGCGTGGATGCCGCGGTGGATGGCGTGAAGCCACCACCTGTGCTCTATATTCACGGTAACGCGCTCAACAAGCCACGTGATAAGATGCGCGGGTTGACGGTCTCAGACGTGGAGGCAACTGAGTTTCGTCCTCCGCCACCTGGATTGAGGTGAGTCACTACGCCACCACGAGGACTTAGAGCACATTGGGAATTGGGCAAAAAAAGGAAATAGAACTGAACTGTGACAATATTCCATCTCTCTCTTCAATCAGGACAACAAAGTGAACGGCATAACAGACTCCACTCGCATCATGGGCTACTCTTTCCTCTATCCGGCAGTCCTGCCTCGCCCATATGTCAACACACTCCCACTAACACCCAGAGATGAGTTCTTTATCCTTGGCAGCAGAGGTCTGTTTGAGGTTCTAGACCCCAGCGAGGCAGTCGAAGCTGTACGGAAAGTGCCTGATGCGCTCGCAGCTGCTAAGAAGCTTTGCACATTGGCACAAGCATACGGCTGCACTGACAGCCTGAGCGCTGTGGTGGTGCATCTCAGCGTTGCTGAAGATTGCTGCTGCTATTGCTGCTTGGCATCCACTGAGACCGGATCCATAAGTCTCCATCCGCAACCCCCACCCAGCCCTGGTCCAGGCCTGTTCCCGCCCTCCTCTGCCGGCGTGCCTCCATCCTCTTGCAGTGAGATCAGTTCCGAGGTCAGTGCGTCTGAGATGAGCTCTGAAGTGGGTTCCACCGCATCCTCGGACGAGCCCCTGCTCCTGCTCCAGGAAGCTCACCTACACCTTCATGCTCAAAGCCACCCGCCACAGCTGCAGCAGAACCCACGCCTGCCCTGCTGCACGCTCCACCTCACCCCCAATGCCACCAGCTTATTCCAGAGGCAACTCTCCAGCGCTACCTTCTCCAGTGCGCTCTCAGACAACGGTCTGGATAGCGAGGACGAGGAACCTATTGTTGGTGTCTTCTCCAATGGTAGTCGAGTGGAAGTAGAAGCTGACGTTCACTTTCTGGGCCACATGTTACCACCTCCGCCAGCTCCACCTTGCACCCCTGAAGTTCCAGAAAAGATTTCGGAGCCTGATCTGGAAGCACCAGCAGAGATTGACAAGGAAGGATCCCAGAAGCAAGGAGATAAGAGTGGGAACACTGCAGCAACAGATGCCTGGACTAAGACTTTGGGAAAGTGGAGAGCAAACGGCTCAGTGGTGCCACAGGAACAGAGCCACAACTTGATCGAGGTGGCAGCCGAAGCTCCTTCAAAGAAACCGGGAGGTTATTTCACAGCTCCTGCTCAACCCGACCCTGATGACCAGTTCATCATACCACCAGAGCTGGAGGAGGAGGTGAAGGAGATCATGAAACAACATCAGCAGGACCAACAGAGACCAGCCAAGAGTGAGCGACCTGCGGACTACTACGACACACCGCTCTGAAACTGCACTCACCGTAGAGTACTGCGATATGACCACTTTAAAGGAATAGTTCACACACAAATAAAACTTCTGTCATCATTTATTCACCCGTATGCTGTTCATTTTCCTGTGAAGCACAACGATAGAAGTTTAGCAATGCTATTGTTCATACAATGACAGTTCATATTGACCAAATCTATCAAGCTCGAAAGAAGACACAAGACATAAAAAGGACTGTACCTTATATCATAAATGACTTATGCACTAGTCTTCCAAAGTCATGTGATAGCTTTGTGTGAGGAACAGACCCAAGTTTGAGTTATGTAAGGGATAATGTACTGTCAGCCGGTTGTTATTGCAAACTAAACCCTGACGTGAAAGGCATTTGTGTGCAGATTCAAAAATGGCACAAAACAGCATTTGTTCTTGTGTATATGTAGTAACTGAATATGAAGCATTATTGCGGGGTAGGCACGAGCTTCGACGGAGGGCAAGATTCTCAGTGAATAAGGACATATATTTGGATCTGTCCTTGATACAACAATTTTGTATGGCTTCAGAAGTCTTGTAATATAAAGCAAGAGTCATATGGACTATCTTTATGATACTTTTTTTATGTTTATATGATGCTTTTCAGAGCTTGACAGACGTGTTCACTGTGAAATATCAGTAAGTAAAAGAGCTATGTAAATATTCTTCACAAAAAAACTGGAAAAATAACAGCATTTGGGTCTGAAATGACATGACAGTTTTTGAGGGAACTTTTCGTTTAAGATAATACTCAGCACAGTATTTCCTACTTGCAACTTCACTCCAGACAAACATGCAAGAGACCAGTATGAAGCTATGAATCATCTAACACGCTAACGTGTCAGACCTGAGATCGCTCTGAAATGTCACCAGACTGGGTCAAACATGCAACGTATGATGGCACTTCCTGCGAAGTCCACCAATAAAAGTCAACCGATCCCTTTAAGAGAACACACACAAGAGTGACCTGCGCTCTACTGTGCCTCACTCATTTCATCTTTTCACTAGCGTTTAAGAGCAGTTCACTACTGATTACTGACCGTTTACCTTTTATTTACCTTAAACTGACACCTATGTAATTCAACACTAGTGTTTCAATGTTAACTGCCTTTACCAACGACAAAACTATGGATCTTTTGATTTTTGTTTGTAGTTACCATATCTTTTAATGCGGAATAAAAAACCTACAACAGACTTTAAATTGATTTTAAAAAAAAAAAAGAAAGAAAATTGCGTTAACATAAATTGTGTTGTATGGTACACACTTGTAAAACCATGCTTAACTGTTGTAGATAGGGCACTTAAAGTAATACTGTATCATTTCAGTAAATCAGGGCTTCAGGCCTGTAAAAAAACTAGACATTTAGTGGACATTTTAAAGACTAACTCCTAGGAGTTGCTTACTCTTTTATGGTGACTTCGTCACTTTTTTTTTTTTACTAATCTTCTCTGCGAGAAATGGTGATTTTTTTTTTTCTCTCTTTCCAATGATTGTAAATAAGAACAATATTGTATACCAATTCTTTTTAAGGGAACTATGTGTCTAGAACAAGATAAACCTTTATGCATAAATGCCAATAGATGTATGTGTATCAGAAACATATACACACCAGATGAATAGGAACTGCGCATTACGCACCAGTGCTGTCATCACTCGCTGATTAATGAGCCACACACACACACAACTCATCCACGTCACACCAGCGTGACTCTGTCAAGTCCTGTAATGCAAACCAATTTATCTGCAAGCAATTGTACCACCCTACCACACAAAAAGTTCCTGTTTTTTTATAATAAATCTTTAAATTTATGACTACAAAGCAGTTTATTTTGTGGTGCTTTCTGATTTCAGTGCCTAGGAAAATATATGTTTTAAATTCAGTTTGAAATATGAACCTTTTCATTAGGTAGGCTAGGGTGGGTTTCTTATGATTGGGACTGTCAGTCGATAAAAAGAGTAACTGAATTAATCACAGTTATGCTGTGAAAAGCCAAATGAAGTTCATTCAAAAGATGAATGCAATTATTATCTGGAATACTTGTCATATTTTATATTATAATAATGAACATGGGTTTTCAACAACCACAGGAGTCATTAATTGATGTTACGGGTTGTTTATGTCCCCACCACTTTTTGAAATGTCTTTCATCGAGCATGTGTCTAATGCAGAAGAAGCATCCATCTTCATGTCTTCATGCAGTGATAAACATCTCCATCCACTGCAACACTCAAATCAGTTATTGTTACTACATTTACCAGCCTGTTACTTGTTTTATGTTGTTTATAAGTGGTTAAGTTTATGTCTAAAATATTGATATAATAGGATAATTGAACTATTTAATTAATAAGTATAATAAAATAAATTGTGGTTAAAAGTGCTATGTCTAAAGAGTCTATGATGGAATCAATTATACTGAAGTGAGAACGGAATGTCAAGAACGTTTTCATGATGCAGGCAAAAAGTCGCTTCGGTGACGCAGTCTAGACATGTCATTGATCTTGTTTTGTTTCTCAGTTAATCTCTGCACTTCTGATAAACTCTCGGGAGGTTTAGTGGGGAGAAATAAAATGTCATATTTTCCTTATATGTGAAAATCCAGGAGATCAGCAGTTACACCAACAATCATGCCACTCTCCAAATCACTGAGATCACATTTTGTCCCCATTCTGATGGTTGATCAGAACATTTACTGACCTGTATCAGCATGATTTTATGCACTGCACTGCTGCCACACAATTGGCTGATTAGATAATCACATGGATGATTGTTGGTGTCAGATGGGCTAGTTTTAGTTTTTCTGTAACTGCTGATCTCCTGGGATTTTCACACACAACAGTCCCTAAAATGTACTCGGAATGGTGCCAAAAACAAAAAACATCCAGTGAGCGGAAGTTCTGCAGATGGAAATGTCTTGTTGATGAGAGATGTCAACAGAGAATGGCCAGACTGGATCGAACTGACAAAGTCTATGGTAACTGTTCTGATGGCTGATGTTAACTTTAACTTAAGTTCCTGACCCACATATGGATGATTTTATTAACTGCACTGCTGCCACAATATAGGCTAAATTGATAATGGCATGAATAAGTGGGTGTACAGGTGCACATAATAAAGTGGTTGGTGAGTGTATATGTGGTCAGTATAAGTCCCGCTTCAGAGTGAAGATGTGGCACAGTGTTCTGTTGAGATTCTACTCAAATTTTGGCTGGTTAACATGGCCCTGCACCATCTGACTGCAAAGAGAATCTTTCTTTATTGACAGCCATTAAAAAAAACAAAAATAAATATATATTTTTTTTTTTTTTTTTGCTTGCTACATTTACATTGCAAATATTTCATTTTATTATAATAGTAATGCCAGATTTCAAAGATTTCCGATTTCTTTGGGAGAGCTAATTTTTTCATCCACACAATAAGAGTTGTTGATTGGTCAAGATTTCAAAACCATGGCACCCTTTAAGTGCTTTTCCATCATTGGGTCAAATGATTCTTAGCACAACTGTTCCGGTAGCATTTCCACTTGAGCACAGTTCAGTACAGTCCAGTTACAAACCGTTTTTGGCCTGGATTATCTAACCGTGCTCAGAACAGAGAACATGTGGAATGGTTTTACTGACCTGGTGACTCATGATTGGTCACTTGCCCAGTTAGTCCATTCTAATCCACAATAGAAAAAGAAAACGTATCTGGGCTTGCTGGAACTATTTATTTAGAAATATTTCTACTCCATGATATAAAAGTATCCACACAAAATGTGGCATTTTTAAGCAGCACACATTATCTGAACTAATAGTTTAATCTGTCTTAAATTTCATTAGTTTAAAATAACATTGCTCTTTTAGAATAAATTAGGTACAGTTGCTGGAACTAGAGAGGAACTTTGCTCACTGTGACAACTTTGGGCAAACCCTTTTTAAGTGTTTTCCTAGATTACCATATCGGCTGAAAGTCTTCCCACATGAAGGGCAGAGGTACGGCCTCTCTCCAGTATGCACTCTTTCATGTGCTTTCAATTCAGCAGCTCTAATGAAGGACTTCCCACAATCAGTACACACATGCTCTTTCTGTGTTTTCAAATGGTCTTTAAAACCGTTCAGCCATAGAAAACTTTTTCCACAAAAAGAACACGTGTAAGGCTTCTCGTCTTCATGAATCCTCATGTGTGTCTTCAAGTGAACTGCCACAAAAAAAGTTTTCTCGCACTGATCACATTTAAACGGCCTTTCTCCAGAGTGAGAGAGCAGATGAGTTTTTAGATTGCTAGCCTCTGAAAACCTCCTGCCACACTCAGAACATTGGTGTAGTTTCTCTCCGGAATTAATTTTTGCATGTTCCTTAAGATCTCCTTTTAATTTTTAACTCTTTCCACATTGAGGACAGGTAAAAGGCTTCTCTCCAGTGTGTATTCTTATGTGCCTCTTGAGGTCTCCTGAATTTTTGAAACTCTTTTCACACTGAGCAGATGAAAGGCCTCTCTTCAGTATGGATTTTGATGTGCCTCTTAAGGTAAAAGGAGGACGTATGGTCACCCTATGTTGTTTGTTTTTCATTGCATCACAAATGCCATGGAATAGGCCGGACTCTGTAAAAATCCCAAGTCTGAAAGGCTCGAGTCCGAGTCAAGTCTGAGTAAAAATGCATCCGAGTCCGTGACAAGTCCAAGTGCATTAAAATTGGACTTGTGACTCGGATTTGAGTCCGAACTCGAGGTCTCCAACTCTACCTAATGTCTTAAGGTCTCCTGAATTCTTGAAACTCTTTCCAAACTCAGAGCAGGTAAAAGGCCTTGTGAATTATAATGTGCCTCCTGACATTACATTCACACTGAGGGCAGGTGAAAGGCTTTTCTCCAGAGTGAATCATAAAGTGATCTTTAAGGCTTCCATTATGTGTGAAAGTCTTTCCACATCGATGAAAGCTGAAAGAATGGTTGGCTTCCGTTCTCCGAGTTGTTTCTTGTGTTAAGTACTTTTCAGTCTCTCCAGCTATGCCATTTTGAGGTTCCTGATACTGATGATGCTCCTCCACTTCATTCACTTCTTGACTTTCCTCTTTCACTTCATCACGTCTTAAATGAATGTATTGCATAGTCAAAAAACTATTAAAGTGTGACAAATTGAAACTGACTCTAAATTCTAACAAGCCACGTTTGAAGCATGCTCGAACACCTGTGACCGCACATTATACATTCATTATATGATGCTTCACTTTGTGCCTAAAGGGGCTTTCAAATACATCTGGAGTAAAGCGCCAGCCTTACCAACTGGGCCGCGGTGAACTTCCATCCAACCTAACTCAGCACTCACAGTTCAAACAATTTATCATCCTAAAACCTTATTGTTAAAGAGTCCTTCAGATACCTTTTCAGTATCGCTGTACACACCTTTCACTTTCTTGCCAAGCAAACTTGTAAAATCGCCCTTCCGTGAACTTCTGTAACCTGCAACACTTTCACATGTGGGGTTCACAGCGGCACTTGATGCTGGCGTTGAACGGTACTTTGACGTGAATCATGTCAAAGCCCCATAAGAACACCCATTGAGACCTATTCACACCAAGACTGAATATTTGGTGCAAATGTTTTTAAGTTTTTAAACCGAAACAATGGATTACTATGGAGCTAATTACAATGAGACTGACAATCCAAAGGTTTTTATTTTAGTTTTAGTAGACAGTTTGTTTGTTTTCCTTCGGACTGTGAAGAGAACTGACTGAACAATGAGATATGAGTTTTTTTGTTATGTTTCCAGAGTCGCTGCTGCTGCACAGTCCATCAAAAGAAAACAGAAACAGGAATTTGTTGGACGTGCAGCTGCTGATGCATTTGCTCAAGCACTTGATTTGATCATGCACAAGAAACCCTGAATTCAATATAAAAATAAACTATTTCTTCCACAGCTTTCCTAAGCAACCACTGGGTGGTGCCACGATGATTTTGATTTCCACTGGATTGTTTTCTGGTTCCGGTCTCGGTAAAGACGCAATGTAAAATCTACTGAAACAAGCAATCTAGATGGAGAACAACAAAACATTTTTTTATGTATTTAAAGAGTAAAATGTGTTCAGGCTCAACTTGTGCAAGTGTTGGCTGTCATAACTAACCTTGGGCCATCACCTCATGTCATCTAACCCACTCGTGTGAGGCAAAAAGATGGTCATCATGACTCTGTAAAGTATCGGCACTATGGAGCCACTTGTTGTTTTTTGGCAATTTTTACAAATGTATTACACTAAACATTATATTATCCACAAAACAAAATACACTCCAGACCAGAAACAAAAAAAGACTTTTGTTATAAACCGTGGAACACTCCGCGTTCAGGAAGAAGGTGGGTATACATTACTTTGTGTAAATTTAGCACATTACCAATTAGCCATTTGGTACATACACTAGTAGTAGGGATGTCCCAACACCAATACTGGTATCGGGTACAGCTACGATACCGTGCTCATGTACTGGTACTCGTAAACTTTTTCTGATACCAAAAACCTATACCATATGATGTACGAATGTCCTTACGTAAACATTCTGCACACAAAATAAAATCACGTTTAATCCTTGTGATATTATTTTACCACAAATGCTGCAATTTAATGATATAAATATATAGTGAGCAGCACGCTTCAAATGTGAGCACTTGTGAATGTGTGGTGACAGTGTTGTGCCAACGCCGGCTACATGTACCTTGCTCTGTGGTGGTGGGGGAGTGGTTGAGCGCCGGCTTGTGAATGGAGAGCAAGATCAGGAGATGAGAACGGTCTCTAACAGCTGTTTGTCATTGCAGTGAGCTTGGAGATGGGCTTTAAGAGTGAGCCGGACGCCAGTGAGGCAGAGAGAGTGTTACCACACACAAACCGAAGAGACTGTGCTGAACTGTTTCCGCTGAAAAGTATGATTTTGAGTGTTCCGCTGAAAAGCGTGATTTTGAGTTTAAAATAAACATACCGTTTGAGATGGAATCACCATTTCCGCTTCCTCCTTTCCCCTAAATGTGAACTTTGTTACACTGGTGCCCAAACCCAGGAAGGAGGAGAGATGCGCTGTCGTGGAGTCCTCACCACTGCCATCCGCCAGGAAGTGAATGAGCTGCTGCACTCTGCCAGAGGACGGAAGAGTCGCTGCCGCCACCAAGGGGTGGAGGAGTGGCTGAGAGACAGCCGACAGCATGTCTGGGGACCGTCACGCAACTTTTATTCTTTCCTCTCTCTCTCGCTTCCCCCATAATCTTTCCCTCTCCTCTCTCCCTCCCTTCGTCTCTCCCAAGGTACAAAGAGGTGGGGTAGACTTGCTGTCAGAAGTACAGCCGGAAGGGCAACACCTCCCCTCCAGGAAGGGAGGGGAGTACGTCAAGTATGTTTTCCCGCCCTGAATTGGGTGGTGGAGGAGTGTGACGAGGAGGAGTGATGAGCTGTAATGCTGAAGTTGTTCGTTTAAAGCCATTTAAAGCTATTTCCTAGCTTTAGTAGTAGCAATACAAGCGATCACGAAGAGCTGTTGTATGTAAACAGCTGATGCGGATTCACTTCACATCACCTAACTGGCTCATATTGTCTTAAGATCAATATTAGGGGAAAAATTTCAAGCTTTCTCTAGAAACTCATCAGTCAATCATTGTTTTGAGGAATGAAGGATTTACAATGATTGAAATTGCCAAAAACTGAAGATATCGTACAAAGGTGTAACTACAGTCTTCAAAGACAAAGCACAACTGACTCTAACAAGGACAGAAATAGATGTGGAAGACCAGATGTACAAATAAACAAGAGGATAAGTACATCAGAGTCTCTAGTTTGCCTCACATGTCCTCCGCTGACAGCTTCATTGAATTCTAACCGCTCAACACCAGTTTCATGTACAACAGTAAAGAGAAGACTCGGGTGCAGCCTTATGGGATGAATTGCAAAGAAAAACCACTTAAAATATAAAAACAAAAATAAAGGGTTCAAGTGGGCAAAGAAACACAGACATTGGACAACAGATAATTGGAAAAGAGTGTTATGGATCTTAACCCCATTGAGCTTTTGTGGGATCAGCTAGACTGTAAGGTGTGTGAGAAGTGTCTGACAACACAGTCATATCTATGGCAAGAGCTACAGGAAGTGTGGGGTGAAATGTCACATGAGTATCTGGACAATCTGACAGCTGTCATTGCTGCACATGGAGGAATTTTTGATGAGAACTCTTTGAAATAGTTTAAGAAGATCAGAATTGTTTTCAAATTGTAATAGTCATGTTTCATGTTATCAATGTCCTGACTATACATTGTGATCAGTTGAATGCCACTTTGGTGAATAAAAGAAGTGTATATGCCACTCATGCATACTGTATATACTGTGTTAAGAGCATTTGTTTAAAATCACTATGTAATGCACACTCATAATAACTCCTAAAACAAATTGATTCTATCTTATTACCATGTACATCTACTTTGTGTAATATTTGCTCAAATCCCTGCATTTTCAATTGTGTTTGGTGTGATTTTCTAAACCCTGATTGGAATCGGAGCTGATTGTAGTAATAGCGCTTTTCTCTCAGTCTCTCTCTCTCTCTCTCTCTCTCTCTCTCTCTATTTTATTTTTGAATACAGTAATTATGTATTATAATTTATATTTTTGTAATATATATTTATAAATATGTTTTGCGTCCGTCGATCCACAGACTATCCCCCCATCCTACAAAAAAAATTAAATAACAAAGGGGAGGAAAAAAGACAGAGACCCCCAGAAAGTCGATGTGTATTTCACACCCTGTTAAAGATGCATTCAGTAACTGTTGTCTTTGTGTCATCTTGGACATACACTGACATCTAGTGGCTTGGATGCAGCAGCATTTAAAATCAACAGGTTTCAGATGTCATTATAGAAATGTAATTGTGGCAGCGGGGGCGTGGTCAAGCGCCCGTCCGGGAGAGAAAAGCGGTAAGGGCGCTCACACCTGAGCTA
This sequence comes from Xyrauchen texanus, assembly GCF_025860055.1. Taxonomy (NCBI): domain Eukaryota; kingdom Metazoa; phylum Chordata; class Actinopteri; order Cypriniformes; family Catostomidae; genus Xyrauchen; species Xyrauchen texanus. The sequence goes on along the minus strand of NC_068284.1, from coordinate 4,869,993 downwards.
AATTATGTCTAACACCTGTCTCTAAGGAGAGTGGATAAAAAAGCCAGCAGCCACAGAGCATGGAGAGAGAGCCTGACACAAAGCAAAGAATAGTTGTGTGTGATACAAGTAAAATTAACTGTAATAATAAAGCTTACCCCTTAAGCGGACATCTGTTTCCGTCCCTTCCTTGGTCCACTTCACACTGGTGCCGAAACCCAGGACTAGAAGGAACATCTTTTTTTTCCAAGTTATGGAGCAGAGTCGCCCCATAGAGTCCTCCCAGCTGGCGGAAGTCCTCCAGTCCCTCGCTACTCTCCATCAGGGACACCAACAGGCTCTGGTGGAGCTCCGACAGGACCAGGATCGCCGGTTCTTTGAAATAATGCGGGCTCAAGCAGAAGACCGGCTTGCCATCCAGAGCCTCCTCAGCCAGAAGGCTGCTCCAGACGCAGCCGCGACCCCGGACCCCGCGCCACACTGCCCCCACCCTCGCTACAGAAGATGGGGCCGGCAGATGATCCAGAGGCGTTCCTGGACCTCTTTGAACGCACGGCGGAAATTTGGGGTTGGCCAGCGACCAGTGGGCAGCCCGCCTCGTCCCTCTCTTGTCCGGGGAGGCACAGCTCGCGGCACAACAGCTTCCGGCAGCAAGCCTCCTGGCTTATACCGACCTGAGGAGAGCCATCCTGCAACGGGTTGGTCGGAGTCCGGAAGAAAGTCGCCAGCTCTTCCGGGCCTTGAAACTGGATAAATCCGACCGCCCGTTTGCGTTCGCCCAGCGGCTCCGTGATGCCTGTCGGAGGTGGCTGTTTGTGGAGGACCGCGACATTGAGGAGCTGGTCGATCAGGTGGTACTGGAGCAGTTTGTCCAGCGCTTGCCCCGGAAAACGGCGGAGTGGGTCCAGTGCCACCGCCCGGCGTCGCTGGAGGAAGCCGTACGGCTCGCGGAGGACCACATGGCGGCGATTCCCAGGGCGGATGAGCCCTCTCTCTCTCTCTCCCCTTCCCCTGTGTCTTCCCCTGTTTTTCTCCCCTCCCCTCTCGTTCTGCTCTCTCCCCAGGGTCCGTTCCTGCCCCCCGCAGTCGCGGAGGATTCACGAGACCAGCTTCCCGGCCGTGGGAAAACCCGCCTATCCCTTCCCCGTCCTTCAGCCGCTCTCCTCCTCAGGTGGGGGCGCCCGCCAGCACGGATGCGGTCTGCTGGAGGTGCGGAGACCCGGACCACTTCCAGGATCAGTGTCCGCTGATGGAAATAGGGACGGTGGTGCGGGTCTCCGACTTCCCGCAGGCTGCCCCCGATCGGGCTGGAGCGTACCGTGTTCCGGTAAGGATCCAGGGGGGTACATACCAAGCATTGTTGGATACCGGCTGTAACCAGACCACCATCCACCAACGCTTGGTTCAACCCGGGGCTTTGGGTGTAGCTAAACTGGTGAGGGTGAGGTGTGTGCATGGGGATGTTCACAAGTATCCCATGGTGACCTTGGCGATTAAATTCAGGGGAAAAAACCATAGTGTGAAGTGGACCAAGGAAGGGACGGAAACAGATGTCCACTTAAGGGGTAAGCTTTATTATTACAGTTAATTTTACTTGTATCACACACAACTATTCTTTGCTTTGTGTCAGGCTCTCTCTCCATGCTCTGTGGCTGCTGGCTTTTTTATCCGCTCTCCTCACGCTACTGCAATTAGAGACAGGTGTTAGACATAATTTAGCTCAGGTGTGAGCGCCCTTACCGCTTTTCTCTCCCGGACGGTCGCTTGACCACGCCCCCGCTGCCACAGTAATATTCACAGTCAGTCGTGATGACTTTAATCAATGAGTGAAAGTGTCAAATAACAGGACGGTTACTGAGATTAAGCGAGAAGTATTCAGCTGGTCATGTGATTCTAACATGGCAGCCCCCATGTGTGGACCCTCTCCATGTAGAATAATACCGCTTTTTATATGGTTACTGAAATGACTGGAGTCTTCATTTTAATATGAGTGCTCATGATTTCATACATATATTGCAAAATTACAATTCATGTCTTTACAAGTAAAAATTACTGAGTGCACCTTTAAGTAGTTTATCTGAATCTTTAGTATTCATAAAACAGTAGGTGAGAAATACCTACTACATCTTGCATCCACTGGACACTGTACTATCAAAACTGTACTAGCTCTTAAGTTGAAAAAATATTCAATTATTTAGAAAATTGATTTTACCATTGCACAGAAATCTAATTTTTATTTGATCATGCAGAGTGTTAAAGTTCAAAAAAATTGTTTCTAGTGAGCCGAATATATATAAAAAAACTAAAAAAACAATCCGAATTCTACATACAATCTCAAAAAAAACATTTGTGTCCAAATACTTTTCGTTGTCACTGTGCATACCACTCATTTTCCTATAAATGATATCAACTGAACCAATTACAAAAGCATTTGCTTAGTTAATGAGGGATTTAAATCCCAAAAATTAAAGGCAGGTTCAAATCTTCATGCTTTGAATGAGTACATGTTCTTCATGGTGATTTCCTCTCCAGTAATCTTCACCCTTCTCTGGTTCCTCTTCAAACAGACCACAATCACTACAATCACGATCAGCATGACAACAAACACAGCAACAGACGTCAGTACAGTTATGATGATGTTGTTTTTGACTGAGCTCTTAAACTGACATCTGTCGCCATAGTACCACCAGTCATTTCCCACTGCACACCTAAAGACAGAGACAACACACCTGTTCAGTGCTCATTTCAGTCAATTCATTTCGTTAGTTGTGATTTCATTGAGGCCATGTTAAAGGAATAGTTCATACAAAAACATTTTCACAAGTTTGAATCCAGGGCGTGCAAATTGGCCCTGTTGCTGGGGAGGGTAGAGTCACGTTGGGTAACCTCCTTGTAGTCGCTATAATGTGGTTCTCGCTCTCGGTGGAGCACGTGGTGAGTTGTGCGTGGATGCCGCGGAGAATAGCATGAAGCCTCCACACGCATTATGTCTCCGTGGTATTCTCGTCATCCAAATCAGGTCAGAGTTCACCAGACTTGAACTTTCGACAACAGCAAATGAAAACGAAATGTCCTGTTATCATGTTCGGATGCATTTGAATGGAAGTTAACATAGTTTGACCACATAGCACAAAGTTTAGGGGTCTGTTCAAATCACAAATGAGCCCAAATAATAGTGATGCCTGCCTTAGCAAACACCACTAATAATCATTAATCTATGCAACAACAAAAAAAGTAAACTCAGACAAAATGAATAAGCTCAAGGTCTGTCTTCTATTACCAGCACACTGCATCTCCTGCATCTGGCACACACACACCATCATTTTCACATTGCACCAACACACACGGGTCATAAGGGACTGTGGTAAATGTTGGTGCAGTAGTTGTAGTGGATGAGGTGCCATTGTTTAGGGTAGTTTGACCGGGTGAGCTGGTAGAGTTTGTTGTGGAAGTTGAGTTGGATGGAGTCATAGTTGTAGGAGGCAAAGGCTGTGAAACAACCAGGTGAGAGATATCTACAAGAAAACAAACAGATGGACAAATATAAGCATGTTAACTGATATTCTAATACACAATTTAAATGAAAAATTAATAGAATTACACTCTCTAACATATGACATTTTTAATCTTTTAAAAATAATCTGTATTATTGTCTTTTGTTTCTAGTACAAATATCGAAACCTTTCTCAATGCACTCAATCCGGGTGGCGGAGGACTCCGCGGTTGCCTCCGCATCTTATCACGTGGCTTGTTAAGCGTGTTACCACGGAAACGTAGTGCGTGTGGAGACTTCACGCTATTCTCCGTGGCATCCACGCACAACTCACCATGTGCCCCACCAAGAGTGAGAACCACATTATAGCGACCACGAGGAGGTTACCCCATGTGACTCTACCCTCCCTAGCAACCGGGCCAATTTGGTTGCTTAGGAGACCTGACTGGAGTCACTCAGCACGCCCTGGATTCAAACTCACGACTCCAGGTGTGACAGTCAGCATCAATACTCCGTGAGATACCCAGACCCCCAAAATATCTCAACATTAGTAAAACAAAATACATTTACTTGAGAAGCAAAATGACAAGATATTTTGTCCTGTTTTTAAAGAAATCTAGCAAAATGTTGTTATGTTAATGCTTATAACAATAAAAAACATATTTCCACTGGGGAGGGAAAAAAAGATTCATTAAAAAAACACAATTTATTTTTCATACCCCAATGGCAAATAGTTTCTATGGAGGACGAAACCTACAAAAATAATACATGTTATACAAATAAATACATCAATACATTTGCATATTCAAGCATAAATAAATATATTATAAATGTGCCAGGAGATATAATTTTTTTTAATGCACCAATGAAAACAAAAATAAAAGAATATAAAACATAAATAAATAGTTGGTGAAATACAAATTGTTAGAGTATACGCTACATTTTAAGTTGATTTTAATTCCATATTTCTCTATTACTGTAATCATTAATTTATTTCTGTATGCTGTTCCGAATTCATTTTCTTCGAGCAACATGCTAATGAGAGGATTTCAACAGCTGTTCAGGCATCAAACTAGCGACACCATGTGCAACCGTTTTTGGTGGGAGTTTGCAATTTCACCACGGCGAAGAAAATCGATAGCAGAATCGCTCCGTGAGGCAGAGAATCATAAATGCGAGATCCTTTGCTAATTAGAAATTGCTGATTGTGAAAATTCGGTATCATTCTAATAAATGTCATAGTCAAGCTAAGCACTACAATGATCAGTCAGTCATAAAGTCCGCCTACTGATATTTGATTGACAGCCTCTCATCAGCATGTTGCTCGAAGAAAAAATCAATATGGAACTACATACAGAAATAAATGAATGATTAAAAAAATATAAAAAAAATCAAGTTTCAATTTTACATTTCCTTTTAACAATTTTGCATTGCCTCAAGCGTTTTATATTGTATTATTTTTCATTAATTTGTGCATTTATTTATTTAATTATTCTCACACATTTACTTATTTACTTATTTATATATGTATTTGTTTATTTATATATTCATTATTTTGGCTGGCTTCGTCCTCCTTGTTTCTTCTTGTTTTAATATAAATCAAAATACATTTGTTTAGATTTCTCTAAAAACAAGACTTATGCAATTGTTCCAGGTTCAATACATGTTGAGCTCAATCCACAACATTTGTGGCATAATGTTGATTACCACAAAAGTTTATTTTGACTCGTTCCACCTTTTCTTTAAAAAAAGCAAAAATGGAGGTCACAGTGAAACACTTTCAATGGAAGTGAATGTTGACAATTTGTTACATTAAAATACTAATTTTTCCAAAAGTATAACCACAAGACATAAACAATATGCATATTAACTTGATTTTAGTGTGATAAAATCACTTATAAACCTTTTCTATGAAAAGTTAAAGCCAATTTTACAACTTCATTACAGACGATGTATTGTCAACAAACCCAAAAATGACTAAAAATGACGATGTAAACAGCTTTACTGATCAAATAATACATGAGATTTAACAGAAGAATTAATGCAAGTGCTTTTATAAAATTATAAGCTTCACATTTTAAACCCTCAAAAAATTGCCCACATTCACTTTCATTATAAGTGCCTCACTGTAACCCAGATCTTAATCATTTTTTGTGGTAATCAACATGACACAAATGCTGTAAATTGATCACAACTTGAATTGAACCCAGAACATTCCTTTAATAAATTATGTCATTCTGCTTCTCAAGTCATTTTTAAGGACATTTATATCAGGGTACCAGTGTGTGTGTATATATATATATATATATATATATATATAATAATTACAGGTCAACTGATATAGGATTTTGCTGAAATAACAGATTAATCTGCCTCTTTTTTTCAGATTAGATTTTTCAGAGCACGTACCGTGGAGACATAATGCGTGTGGAGACTTCACGCTTATCTCCGCAGCATCCACACACAACTCACCATGTGCCCCACGGAGAGCGAACCACATTATAGCGACCACGAGGAGGTTACCCCATGTGACTCTACACCTGCCTAGCAACTGGGCCAATTTGGTTGTTTAGGAGACCTGGCTGGATTCACTCAGCACACCCTGGATTCAAACTCACGACTCCAGTGGTGGTAGTCGGCATCTTAACTCGCTAATCTGCCTCTTAACAAAATGTCAATACTAATACTAATAATAACAACGCAGGACTTTTAGCGATAAACAAGTCATAAATACACAGGGACTCTTATTTTAAAATGTCTGCACTTCATTCAAGCAGATAAGGGAAATAAAATATGCACTCTTAAGTTCATCTACAAGGTATTACAATATAAACACTTTAAAGTTAACATTGTCATAATTTATCAACAGCTAGATCAATAGATCATCAGTGATTGCTTTTTACATTTTTATTTATTTTTAATAGCGAACCAAACTGAAGCAAATGAAATTGTTGAATCTCAAGTACCCTGCTTATTTTTATGAGTGTGGCAGCCCCTAGTCCTCATTCACTGTCATCATCAAGTGTGGCCAGAATGTTCTTCAAAATTTCCACTTTTGTGTTCCATGGAAGAAAAACTCATACATTAGGTTGAGTAAATAATGACATATTTTTTCCATTTTTGGGTGAACTATCTTTTTAAAGACATACGATATGAATATCAGTGCTCACCCTCCATCGTGAGGAGAAAGATGGCATCTCCACCCTTGATGAAGTCTCGGCTCAGGGCTCTAGCCTGTGACAGGTAAACAGGTGTTCCAGCGCCTGGGCCACGGAAGAACTCAGTCCCATTGTCTTCCGTAACTTTTAGCCCAACTTTACGTGGATCATCCCAGAAAAACATTTCAGAACCTGAAGGCCAGTAGAAACGGTAACTTGAACCAAACAACAAAATACACCTATTAATTAATTACAAGTAAATTATTTGCATGAAAATATTTAAAAAATCAAACAGGACGAGATTGGAGTGGCATGCCCAAATGGACGACACCTCACCTTCCACAGTCATCGTGGGGTCTGTAGTTATGCTTCTCTGGTTGGACATGCGTCTACGGATGTCTGCATTCTGGTCCAGCAGTGTCATGGTTATCTGTTTCCAGCGAGCAGGCCAGATCAGACCTTCATCGACAATGCCGTCCCCTGACGTTAAGTGAGCGTAAGCTCCCAGTTCACGTGGGTTCCCAGTGGTACCGCTGGGATACAGGCTCATTTGGAAGGTGTAGCCATCTTTAGATTTAAATCGTGGGCTGTGAATGGCAGTGTCCATTGGTGTATTCTCCAGAACACTTTTAAAGTCTTTGATCCTCCATATATGTTCTGGGCAAGTGGTCTCTGATAGGTTAATGTCATCCAGTGAGAGCCCACCTCTGTTTCCAGACCCTTTAATTCCTTCAAACACCACACGAAACTTACTGGAGACATTCAGGCTCACGTGGTGGAGCTGCCAAAGGTCACCAGGAGGAGCTTTAGAAGAAAGACATAAATGAGTCAGTCAATTGGTCTGTCAATTGATGCTGATTGGTCAATACAGCTTTCCAGACCAGCTACAATACATGAAATATATAACCGCTATGACATGAAACATCTGTCCCCATCTTTAAAGCAGAACATTTTAGCCGTCTTGGTTCCGGAAGTATTTTTCCATATTAGTTTTCACGTGGACACATTGGGGCGGCTGTGGCTCAGTTGGTAGAGCCAATTGCAGGGTTGGCGGTTTGATTCCCAGCCCACATGACTCCACATGCCGAAATGTCCTTGGGCAAGACACTGAACCCCAAGTTGCTCCCAATGGCAGGCTAGTGTCTTGCATGGCAGCTCTGCCGCCGTTGGTGTATGAGTGTGTGTGTGTGAGTGTGTGTGTGTGTGTGTGTGTGTGTGTGTGTGTGTGTGTGTGTGTGTGTGTGTGAATGGGTGAATGGGACACAGTGTAAAGCACTTTGATAAACTCTAAGGTTAAAAAAAGCACTATATAAGTGCAGACCATTTACACTGGATAAGCTGGTGAGAACACTGGTAAAGGTGTTTACATGCCATGCGAAAATGTTGTAAAGGGTAAAGGTCGACCAGTTTATTCTTACACCATTTATGACCTTAAACAATAAAGGAACGTTGTTTATTGAGTTTACATGACCACATGCATTGTCGCCTTATTAAGCATAATCGTGTAAGAACATGCATGTAAATACGCTCAGTGAATCTAATCACAATATAGACAAAGAATAGACAAAGTTACATTCAAATTTATAAAATATATTGTGGCAGGGCGGAGGGCAGAGCTAGGTCGTGATTCTGCACACCCGGCCCCTAATCAGGCTACTCAAGCCTCCGAGAGAGGCCACAGACCGCGAGGGGAGTAGGGGCTCCCAACCAAAAACCGTCTACCAAAAACACGGAGGGGCGTTCCGTCCGCCAGGGGCCGGAGGTTAGCCTCCGATCCGTCCGGGGAAGCGCGGATGTTGTCCATCAGAGGGTGGTGGAGTGGCCGAGGACCAAGTTACGCCGTATCGGAGAAATGGCGAGTAAGTGTTTTTTTTTTTCTCTCTCTCTCCTCTCTCTTCCACTGTCGCTCCGTTTAGGCCTTTCCCTCTCTTTTTTAAATGTTTTGTTAATTTGGCACAATCACCGTTACAGCGTGTAGGTGCCACACTTTTTTTTTTTGTTACCCTCCCCTTGTCCCCTCCCTCATCCAGGTAGACGGGGATGACCTGCCAGGAGACGGTGCAGAAGGCACGCCCCTCCTTAGGGAAAGAGGAGGAGGGGGGGGGGTGCGCACATTATGCCGGGGGCTCCCCGGCCTGATAGAACGAGGGAGGAATGTGGCAGGGCGGAGGGCTTGGCCGAGTCGTGTGTGTGTTTGTCTTATTGTTTCAGTTTTATATTAAACTTTTATTTATATTGCCAAGCTGGTTCTCGACGACTCCTTTCCTTTAATTCCTTTTCATATATTTTTTGCACTTCTTCAGGCAGAATTGTTGTAGCCGAGTGCCGTTGCAGGACACCAATGATGCTGTTGAACACAGTTTCAAAGAAAACAATAGTATCAAACTTTAAACAGCTGTATTCCACATCTGGTGTGTGACCCCTCAACAATGCCCTTAAGCTGTCACTATATTCACAATATAGCACTTCCATGAATGCTTTATTGCTTAAAAATACAATAATGAGTAGCCAAAGCTTTACTCACCATCAAATAATTTGAATCTACATGGTGCAAATAAAATGTCATTGACAACAGTAAAATCTTAACTGCATAACTCAATATTGGTGAAGAGATACGTTTTTTAACCTCACAAATATGTCTTGGTCTTCTAAAAATCTACTTCAAAGCCAGAGCAGGTGTACCATTAATCTGTTGAATAAGACGTAGGGTTCCATTAGGGTTGGCCTTGTTGAACTCTCGCACCCAGATTTGGAGCTGGTCGCTTGCATGACCGCTGTTGTAAGAGAAGAACTGCAGACACTGGAATCCTTGCTTGGGATACAGAAGCTTGCTCTCCATCAATGCCTTGTTCCCCTGCACCCCATCTGCTGTGCTGAAGTGCATGAAATAACCCCTTTCTGAAAACATGACAAAAATGTAAATTTTATCAGACAGGAAATGAACTGTTTTATTTATTACTACAGTACATGCAAAACCGTAAGGCTGGGGTATGCTTTGTTTTTTGAGTGCCGTTTCATCCTGCACACAGTCAAGCTGAACACACACCATTCAAAGTATACTCTTTTCACCACGAGCGTGTATGGACATGTTCGATGCTTCCGCACCTTGACTGCTTTGAGTTACATTTTTAGCACAGTCAAAGGCAGACACATATGTTTTGTAGGTTGCATATTCATTGCAATGGGCATTAAATCTCTTAAATGCTCATCTTCCACTATATTAATCTGCCGGTAAACTGTGGCTATCCACTTTCCTGCAGCAATCGTGAAGCTGCATTCATGATTTGCATCAGGGTGGCTGAGCACTGCTTTGAACTCACCATACACATACATAGGCTGAAAAATACTTGATTTCTATCACAAGTCCCATCTGGGCTTTGTTTGTACATCAAACAGTGCTAAGAGCTCCTTTCTCCATTTTATCACTGACAAACGCTGTCGTTATTTTAATTTACTGACATAACTTTATTCTCATCATAGGGGAAAGCATAACGGTGAACTTACGTGCTAAGTCAAGCCCATAGAATGTCTATGGGACCGCAGCATTATGCCGTTTTATGCTAAGCTCCCCTTGGTAGAAGGGCGCTGGTGCTGTGGCATGTGCGTCAGTGTAATACTTTTTAAGGTTCCACCTTTCACACCAGTATTTTTTACACCAGTGTAGAAAAATGAATGCTTTAATTCTGAGAGCTCTAAATTCTCCCTAAACCAAGTTATTATAGTATATCCATATTCATTTTAAAGCATTATACTCTTACTACAGTATGTCAACAATTGACACTATTTCTCAGTAATTATGCAAGTATCTTAAAATCTGAGCATCAGAACATCTGAGACAAAGTTCATATGCTACCACTTTGTTTGTGTAAGCGAGAAACCGTCAGATTAAACACAAGTTAAGTTTAGCGTGCCACAAGGCTCTGTATTAGGTCCTCTACTGCTGTCGTTGTACATGCTTCCCTTAGGAGACATTACCAGGAACCATGGAATTAGTTTGAACTGTTAAGCCATTGATACTTCGCTTTATAATTCTTCCAAACCTGATGAAATGTTAGCAGAGAGTATTAATCATATAAAAGACTGGGTGACATATGACGCTATTTTTGAGAGCCACTAGTGGCTCAGAAATTACACACTTCTTTCAAGATGCAGTTATGACAGTTTAAGGAGTTTGGCTTTTCTATGTATTAATTTACCTTCAAAATCACCAGTCAATTCAACAAATTATACTGACTTTTATACACGTATATATATTTAACTTATATTTAATTATATTATTAGAAGCTAAAATGCAATTTCTTGCCTTTACATACATCTGTTTCCAAGCGCGATCATTTTTAAAAATTAGTTCTAAGAAGAAAATTCACATGAGCGCATAACTTATTTTTATTTTATTGTTTTGGTTTTTTTTTCACAGTGAAGTGTATGTTCTTACTTTATTCATTTATGGTCAAAATAAGTGAAACAAATCTACCAGTGCTGAAGAAGTAATCCAAAGTATTTAGAATATGTTACAGACCTTGAGTAATCTTATGGAATATGTAAAAAATTACATTTTACAGCATGTATTCTGTAATCTGTAGAGGAATACTTTTTAAAAGTAACCCTCCCAACTCGGTCGATAGAAGTATAACGATATTAACAGTTGTAAATACATTATGTAATACATCTAAACAAGAAAACAAAAAACATCTCCAAAGGAAGAAAAACTGAAATTGTATCATTTTATTGCCAGTTTCTTTGCTTTAAATGTAAGAAAACGTAGTAAATAATGCCCTTTGATCACTAGTGGATTTATACTCTTGACACCCAATGGAAGAATTGCATTAGTGGTTTTCTCTGCTTACCAGCCACTCATTTATTCTTTTTGACTGGAAAACATAAAAATAATCTGGCCACCCTTCATGTCAGGGCCAGGCTGCTAAAACAAACAGAGCAATATTTTGAAAGGCGCCACAGAGTCAAAGTATTTACACTCTTCATGATGTCAGTCTATGAATGGCACAGTTATGAACACTAAACTTGGATAGATGTGAAAAATTTGGCACATCACCTTCATATCAGTTCAGTTAAAGTAAACATGATGCCATTTAACTTCTGCAATGAGATGTACTTCTGAATGAAACAGGTTATTCAAAGAGTAAAACATTTAGGACAGGACCAAAGATGCTTAATCGGATTGAGATCTGTGGAATTTGGAGGCCAGGGCAACACATTGATTTCTTGATCATGCTCCTCAAACCATTCTCGAACAATGTGTGCAGTGTGGCAGGGTGCATTATCCATCATTAACATTTCTGGGACTTGTGCCACAGTCAGATCTGTCAGATCTACTCATACCTTGACATGTGACCTTGCTAAGAGATGATCTACGTTATTTGCTTTACCTGTGAGTGGTCATAATATTTTGGCTCATTGGTGCATGTATGAAGATTGTATATTCCATTACACTTCACTGCAATTAAGACTGACTTACCATCACAGCGTCCCATGTAAGTGTAGTCAGTGTCTGGTCCATCTGTCGCTTTGGAAACTCGCTGCCAGATAGTTTTATTAGTATTTCCATGGCTTTGGATCATTCCACAGATATTCTCAGACTCAAAGTCACAGGAGTCCAGGAAGGTGGAAGAGCTAGCTGTAAAACCAACATGTGCTGTCAGATGAACCAACAATAAAAGAACTTTGAACAGCCATAAATAACCTACATAACCTTAGGGTTAAACTTAAAGTTATCTCTCCTGTGACGACCTAAAATTTGATTTCACAGCAAAGAAGAAATTCCACATTATGGCAAATTTTCTCATCATTATCCTTTTGCCATAGACATGCTGCATGATACATACAGTGATCTTAAGCAATACACTGTACACTCTATAATGTGAATCTCACAAAAAATATTTCCAGGTATATTTCACCGCAAAATAGATTCAGATTTTTTTAATAAATAAATAAATAAAATGTTGCCTATATAAAATTAAGCTTGTTTTAAGGATCTTTTTTTTTATATATATTTTTTTGCATTGTGACATTATTTTCATGATAATTAATCACATTTTCCCACCCAAAAAATGATCTCATTCTCATTACTGCAATAATTCCGAATGTTTTACTATTGAGTCAATTACACATGAATTACAGTAAACAAATACTGTTATACAATGTTTTTGTATTCAAACAGCATACATTAAAGGTTGCATACTGTACACAACGTATACAAATGCATGCAATTTTAGTCATTATTAGTAAATAAGACTCAATGTCACAATGCAAAAATTCTTAATGGTCCTAAAAATGGACATGCATGTGAGAAGGTGTTTTCAAAAGTTACTGATCAAAGACTGTACTGCCTTTAGTTATTTCAACAAGATCCCATGAATTTAAATGCTGTTACAAACACAAAGTATGATTAATAATTATGATTGATATCATTTGAATTAAATAACTGCTGACATGACATTTTATAAAGGAAAGAGGTTTTATATCATTCTGTGTAATGAAGAATTGATAAACGTGTTACTGCAGTTGTAGAGTCTGTTTAGCTTGAGCAAGTCGCTGTCGCTGAACTCCATGCGCTGGCCTATGACTTCACTGAAGGCAGGGATTTTGGTGACTATGGTGGGCTCCGTCCCATTCCTGAAAGCATTCTTGCTGTAATGCATCATGGAACCGTAGTCATAGGGTACATTCAGAGCACTGGATCTGGTGTCGTTGTATTTGTTGAAGTTATGCTCTTTGCCTGTGAAATGAATGTGACCTTTGAAGTAAATGTTTTTCAATCCTTATAAATAAACAAGCATGTATAACAATAATCGTAGAATGAAGATTTTTCATTTTCTGAATAAGGTCAGAGTGGTGTTTCCCAATGGAAAAGTCACCACCATGGTCACCACGCTAGGGTGTTGCTATGAAGTTAATAAAGTTGCTATGAGTGATTTATAGCATGTTTCATGGAGTTTCTAGGATGTTCTGCTAGCTAGGTGCTTAATAGGGTGGTTGCTAGATGGTTGCTGACTGGTCCAAGTCAAAAAGATCCAGCTTTTTGTCTCTATTATATTCTCAGCTCTAGATATGGCCGGCAGGGGGAAAATCATCAATCTGATTAGTTAGAACGCCACAAGCCGCACAATTTAAGATTTCATCAATGTCCATAGCTGAAATGGTGTGGGACAAATTAAACACCAAATATCAATACTTGAAGGTTAGGGGTTTATTCAAATAACCTTGTGAGCAATAGCTATACATTTACATGACTCTGGCAACATTCTTGCAAAATTTCATTACGAAGTTCATTATACAGATCGTGACATATCTGAGGTAAAATGATCACTGTGTGGCACTAAAATAGAGTTAAATATTTTCTTAAGTTTTTAAGGTTAATTCTCCATTGAGGTTTAAATCAACAAAACCTACCTCCCTACTTTAAACCTTAAACATAAACCTAACCGATAGTGTCAGAAAAAGCAAATGTGAGATGAAACTCATAATTGCTGAAGCAACCATGTCATTTTGTGGTGCTTTTATGACACTTTCGGCTCACGTGTTGACTCGCGTGCTCTTCGGGACTCGTACACCGCAAGTGCAATGTGATATCAGTTGAGTTACCGCACAATTGAACTGTGTCCGAACATGCTTGGAAATGTAGTTGGTTATGTAATGCAAATGTTAAAATGTGTCTTGTGCTGTAGTAAGAGTTTAGATGTCATAAGATAGCATTGTGTGAGGAACAGTGTAAAAGTAAGTGTTTATAAACTGATAATCTGCCATTTTACTTATGATTTGTGTGAAAGGGAATAAAAGTCGTTGTTTTAGCACCTCAAGAGTTTATTGCACTAGGAAACCGCTACGATACGTACAACGAGCCTCATAGAAAATCAATTTGCAAAATTTACGTCTAGTAACACGATTCTATGAGAACAGGTTGGTAATAGTTATTGTATGTTTGACTAATCAAACACCACTGATAAGAAGATTTTTCATCCTCTTTGTAAGTATTTGCGGTGTAGTATGGGGGTGTAAAAATCATCAAAGGAATTTGGTGCAGAAATTGATGAATCGATTACAGAATTTGAGAATCTGTTATCATTACTGTTTCAATTCCCAATGTGATACAGAGACCATAGAGAAACAGATCAATATTTAAGTCCTTTTTTTACTATAAATTCTCCTCTCTGTCCAGTAGGTGGTGATATGCATGAAGAATGTGAATGGGCAACAGAAGAACAACTCTTAAGAGAGAAGAGCTTTTAGGAGGGCTGTTTGAAAGTCCAGATTGATAGTAAAAAAAGACTTACATTTTGATCTGTTTCTCACCCACACCTATGTAAGCGCAGCATAGTTCTTGCAGGAAGACAAGCAGCTGTACATCATCACACCATTAGCTGGGTAATTCCCAGCCAATCACATTTAAGCCATTGCTTTATAAGTCTGCTCACAATCTATCACATTGCTGTTTCAGTGTGCTAACAAGGCAACCTCCACCACCCCACCACCACCAGTTGCGTCCCATCCTCCACGGGGGTAGGCTCCTCGCCCCTGCCTCCTATCTCCGGCAGGATATGACGGTTCCGAGTACAACAACCTCGGTACTGCCAGACGAGGCCTACGCCAAAAAGAGACATTACTTTTCTATTTTATATTCATCCAATAAATGTCATCTTAAGTTTCACTCAAGTCTGCGAGTCTTCCTGATAGAAATCACATCACTTCTAAAGACACAGATTTAACCACTGGAGTCATATGGATTACTTTTATGCTGCCTTATATGCTTTTTGAGCATTAAAGGTTTGAATCCTGTTCACTTGCATTGTATGGAACAACAGAGCGGAGAAATTCTTTGTGTTCAGCAAAAGAAAGAAAGTCATACACATCTGGGATGCCATGAAGGTGAGTAAATGATTAGAGAACAGCCTACTGTAAATAAATGTAAATGAGCGAAATCGCGATATAGTTAATGCCATAAAGTGATTTCATACTGTTCTGAAGGGAACTAACCAGTTAAAAGCTAAATACCGGTTGATTAAAGTACCTCTGATAATGACACATGGCAGGTGTGAAAAGATAAAACATTCTCATGAACGTGCTTGACAAGTGGAGCTGCCACCTCTCACATTGAAAATAAAAGCCACCTTGATACACTACTATAAGATAGTATGTCTACTATATGACTTGTATATCAGACATATACCTTCAGAAATGTGATCCCAGATGATGGAGACGTAGTCATCACGGTCAGAGCGCGACTGCTCATGCCAGAAGCCTAAGGCATGGAGAAACTCATGTTCGATGGTTGCGATGCGATCACATCCACTGCCAATGGACAGCCTCTGTTTGCCAACGCGCTGGTTCCCCACTGATGAAAAACATCTATCCAGATGTTGAATTAAATATAGATGTTTAATTTCTCAAGTTAGTTGCCATACATGTACATTGCCAACATGTGCATACTTTTAACATGTGCATATTTATATAGTGTATATCTAGTGTACATTCAATATTATACATATTGTGCATATTAACATACATTATACATTAAGCAACACCTTTTTAATTGGCAAACCTCATTTAACTCCTACATGTACATTAGCATTCAGTGAGTGCAGCAGCTCACCCATTGCCTTTAAATACAGAGATATAGTTTTCTTCTCCATTCCATGGTTTGTAGTCAATGCACGATTTCAGCCGATACTGTTCAAAGGCCTTCAGAATCACCGCTTTAGCATTAATTTCTGTGCATTCAGAATGACACATACATCACATCATATATATAGCCCCCCATAGGTTAAGAGGCCACACCTTCTAAAGGATATTTATTAAGAGGTGGATAGAACAAAATCAAATCCCCTAAATCCCTATTTTTATATAACAATTATCTTCAAATAACAAATACATGCATGTTATCACTGTCTTCCATTTTGGGCATAAAGTGGCATAAATTAACCGCATTTGTCTTAAAATCTGGTTAGAGCTTCATCTAAGCTACAATAATGAACAAATACAAGCTTTTTAAAAAAATAACACAAATTGTTCTTGTACATATTGAATACATCATTCAAACATTCAAAGTATAAGCTGGAAAAAGTATGTGAACCGCTAGACTAATGACATCAACAAAAGCTATTTAATTAATTAAATGAAATTGTAGGTGTGGGTTAGAGCTACTTTGACTTATACACTTTTCACAAGGTGCATTTGCTGACTTGGACATTGCCTCGCAAAAAAGAGATCTCTAAAGACCTACATTCAAGAATTACTGCTTTGCCCAAAGCTGGAAATGTTAGAAGGTTATCTCGAAGAGCTTAGATATTTATCTGTCTCCAGTTAGTAAAACTGTCTATAAATGGAGACGATTTAGTACTTTGGCTACTCTCCCTAGAAGTGGCCATCCAGCCGAATGACTCAAAGTCTAGAGTGACAGCTAAGGACTTGAAGGAATCATCGGAACTGGATAACATCTTTGTTTATGAGTCTACTAAATGGAAACCATTAAACAGGTATTGTGTCCATGGCAGGACACCACAAAGGATTTCAGAACAAAAACATTGCTGCACACCTAAAGTTTGCTAAAGACCATTTTGACACTCCACAATGCGACTGGGAAAATGTTTTGCGGACTGATGAAGCGAAGAATGAATTGTTTGGAAATAACATGTAGCAATTTGTATGGCGTAAAAAGGGCACTGTATACCAAAATGAAAACTGCATCCCAGTGATGAAGTACGGTCATGATTTGGGGCTGCTTTGCTGCTTAGAGGCCTGGACTGCTTGCCAACATTGATTGAAAAATAAAATCTCAAGTTCATCAAGGTATCCTACAGGATAATGTCAGGGTGGCTGTGCGCCAGCTGAAGCTCAGTAGACGTTGGGCGATAAAGCAAGAAAATTACCCTAAACATCGAAATAAATCTACTACAGATTGGCTTCAAAAAAAGAAAATCCACCTTTTAGAGTCGCCCAGTCAGAGCTCAGTCCTTAACCTAATAAGCTAAAGAGAGCCGTTCACACCAGACATCCTAAGAATATGACTGAGCTAAAGCAGTTCTTTAAGGAAGAATGGTCCAAAATTCCATCTGAACGTTGTGCAGGTCTAATCCGCAGCTATTGGAAATGCTTGGTTGAGGTTATTGCTGCCAATGGACGATTGACCAGTTATTAATTCACATACTTTTTCCACAGCACTGTGAATGTTAAATGGGATATGTTCAATAAAGACATGAAAGATTATAATAGTTTGTTTGTTGTTATGCAGAATAGATAATCCCAAAATGACCAGATATCATCAGATTAATCAGTAAACCAGGGAAGTAAAGAGGGCTTTTGCATATTTGACTGAAGAAACTCACCCAAATCATCCTCAAGGTAATATGGAATAACTCTTGGCCATCTGTATTCAACCCCATTTATTGAATTTCTCCCCAGTTTCTGAGACAGAAACAGGATCTTGTTAATTTCTGTCAAATCACAATTTAATTCTGAATTATTAATGACACTAGACACAAAACACACACAAACAGGCACATTTGATTTGTTTGTGAGTTTTAGTATCAGGCTTGCTGGTAACAACAAAACATCAGCGCTTACCTCATCAACTAATATATCTCCCTCAAAAAGATCAAGACCAGCAGCTAAAAATGTGAAGATGATAAGAAAGAAAGAAAGAAAGGCCATGGTCAATTGGAATTAAAGATCTTTGTACAACCCCTGATTTTCCTATGTTTTTTTTTTTTTTAAAGCTTTATTCAGTTTTAATGGACAACTGGATAATGAATTGGACAAACAGTGTGGGAGCCTTGCTTATAAATCTAGTGTAATATTATGTTCCTCTTACCTTCATTGACATCAAAGAGATCCTCTTTACCTCCATCTACATTATACTCTGCAAAATCTGTGCCAATGTGATTAAACAGGTTTTAATTTGTAAAACCTGTTTATTAAAAAAGAATAAAAAAAGAGCAACAAAGATATCCTTACCAATCACTCGTTGTGTTGCCTAATGAACAGATTTCACAAGAAAAGGTGAGAAAGGCGGTTAAACATCAGTTTCTTTACAAACCAAAGTTGTTGTTTTTTTTTAAACACTTTCTACAAGTAAAAATAAATAACCGGTTCAGATAATATTTGGGAAAAGATTCACTCACCTCACATCTGCATTGAGAGCCAAAGAAATGTAAGATATATGCAAGAAAAATAAATGTACATGTAGTGCCCCTGTGCCCCATGCTTTCGATATGACTGGGGGCTCAACTACAAAACAACTAAAAAGCCCTGTTTGCTATCAGTCCAGCAGAATAATGCTATAAAAGATGCATAAAAAGTGCATTGCAAGCATGATGTACATGATAGTGAACGAATGTAAAGATCAATAATTGACAGAGCAGTAAACAACTGTCTGATGTGATCTTATCTCTTTATGGGGGTGGAGGGTGGGGGGGGGTATGTGGATATGGATATTTTTCCACTAAGCTCATTACAGTGCGTTATGGACACATAAATTAATATTTTTGAATTTGGCCAAAACGAGATTTAATAAAGATACATACCTTTTGGAACATCCTTTGCATCCTTTTGCATCTATGATGCCTTAAAATGCCAGCTCTGGAGGAAGCTCACTTGGTTTTGGGACTGATGCAATGTATATTGATGAATTGGGCCTGATTTCTGGCAGCCACACTGCAGGGGTGTTAATTGGCATGTACTCTGTTCTTTGCCCAATAAGATAAGGTAAGATAAGATAACTCTTTTCAGATCACAGAGGGAAAGTTCTGGTATCACATTAACATACTACAACAATTACACGGTAAACAATAAGTAATGAGTCTGTTCCAAAACATAGTGAGCTGCCTCATTGCCTTTTGCCTACTAAGGCAGTTGCCCTCTATGACAACAGACATCGGCTGTTAACTTGAGAATGTGCATTCGTATTAGCTGGATCATTCTGAAAAATTCTTTTTTTTAGCATGAGCTGAGCTAAAGAAGCACAATTTATGATACAGTTGTTTTCAGATTTTACTGCTGTTTTGGAATATATTCTTTAATAGTAATCTTGACCGACCGCTGTGGCGGAATAACCCGCCCCTCCCTCTCATCATCGTAGCCCTGCCTCCCAACAGGAGTGGGCAGGAGAGAGGAGAGGTGCAATTTAACATTGATCCTGGACTGCCCTTCCCCTCACACATCGCGGTCCCAGGGAAGCTTGATAACTCCAACTCACTGCAAGGATGCTAGACCCCCCTTTCATTTGGACACTAACACTAACCCACTTGGACACTTTATTTTGACTCTCCGAGGCCTGATGCCACATCCACTATGTTTGTCTCTTGCTCACCCCATTTGACCATTTTGGAGATTTTGGTCTCTCCCCATTCAATGTACTTCACGTACTTTTGTGCCGCTTGTCTCCATAGAACTTAGCTGGCCAGGAGCATTCCCAAGATGGTGACCGAGTGGACTAACTTGCCTTGAAAGAGACTTTGGCACCATTTAAATAGCACGCCTCACAAATACAGCACACAAGAGACTCGACTCGCAGTAGAGCACAACAGTCTGATTGCAGAGGTAAAAATCCCATTGATTTTTTACTTTCAAACCATACTTTCATCATTTTAATTAAATTATGTCATTCACAATGCTCCTCAATGTGCGTTTACAGCAGTTTGCCTTTACTGACTGATAGGTGAATCGTTCTCTTGATGATCATGAATTCAGTTCTTCTCCAGGAATTCCGCTATTAAACAAAATAAAGTGGACTGATTGCCACAAAAGCGAGACAAAGAGACCCAACAGTTCAAAGGATTTATTAACAATAAATGATAACTTAAGCAGATCCAGGATATCCCAGTACCGACAGCAGTAGAAAGTGATGGGTCTGTTTGTCTAGGAGTATGCGCTGACCGCGCAGTGAGCAGATCTGTAAGGAATCCTTCGTGAAGAGTGTTTTTGTAGGTGAGTAAGCGTTGTGGTAGTCAGGAGCAGATTTGTGAGGAATCCTCTGTTGAAGAGATGTGGACGAAGAGAACAGGCATACAGAAACCTGTAAGGCAACCACACTCCAACACGCGGGCCGAGACAGAGAGAGTGCGGTGAGTTACTTCAACGCTAAACAACAATCTAGCAAAGAACAGGACACAACAAAGGGTTTAAATGGGCAGTGAATTAGTGGAGACACAGGTGCTGCTAGCACGCTAATTAGTGGCATGATCAGTGTTCCCATGGGAACAATAAGTGTTCCCATGAAAACACTGATCATACATGCCAACAGCACCAGAAACACGTGAGGGAGAGAAATAACAAAAAAAAAACAGAACAGACCGATGAACTCACTGGAACCGTGACACTGATGGCTTCAACAGAAGCATTTACCATCGATTAACAACCTCAGAGCTCACGGTAGGTCTGTCTTTAAAGGTTTATACATTACCTCAGAGTGAACTGCTAACACTTTGCTCCAGTGCCTCGATCCCTTGGTACTTTTCACATTCATTAGGCTTGAGAGTGTGAAGGGATGTCACTGGGTTGCAAGCAATCTTAGCTTCTCTTCTTAGAAATTTCACAAACCAACTGAAGGTAAGAAACTACTTCAATTTCTTCCATTTGTGTGATTGACAACTACATCTTAAGGCTAACCAATCTTGAAAATAATTTTCTGGTTTTCATTATAGTAATTGAGGACTTCAAGGCTCTTTATTTAAGGCATAGCAGCTTCACAGCCTCTGAGAAAGTCAGTTCAACACTGTCCTTTGAGCCTACCTTTAGCTTGAGTTAAGCTTGTCTCTGAAGGCTTGAGGAATGACAATTCCATACCTTTTTTTATAATACCCCATGCTGTATAGTTAGCAGACTCTGTGCCCAGAAGAAAGTATCATTCAATGGCCTTTTTAGCTGGTCCTCCGACATACCTTCTTAGGTGGTAAATCTTCTTACTTATTGGTATGTTTTTCCTGTCAATCAAAGTTTGACATAAGATTTTCCAGTCACTGAATCTGAGTAGCTCTCCATATAATGTTGCAGGTTCTGTTATAGGGAAACAACTTGCACTGATGGATTCTGCTAAAACCCTAACGAGGTCTGCAGTGCGATCTTCTTGATGTGAGTTTGTCACATTTTACTGTGGATTACTGTAACGCTTTCATTGCAGGCTTCCCTGCATGCACAATTAGGCCTCTGCAAATAATACACAAGGCAGCAGCTCGTCTGGTCTTCAATGAACCAAAGAGAGAGAGTGCATGTTACACCACTTCTTGCCTTCACTGGCTGCCGGTTGCTGCACATATCAAATTCAAGGCTCTGATGCTGGCATACAGAATAGTCACTGGGTCTGCTCCAGCGTAACTAAAGTTTCCGGGGTATGCAGCATTTTATCTTATAGAATCCAGAGTGTGATGGAACTTAGAGTTAACTTGAAGCTTATAAATATTAAATCAATAAATACATCTTAAACTGACCTTGATGGACCTGAGTGACATTATAGCGCAGTACAAATCCCATTAAAAATCTCAATAAATTTGCATTTATTAACACTTTTTTAATAAAAACCAGTAATGTAACAACAGTAATGTCCCCCATCGTAACAAAGTAAGAGTACATTTTGTTTTTATTAGAATTTTACTTAAGCGTAAAAAGTAACCACCATTAAATCTACACTGTCAATTTAAAAAAACAATTTACGGTATAAGACTGTAAAAATGCTACAGTAAAAAAATGGAAACTGGTTAATGAGTAGTTACCATAAAATATACATAAATTTGTTTTTAAATATATTAAAAAACGATTCATGTACTTTACGGTACAATGTTGTGATATAACATGTTATTTAGTATTTTTGTATGATTTCCCCATATAATTAATGGCTAAAATGTATATTATGTTTAACAAGAGAGTACATGTACTTTTTATGGTAAATTATTGTTAAAATTACAATAAAAAACATGAATTGGTAATTCCCAGAATTCCCTGCTTGGCCCATTACATTTCATTATAATTTATGGGAATAGTTATGTTTCTTCTTATTTTTAATATCACTTATCTACATTGGGTTGTTCTGTGTTATATTTGATGTAGTTTAATTAATGTTTATTGCATCATTTTAATTTCATTTGTTACCCTGATGGTGTTTAATGTTTGGGTGAGTGACTGAGCACTGTCTCTACATGTTTATTGGTCATTGCTCCAGTAAGAGCCATTATTGATTAACTTCAAGTCATCCTGTGTCCTTCTGTAATTACTACAGTGACAACATTGAATTATAAAGTGAAAATCTGATATCTACAATTTCAGATGGTAGATATATTAAGTTTATCATTTAATAATATAAATAATGGTACTGCACCATAAAATATACAGTAAAAACAACAGTTTTAAACGAAATATTACAGGTTGTTCTGGAAAGTTGTTAACATTTTTACTGCATTTTTTACAGAAATATTCTGACAACCACAGCTGCCAATTTTATTTTATTTTCGTAAAACAAAAATTATTTTTTTTGCAGTGTACTCTTAAAAGTACATTTTCTCCCAAAAAAAAAAAAAATACTATGTAAATGTAAAGTAAATTTAATGTGTTACTACCCACCTCTGGTCATTAAAAATGAAAACTGACAGTTCATATATTTAACACCGTTAAGACAGAAGATATCAGGATTAATGTAATAGTTAATGAGAAATATTATTTTAAATATTATTATGAGATATTTTAACTGATTTAAAAGTAGTATTAGTAAATTGTAAATGTGGCATACAGATGTCCGCTCTCTCTTGATGCGGGTCGAGGCCTAATTCCTTCTTATGGAGACTTAGCTCGTCGACGGTAACGGCTGCTGCCCCACCAGGGTACGGTCTTCTCGGAGTCTAGTTGTTTATGAATGCAGCCCAAAGCCCACTGTCCAATACTTGTATTTAAAGTAATCCACACGACTGGATTCGCTGTTTGAAATGACCTAACTCTCACGTAATGTCATGCACAGCGAGCCACGTGATAAGATGCGCGGATTGACGGTCTCAGAAGTGGAGGCAACTGAGACTTGTCCTCCGCCACCCGGATTGAGGTGAGTAACCGCGCCACCACGAGAACCTAATAAAGTAGTGGGAATTGGGCATTTCAACATTGGGAGACAAGGGGATAAATAAATAAGAAAAAAGAGAAAACAGCTCAGGATTGAATGTTTATGCAATTGTTCAGTTTCAAATGAAAAAAATTCAGACTAATAATAATTTCTACAACTCCATGATAGGCTCAGAGGAACAGCACAATCCAGGATTGTCAAATAAACTACAATTAAATCAGCTAAAACAGACTAGTGGACTAATCTATTAATGAAGAAAAGGGCCTTCATTTTTAAAAGAATGATTTATTTTATATTCCTGCAGAATTGAGATACAAAGTCGATTCCATTTGATTGGATTAAAAATACAGTTTTAAAATACATCTTACTCTGTGCAGAGGTCACACTTCTGCCTTAAAAAACAAAAAGGCAGTAACTGCATTTTTGGTCAAAAATGAGTTATTATCATTTTCATGACATTCAAGGCATCCTTTGTTATGTGACAAAACATCTTATCTCAGATGTGTGTCGTTTTGGAGAAAAATGGTAGTCATTTGTACAGTAACTGCAAAAAGCCCTAGTTAAACTAAGCATGAGTACAGTAAAATCCATTCTGCACTCTGCGTAGTTACTGCCTTTTTGCTTTGTAGGGCAGACTTGATGTACAATCATTACACCATACACTACATATTAAACTTTTACACACCGCCAGCGACATCCCTTGATGTTGTATTCCTTGTTCTATATGTCGCTATAGGCGTGACATTATTGGTGGACTGCACAATTGGCCATAATTGTTCAATTCTGATCACAGATGTAAAAATCGCATGGCAAAACTAAGATATCATTCTAATTTGACAAGGAATAAGTTATTTTTGCCTTTTAAAATAAGCATTCTGCACAGGACAGTGTTTTTAAATGAACTGCAGCAGTGCTCATTACATCATAATATAAACAAGATGAACAATCTATCAATGTACGAACCAAACTGTTGACTGTTGACAATTTCTGACATAGTTTTCCACACATATTTCACATCCATGCATGCAAAAAATTATACAGAACAGTGAAATCTCTCACAACAGTAACTTCATATGTTTTCAGCCTGAACTCGACTCCAGAACCTCACAGGAGATGGATGACTTGAGCTCCACTGACTTTACTCCATTGGTAGTCACTCCTGAATATCACTCATCATTTGCATGAAGTAAAAATGTGTCTGGTCTCTCGCTAAGCCCATATCTTGTGGCCAAAGTTTCACCGAAAAATCGCTCCATTCATGTATTTTTGTTGCTGCCAGTGTGAACGTGGCTTTAGTGTCTTTGGTTATAAGATACAATATAGGACATATTATTAATGTAGGCAATTTTTTTTAATCATAAACATCCATATGTTCAGGTTAAATTGATTTCTGAAATACAAAGTCATAAAACTGGAATGACCCAAGCAACCATACCACTTCAGATATTTCCAGAGAGTCAAATTGGTCAAGAATGGGCTATATGGCTACTCAGATTTAGTAAAATTGGTGATTCAAGCATACAAAAAAGTGATTTAGTTCTCTATACAATACCTTGCAACATATAATTAAATTTAACATAAAATAAAATTGAATGAGAAATAACAGAGTAACATTGTGATAATAATCAATTTTAGGACTATTGCTACACCCAATCGTTGAACACAAAATGGTACCAATAACACCAGTTCACTAACTATTTTTAACTCCCTGTATATTTTCTGTCAAACAAGTACAAACTGTGTTCTACCAGTCACAGACAGTTCATTCACCAAAGTACATAAAGTGCTGTACTGCTCTACAAATTCAAAACGCAGTAACTAAACATTTGGTCAAAAGTTATGACCGTAACTATGTCTCTCAGACAATGATCTGTCCTGAGACAGACAAGTTTGGCTCAACTATGCTTGGATACAGAGAGCTTTTAGAGCCATTTAGACTTTTTAAATTTTAAGATTATTTAATATATGCATTTTGTTACAATGCAAAAAAACTCGTAATGGTCCTAAATGTAGGCTTCAACGTCTTTATGCAAAATATATCTTTGGGGGGTAAATATGACCAGGACATTTTCTTGACAACTTTCAGAATCAATTTTTACAATTAAATGTACAATTTACACTGCAACTGAAGATGAACTTTGAGTGTTTTGTGGCAACATCGGACAAGGCTTTTTTCTATGATACTGCAGATCACTTGATTGGGTGAAACTCCTGCCACATGCAGAGCAGTGATATGGCCTCTCTCCGGTGTGCACTCTCTCATGTCTTTTCAAGGCTCCTGAAAGAGTGAAACCCTTTCCACAGTATGAACACTTGTGAGGTTTCTCTCCTGTATGAATTTTTTGGTGCTGTTTCAAAGCACTGGATCTAACAAAGGTATCCCCACACTCAAAGCATATATAAGACCTCTCACCGGTATGTATTTTCTGATGTTCATTAAAACAGCCCAAGCGCAGAAAAGCCTTTCCACACACAGCACACACGTAAGGCTTCTCATTTGTATGAGTTTTCATGTGAACATTTAGGTTTGACGCCAAAATATAACTTTTACCACACTGCTCACATTTAAATGCCCTTACTCCAGAGTGAGAGCGCTGGTGATCTTTGAGATTTGTCGAACATTTGAAACTCTTTCCACACTCAGAGCATGTGTAAGGCCTTTCTCCGGTGTGAATTCGAATGTGTCTTTTAAGGTGTCCTTTACACGTGAAAGCCTTTTCACAATGAGGGCAGACGTAAGGCTTCACTCCAGAGTGAATTTTTAGGTGTTCGTTAAAATGTCCTTTATGTGCGAAACTCTTTCCACATTCAGGGCAGATGAAAGAATTGGCTTCTGGTCTCTGAGGAGTTTCTTGTGAAACTATCTTTATGGTTTCCGTGAAACTATAAGATTCTTCAACAGTTGTGAAATTCTGAGGATCCTGGTATTGGTATTCCTCCTCTTCACTCAGTTCTTGACTTTCCTCTTTCACTTCTATCATGTCTAGAATGAACATAATTGTCCAAAAAATATTAAATCAATAGATCAAAGGTGAAACAAGAAATAAAGTGACCATATTTTATTTGTGATTTTTGTCATTCTCATGCTACTGCCATCCAATCTACCTATAAGTTATGATCATTACCGTATATATTCTCATATTGTGTACTTTAATGTAAGCCTGAACTGTCTGCCCAGCAAACACTGAAAGTTGTCTCAACGTCGCCAACCTTCAACCAATGTTGCGGCAACATGGACCAATTTTACCTTGTGTGGTGAAGTTTATCATAACAACGTTGCTTTATTTACTATCATTCAGGGTCACCGATTAAGGTCATGCTTATGTTATATTGACTACCACTGTACGACATATACTGTACATGTCACTGTGTTTCACAAATTGATAGAATCACTGTAAGTGTACTACAAGATGTAACAAGTTGTTTTATATGTTTCAATTAAATATTCAGTTAAATAATGTCTTAAAAGGTAAAGGTTTTGAGCATAAGCATAATAATAAAGCTATATCATTAGAAAGATGCGAATATCCATATCAATGTTTATTGTGCTGTGCCAATATCTTATATTATTTGCCTAGTTGTAACCATTAATTACCTAGACTGTGGTGGCCAGGCATATTGAGGGCACAACATCGTTTGAGGTAAGTAACGCTAACTAACGTTACAGTATCCACTGCAGTTATCCACATGTCCAAACACAATTTTATCATTATATATGTACGACAGCAAACAGATAACATTACTGCAGAAGTTATCATTGATATTTAAAGTTAATCTAACCTTAGCTAATTTAGGTAACAACGTTAGCTGACATATCTGGCTGCTTGTCATAAAAAACAATGAATAACATATGTAACTTTATATATCTAGCTAGCTAACATTAGGTAATTATCTAACGTTAACATTATTACCAGTGGCTCTGACAACGTAACTATTTTCAGCCTCTGAGGAGCCAGTTCAACACAGGAAACCTCCTTCATTTCTTTGATGGCTCACAGGGCTCGACATTAACGCTTGTTGTTTTTGAAGGGGCAAGTGAAAGAGAATTTTACTTGCCCAACCGGACAAGCAAACTGATTAATACGTCCAGGTTAATAACCTGCTGTCGAGTAGTGTAGTATGTCGTCATAACAACAAACATAACATAACAACACGAAAATGAGAAAACCACTTACTGTTCTTGATTGAGTAACTTTAAAAAGTATTAAAGTATTGTAATCATACAGTAAAGACCAGTTGTAGTTTTATGTTGCATTTCATTATGAATGTTTACTTGAATACTTGATACTGCTGTTAAAAACATTTAAAGCTGTATAAAAAAGCACTCAGTTTTCATCATTTGTATTTTTTGTTCTATTATTTTTAATCTATTTCTATTTAATCTATTTCTATTTCTATTTCTGTTTACTAGTCTTAAATAATTACTTAAGAACTTGAAACAATTCTTCCCTAATTAACATAATAGTTAGTGTTATTATTAGTTGTGGTTTTGAAGCTGGTATTGAGGATCATCAAATTTCACTACCGACTGCTGAAATGTTGGCATTGTGATAATGTATAGCCTATATTGTACATGGTAGATATTGATGCAATAACATGATGAAAAAGTAGATATAATTCAATAGAAATATGATCTTCCCTGCTGTTAATGGTGGCTATGGAGGCTTTTGTTTATTTGACTACCATACGTGACGTAAAATAATTACCATATGACAATAGCCTCCTCCCTACCCAGTGCAGTTTCCATTTCTGTCGTAGAGAATTGAGTTGATTGCATAGGTAAAGTATTTGGTTAGGCATCTGTCTTAATTTACAATAGAAACTTGACATGTTAAATGAACATGTAACTGAAATTTACTTTTTTTCTCTCCAGACAACTTTTTACACAGACAAGTGAATGACTAATGTACTTGTCTGGAGGAGAAGCACATGACAGTGCTTAATGTCGAGCCCTGGCTCAGCTCTAGTCGATTTTGTGTTTTGACCATTTGTGAACTGTGGTATATCATTTATCATGCTTTGTGGGTGTGACTTTTTTTGCCATGTCATCACCATTCATATCTGTACAACCAATGTGTTTGATTAAATTACTACTAGAGCGCATAGTTAAAAAGCCTCTTAATTTTGCTCTCAAAGTGCACCAGATTGATGCATTTAACTTTCAAATGTACAACATTTTCTAACAGGGGATGCCCCAGGACCCCCCTAAAGGATCCGAGGTCCACCCGCCATCTCACAAAATCCTGTGGGAAACGGTGGAAATGGAAGCAGGTCAGATATTAGAAGACAAAATTGTAAGTAATGTGTAAGTAATCATTTTTTGTGTAATACTTTTTCACCAAATCGTTAACCAATTTTTCTTGACTTACAGACGACGAAGGTCAATTTGAACTTTAAATAACAGTAGCTATACAAATTTCAACATTCTTAACAAAAATGCTTTCATCTGACATGAACAGATTCCCAGCGATCTGTCCTCATTTGTTGCCACCTACCGGCATATAAATGTTCTCAACAGAAATGTCCATTAAATGTATCAGTCAACGAAAATAAAAAAAATACATATTTTTGATGAAAGTTTTCAAAAGACTTGAGTCACATGGATTAATCAAAATCCGCACTAGCTCTCTGTAAGGGTGAACGAACAAGGACAACAGGAATGATACAAACAGTGAAGCATCTCATGCTGTTTTACTAAATACTGTATCAGCAGTCGATTGCAAGAAAACCCTTATTGACAATAGCCTTACAATCATAAGGGTTTTCTTAATTGAAGGGGTTTCTAGAACTGGGACACCGATTGATGTACAGGAACTAACTGTTGTATAATGTCATTTAAACTGTTGTATAATCTATCATCTATAAATTAATCAGTGGGGATGTTCTTGTATTGTTTTAGTGTTCTGTACAGCTGGTTTAGATATGACACATAGTTTGACATTTACTTTTACAGCAACCAGCTATTCCACGTGTACAGCATAGTTTATTGGACCTCTTCTCATTATAAATAAAAGTAGACATAGATGTGGCCTGCACATGCTCTGACAAAGCACAGTAATGCTTGTGTGAGGACGACCTGAGCTCGAATCCAGCTTGTTGTTACTCCACACACTTCTCCCTATCATTTCCAGTCACGCTCTCCTCCTGCCCCATTACTGGCCTAAAATTCATATAAAAAGTACATTTTTAATTACTTGAAATGTGATAATGTTTCAATGTCTCAAGCTTTAACAGAATGTGCATAAGGGGAACAACATTAGTATGCACTTTACTAATTTTATTATCTGTTTTTGCAATATGTATCAATAATGATGATTTATTACCGAATTTTCACTCTCCAAATTATACACTTGCCACGTGTTGATTATAACTGATTAATTAACTGTAAACATAACTTATAAAGTACAATGTTGGATATTAACCATTTTAAAAATGTTATTACAAAATTAGTTATTTTATTTATAATAGTTTGATTATTTACCATGAAATAGAAATCATGGGGAATCAAGAGTAATGTGATGCTGACATAAAGAATAATCAAATGAGGCCTGAACGTCGCGTCAGACAGTTCGACGTTTACGCGTAAACATTGAACGTGGCCGCAACGTCGCCGTGACGTAAATGTTTGCCGGGAGAAGTTTTGATACTTTAATGTTCTTCAACAGTTATGAAGAATAGCGAAGTATGAACACCAACCTCTCTGTTCCTCTGTATTTTTCACTGTGCATGGTTCTGTAGAACTCATGTCTTCAACCTCCTCTTTAATAAACTCCATGTCTCTTCTCTTAAACCTCCAGATGACAAATGTTCCACCTGGAGTTCTTTCCTGCTTGTTTGGAAACGTTTCTTTGCCACGTTTACGATTCTGGGAATATTCTCGACATTTATTGGCCTGAAACACAATTTGTTTACTTTAACTACACACTAAAACTATCTACCGCGCTGATGATGAATTAGAACTACTTCTGAGTTTGAATTAGAATTCAATTTCACCACACCATAAAATGTTGAATATTGTTTCCACGGAGCTCTTTGTGGCCGAACATCCGCATCTCGGAAGCGTCGCACATCCCTCCTCTTCCGTGAAGCAAGGGGTCTTGGGAGAGAGTAGTCCAAGGAGCTTGCAGAAGTTATTTCAATATAGTGCAATTTTCATGTTTATATAATGTTATACGATCAAAGATTTTAAATGTAAATACTACTTGCTTTGATGAAGATAAACAACACTCTTATTTAGATATTCTGAATTAATATATCTCTTTTCTGACACTACGCTCAAAGCACTTTTAAATAGAGAACAGGGGACTCTCCTCAGCCACCACCTGTAGATCTTAATATGATTATGCAAGTGTTTAATCTACTATTAATGTTTGAATTGTACTACAAGATTGAATTTAATAGGTTAAACTTGTGATATGTCTGATACGAGTTCAATAAAGACTTTATTATTGTTATTCTATATTGTCCAGCCTCAGTTACTACAATAGCATGTCTACGCAATGCACACAATAACACCTAAAACATAAAATGAGGATTCAATAATGATGGGGATAAAATATACTTTATTAAAATAAAAAAATAATATGCTTAAATGTGCAATTACAAGAAGTTAATTTCAGAAGTCATCCATATTAAACATCACAGGTACTTCATTGAACAATGTAGATACATCACAATCAGTTAACACACGAGTAAAGTTCGATTAATACAAGCATGACAAGCAAAATAAGCTTCAACAACCCTATCAGACAACATATCCAAACATTCAACTTCACCAAACGGATAACAGATAAACATCCATCTAGACTGTAACAATGCTGTCCTGAACTGTGTGAGAGTTACTGAACTGGTAGTTAGTTTCTTCAGCTGGAACATGAGACTTCTTTCACGTGTGCGGACATGACGTACCAACACAAGGATTAATGTCATAAACCAGCGATTTCACGTTATATCGAACCCGACAGCTCAGAAATAATAATAATTTTATGTACTTACCGTAGTGAATCGGGGTACGGTAAGGACATTGTTTTGAACACTGAATGTTGATGTACTCAATCAATAATGGCAATTTGTTCATTTTTAACAAAAAATATCTTACATAGTGCAGCTTTGAACTCCCAAGTAAGTTGTAGCAAAGGTGAACTAAAGTTTCAGAAGCAAAATGATGCCCTATGTCTTGAAATTGTTATTACATCATATATTCGTTTCACGAGACAATGCCAAAGTCCCAGGATGAAGTATGTCTGGAATATATTCATACTATTCGCATGCATACCTAAAAGAATCAGAAGAATCAGAATCAGCTTTATTGCCAAGTATCCTTACACATACAAGGAATTTGTCTTGGTGACAGGAGCTTCCTGTGCATAAAAATACAAAAACAGCAGCAAGACATAGATAATACAAATTAAAAAAAATAATAATACAAATAAATAATCATACATACATGTGCATACACTCAGACACACACCTACATACATACACACACGTAGTGCAAATCAAATACCATTCCGTTATATAAAGAACAAAATACAATATATTATGTACAGAGCAATGTATGTAATGGCAGAAGTGGATATGTTGGATAATATAAACTAATAGACTTAACTGTGTATTGCACATAATTATTGCTCAATGGGGCAATTTAACTGTTCATGAGATGGATAGCCTGAGGGAAAAAACTGTTCCTGTGTCTGACGGTTCTGGTGCTCAGAGCTCTGAAGCGTCGGCCAGAAGACAAGAGTTCAAAAAGGTAGTGGGCTGGGTGAAAGAGGTCCAGAGTAATTTTACCAGCCTTTATCCTCTCTCTGGAAGTGTATAGTTCACAGGGGGCAACCAATAATCCTCTCAGCAGTCCGAACTGTACTTTGTAGTCTCCTGATGTCTGACTTTGTAGCTGCACCAAACCAGACAGTTATTGAGGTGCAGAGGACAGACTCAATGACTGCTGAGTAACTGTATCAGCAACACCTGTGGCAGGTTGAACTTCCTCAGCTGGCGAAGGAAGTACAACCTCTGCTGGGCCTTTTTCACAATGAGTCAATGTGTGTCTCCCACTTCAGGTCCTGTGAGATGGTAGTGCCCAGGAACCTGAATGACTCCACAGCTGCCACAGTGCTGTTTAGAATGGTGAGGGGGGGGACAATGATGGGGTGTTCCTCCTAAAGTCCACAATCATCTCCACCGTTTTGAGCGTGTTCAGCTCCAGGTTGTTTTGACTGCACCAGTGAGCCAGCTGTTCAACCTCCCTTCTGTATGCAGACTCATCGTCATCTCGGATGAGGCCGATGACAGTGGTGTCGTCTGCAAACTTCAGGAGCTTGACAGAAGGATCCTTGGTGGTGCAGTCATTGGTGTACAGGGAGAAGAGTAGTGGGGAGAGCACACATACCTGGGGGGCACCAGTGCTGATTGTACAGGTGCTGGAAGTGGATTTTCCCTGTCTCACAAGCTGCTTTCTGTCTGTCAGAAAGCTGGTAATCCACTGACAGATAGATGTGGGAACAAGGAGTTGGTTTAACTTAGTCCGGAGGATAGCTGGGACGATGGTGTTGAAAGCCGAGCTGAAGTCCATAAAAAGGATCCTTGCGTATGTCCCCGGTCTGTCCAGATGTTGCAGGACATGATGCAATCCCATGTTGACTGCATCATCCACAGACATGTTTGCCTGTTTTTGCCAGCAGATAAGTGCATCCTTCATTAAATACAGTACTGTGACAGTACGCGGGTTTCGGACGCAGCATGTTTCTCTGCGACACACATTCCTCTCTTTGTTTTGAGTGACCTGTCCAGCCCCACACAACATTGGCTCAACCACTGCCGTGCATCTGTTTGTTCTTAAACAGATCTGTAAAATAATTATATATTTTTAGATAATTACAGTAAGTTATCAGGGGTTTATGAAATGAGTTTATGAGGTGGCCTGAACAACGTCTTTCTAGCAAGTCAGTCCACTGTCGGCCATATTTGTAATGATCTCGGGAGGTTATTTCCAGTCATGCCAATGTAGCTCCTACTTGAATGAAGAAAGTAATCTCAAAAAACAGTTGGCCAAGATTACGAACAAAGAACATATTTCAATTCAACAATAAAATCGGACAATACTGGAGTCATAAATTGTGATATAATAATAGCAACAGCGTTGTATACTTCTAACCAGCAGATGTCCTCATTGTGCTTTCTTTCAAGCGCTTCAAAACAGTCAATCATTTTGGGAAGCAGTAGGTTCAAATGATTCTAAGTTTCAGAAAGCAAGAGCGAGTGAAGAGCGCCAGTTAAAGAAAAAAAAAACATCTTTAAAATGAATGAGATGTTGCGATATAGACGTGGGACATGTAAAAAACAGCATATGCCCGTGACGTCATAATGGCTGTGCCATAGCTCAAGCTGAGATAGAGGACATACTGAGAAGAAAAACTACAACTTCGTAATAATTAGTATTTTTCTTCACTCTGATTGTTTGCACTTTTGGTTTTACTCTTCACCTTAATGCTTTTGTCAATTGTATATAAAAATATAAAGACAACAAATTACTCATCTTTCAGGAAGATTTAATTTGTCTAACGTACAATAAAGCACTGGAAAAATGAAATTGTGAGTCTGTTCATCTTGAAATGCGTACAGTTACAATTCTAGTGTTACTTGCCATTGCCAATATCCAAGATAGCACACATACATCTCAGAGATGTCTGTTTTAGATCTTTTCATCTGGAAAGCATCATAATATAATTAACATCTGCAAAACATCTTAAAAAGATCAGACTTACAATCATTTTAAATAACATCTGCAAAACATCGTAAAAAGATTAGACTTACAATCATTCTAAATAACATCTGCAAAACATCTTAAAAAGATCAGACTTACAATCATTCTAAATAACATCTGCAAAACATCTTAAAAACATCTTAAAAATATCAGACTTACAATCATTCTAAATAACATCTGCAAAATATCTTAAAAATATCAGACTTACAATCATTCTAAATAACATCTGCAAAACATCTTAAAAATATCAGACTTACAATCATTCTAAATAACATCTGCAAAACATCTTAAAAAGATCAAACTTACAATCATTCTAAATAACATCTGCAAAACATCTTAAAAAGATCAGACTTACAATCATTCTAAATAACATCTGCAAAACATCTTAAAAACATCTTAAAAATATCAGACTTACAATCATTCTAAATAACATCTGCAAAACATCTTAAAAATATCAGACTTACAATCATTCTAAATAACATCTGCAAAACATCTTAAAAATATCAGACTTACAATCATTCTAAATAACATCTGCAAAACATCTTAAAAAGCTCAGACTTACAATCATTCTAAATAACATCTGCAAAACATCTTAAAAAGATCAGACTTACAATCATTCTAAATAACATCTGCAAAACATCTTAAAAAGATCAGACTTACAATCATTCTAAATAACATGTGCAAAACATCTTAAAAAGATCAGACTTACAATCATTCTAAATAACATCTGCAAAACATCTTAAAAAGATCAGACTTACAATCATTCTAAATAACATCTGCAAAACATCTTAAAAAGATCAAACTTACAATCATTCTAAATAACATCTGCAAAACATCTTAAAAATATCAGACTTACAATCATTCTAAATAACATCTGCAAAACATCTTAAAAATATCAGACTTACAATCATTCTAAATAACATCTGCAAAACATCTTAAAAATATCAGACTTACAATCATTCTAAATAACATCTGCAAAACATCTTAAAAAGATCAAACTTACAATCATTCTAAATAACATCTACAAAACATCTTAAAAATATCAGACTTACAATCATTCTAAATAACATCTGCAAAACATCTTAAAAAGATCAAACTTACAATCATTCTAAATAACATCTGCAAAACATCTTAAAAATATCAGACTTACAATCATTCTAAATAACATCTGCAAAACATCTTAAAAAGATCAGACTTACAATCATTCTAAATAACATCTACAAAACATCTTAAAAAGATCAGACTTACAATCATTCTAAATAACATCTGCAAAACATCTTAAAAAGATCAAACTTACAATCATTCTAAATAACATCTACAAAACATCTTAAAAAGATCAGACTTACAATCATTCTAAATAACATCTGCAAAACATCTTAAAAAGATCAAACTTACAATCATTCTAAATAACATCTGCAAAACATCTTAAAAATATCAGACTTACAATCATTCTAAATAACATCTGCAAAACATCTGCAAAACATCAGATTTACAAACATTCTTAGTCATAAACATCTCAAAGACATCTACTGAGTGTCTTATTTACATCTGAAAGGAAATGTCTTTTAGACTTAAAAAATATATATATCTTCCAGATGTAAACACATTAAACAGACATCAGGGTGATGCTATCAGGGATAAAAGCTAAATTAAAATGAGTATTGTGTGACAAAAGTATGACATCAAAATGCACTTTTTTGTTTTACAACAACAACAAAAACAGCTAAAATCAGTGTTTTAAACTTTCATTTAAAATGTAATATGCGGTATGAAGAACGTGAGAATGAATCATTTTCAAGAAATTGCGTGCATTATGTGTATA
This sequence comes from Xyrauchen texanus, assembly GCF_025860055.1. Taxonomy (NCBI): domain Eukaryota; kingdom Metazoa; phylum Chordata; class Actinopteri; order Cypriniformes; family Catostomidae; genus Xyrauchen; species Xyrauchen texanus. Next base: position 4,833,723 of record NC_068284.1, on the reverse strand, counting down.
ATGTAACCATTATACACAATTTTGCCATGTTCATGTTATCATTTTCAATATTTCAAATATTCAGAATTTCTGCAGCATGTTAGTCCAGTCTCCTGAAGATCTGCCCAACAAGAAGCAGTATATGCCTTGGCAGTACATTGCTGCAGTATAAGATCAGAAGTGATACATTGGCAGCATTGTGGAGTGATGATGAGCATCAGGATGTTCTTATGTCCTTGCATGACCAAAGCAGGCACTTCTAGATCATTCAAGTGGCCAAGATGTGCTGATGAGTGCAATGAACCAGTCAGCCACATTCTATGTCATCTTTCTGTGACTTCAACCACCACCAATAAACATTATTACTTTGATGAGGAGGCCATTCAAAAATACAGATTAATATGCATTCCAGAGCTCTGCAGATCCAAAAACTACATATACTTTATACTGTTAGTATTGCATTGTGTCAATAATAGTGTATTAAAGCAATATTCAGTCATTGTTTACTGTGTTGTTATAACCCTATATGACAATCTTTCTTTTTCTTATAACACCAAAAAAAAATTGTGCTCAGTGATGTCATACAATAGCAGTTTATAGTGACCACCTCTTCAAGCTTCAAAACAACAAAAGTATAATTCATACATCTAATAAATGATTTCATGAGACTGTTATGAATGTATACGTTAAGGTTTGGTGAGAAACAAACTGAAATCTAATGTATTATTTAGTGCAAATGTTCACTGACCGCTGATCTCCTGTGTGCGTTCATGATAGGGCACGAGAACAACAGTTCTCACAGCCTCCTCACGACATTGGGGCGTTCAAGCAAAAACTCATCTAAAAGCAGGCACAGCGATAGTGACAAAAGAACACAACACAGCTGCACACAAAACAGAGAACAGAACTTACTAAACTGAAGAGTTTGTTGTCAAAGAATTGATGCATTTTTATGTCCAGCCTTATTTTTTGAACGGAGTACTCGGAAATAAAAAACAGAAACAGTTTAGTAATAAGCCTCTGTGTAAAAATGAAATAATGACACCTTTCTAGGATATTTACCTGTAGTTTAGCTTCAAATCATAGGCACTTTTTTTTTCATAAATTCAAGTTATTTAATATTTTGGCTTTGATAATCTTTTTTTATTTTATTTTTTTAAGAAAAAGTATTTAAGTACATATTTCAGTCAAGGCAGATTCTGACATTTGGTTGATCTGACATAGAATAATGCCTCAGTCTAAATTTCAATGGACTTTCAATTCAGCAGCTCTAGTGAAGGACTTCCCACAATCCATACCCACATGCTCTTTCTCACCAATATGTGTTTTCAAATGGTCTTTAAAACCGTTCAGCCATAAAAAACTTTTTCCACAAAAAGAACACGTGTAAGGATTCTCGTCTTCATGAATCCTCATGTGTGTCTTCAAGTGAACTGCCACAAAAAAAGTTTTCTCGCACTGATCACATTTAAACGGCCTTTCTCCAGAGTGAGAGAGCAGATGAGTTTTTAGATTGCTAGCCTCTGAAAACCTCCTGCCACACTCAGAACATTGGTGTAGTTTCTCTCCGAAATAAATTTTCATGTGGCATTTTAGGGTGCTTTGTTGTGCGAAACTCTTCCCACACAACATGCATGAAAAAGGTCTCTCTCCAGAATGAATTTTTTCATGTTCCTTAAGATCTCCTTTTAGTTTGTAACTCTTTCCACATTGAGGACAGGTTAAAGGCCTCTCAACAGAGTGAGTTTTAATGTGCCTCTTAAGTTCTGCTGAATTTGGGAAACTCTTTCCACACTGAGGGCAGGTGAAAGGCTTCTCACCGGTGTGAATACTAAAATTATCTTTAAGGCTTCCTTTACATGTGAAACTCTTTTCACATTGAGGACATGTGTAAGGCTTCTCACCTGTGTGAATTTTCATGTGATCCATAAGATGTCCTATACGTGTGAAACTCTTTCCACACGGAGGGCAGGTGAAATTTTTGGGGATCACTTCCAGGATCACTTAAAATAATTTACAATATTTTACTAAAAATATTACTTAAAATATATTAAAATAAATTGATAAAAATCACTAAGACGTAAAGATGACAAAATATTTTTGTCACGATTCTTACTTTGGTAAAATTATTTATTTTATTTTATTTTTTAGGGAGGGACCTATAAATATTTTCTTGGTCAGGTGTCAAAAGTTAAGTGTTTCTTTCTGGCTCATCAGTTTGTGGCTGTAATGCATCACCATTTAAATAGAACAGGAAAAAAATTTTTTAACATACACTGGCGGCAAAACGTTTGGAATAATGTACAGATTTTGCTGTTTCGGAAGGAAATTGGTACTTTAATTCAACAAAGTGGCATTCATCTGATCACAAAGTATAGTCCGGACATTACTGATATAAAAAAAACAGTACATCACTATTTGAAAAAAGTCAATTTTGATCAAATTTAGACAGCAACATCACTCCAACACCTTATCCTCATGCTAAATTGTTAGTTTGGTCCTTGAAAAGTTGAAAAGATATTTGGTTCGTTAAATGAAGCTTAACACTGTCATTGTGTTTGTTTTTGAGTTGCCACAGTATGCAATAGACTGGCATGTCTTAAGGTCAATATTAGGTCAAAAATTGAAAAAATAAACAGCTTGCTCTAGAAATTCGTGAGTCAATCATTGTTTTGAGGAATGAAGGATTTACAATGATTGAAATTGACAAAAACTGAAGATTTCATACAAAGGTGTAACTACAGTCTTCAAAGACAAAGGACAACTGTCTCTAACAAGGACAGAAAGAGATGTGGAAGGCCAGATGTACAACTAAACAAGAGGATAAGTACATCAGAGTCTCTAGTTTGAGAAATAGATGAATCACATGTCCTCCGCTGACAGCTTCATTGAATTCTACCCGCTCAACACCAGTTTCATGTACAACAGTAAAGAGAAGACTCAGAGGTTCAGGCCTTATGGGAAGAATTGCAAATAAAAAGACACTTTTAAAATAGAAAAACAAAAAGAAAAGGTTCGAGTGGGCAAAGAAACACAGACATTGGACAACTGATAACTGGAAAAGAGTGTTATGGATCTTAAACACATTGAGCTTTCGTGGGATCAGTTAGAAGGTAAGATGCGTGAGAAGTGCCCGACAAGACAGTCACATCTATGGCAAGTGCCAGTGCCATAGCAATGTATTCTGGGCCATATGAATATATATTGCTCTTGGCCCCTTACCTAAAATAACTCTGTTTCAAATTTGTTGTGCGCCCCCTGGAACTTTAGACCCCTAGAATCATTAACATCTTTCACCCCACTAGCAATTGTGGGGTAAAATGTCTAAAATGAGTATCTGGACAAACTGAGGATTTTTTTGATGAGAACACTTTGAAGTAGTTTAAGAAGTTCTGAACGTTTGTTTTCAAATTGTAATAGTAGTTTTTCACATTATTAATGTCTTGACTATACATTGTGATCAGCTGAATGCCACTTTGGTAAATAAAAATACCAATTTCTTTCCATAAGAGCAAAATCTGTAAATTATTCCAAACTTTTGGCTGCCAGTGTATATTTACAAAATCTCTTACAATTCTCTCTTTGTCAGTCCAAATTCTGTAATGCACTTTTGGAATATCTAAAATAAACCGGTTTATATAATATAATTTGGGTCATAATTGTTACTATTGTTATAGTATGTTACATAATTTACACATTCCAGCTCAGTTGGTGGTGGTAATGCATCTTTAGCTGGTTTGCCAACCGCCATAAAAGAAGAAGAAGATGCTGTATTTCCAAAACATAACCCAGAACATAACCTAGTCTAGAGCAGGTTATGTTATAGAGTAAATTGTTATTAATAACTTACCCTGAAAGTTGAGGTTGACAGGCCGTTCTCACACTCATCTATGCCACCCCATAAACAACTTTTAAAAACAACTGACAACTTACTCTAATGTAGGCCTATCACAAAAAAAAAATTAATTTGCATTTCTTTTTTTTTTTAGAATAATTAAACACATTTTGAGAAAGGTACACCATTCCTTTTGTGTGTATTTTAAAACTGAATCCATCTGACCTATCCACAGTTTTCCTGACCAACCACTGGGCAGCGGCATGATGATGTTTTCTGGTTCCGGTTTCCATAAGAAGTTATGTAAAAACATCCAAAAATGAGTGATCCAGATGAAGGACATCAAGCATTTTAAGTGTTAGTTAAGCTGAACTCCAAATAGCACATTTGCATCTCTGAGAGCATTTAATCTGGAAAGCATTGAATTTTAATTAACATCTGCTATACATCTTAAAAAGATCAGCTTTACAAGCATGCTCAAACATAAACATTTCAAAGATATCTGCTGAATGTCTTATTGATATCCGAGAGGAAACGTCTTATAGATGTATTGCAGATGAGCAAACAACCAGAAAAATGCATCTTCCAGATATAAACACACACATCAAATTGTCGTCTGGGTGATGTACATGTGCTATCAGGGATTCTAGTTTTTGTCATAACAACTTGAAGTAGTTAAGGATATCAACATAACTAACCTTTGCACCATCGCTTCATATAATATAGATCAATCCTATTGTTTAAAAAAATGTCAGTACATGTGCAGAACATGGTTGCAGAAAGCCGACAGACTATTGTGTTAGATTTGACAAATAAGGCGATAAAACGAAAGTACGACACTGACGAGGACGCACGCCCGGTGCCAAACTGTCCTAATAATCTGCAAAGGGGGATAAAGACAAGTCAGGGGCGACAGTTAGAGAAAGAGTGGGAGACACAAGTGGCCACTGTGTGTGTGTCTGTGCATTTATTTTGTTAAATTTATTAAGTTATTTTGACTCCTTGCCCATCCTGAAACCCAGGAAGGAGGAGGGTGGCTTTCACTTAGTGATGACGAAATGCAGTAACGTTATTGTTCTGCCAAGATGTTTGTTTGGTGAGATTTCTCCTGCGCACATCTCTGAAATTCTTGATCCAAGAGAACTAGGCTGGTCAAAGAGCTTTGATGATTGGTTAAAACTAATCATGGGTGTGGTTTGGACGTGACAATTTTTATTTACAAACGTGCGTGCCAACTAAGGAGTTGTTACCTAGGTTAATGTCATTAAAAGGGATAACTTTGAAGCCCATCTCTTAGAGTTTGTGTGGAAGTATACTTTTTTGAACATGATTTGCAACACAAACTCTACAAATGAGTAGAGAAAGATTTGAGTTTTTAAAAGTGAAAGGGGCCGTGACAAGTTTTATAAAGCAAAGAAGCGGTACAACGCTAAAAGTGGCAGTCCACGTAGAGAAAAATCTACATTATTAACTTTACTTGTGGTTGGAACAGTACGTTAAACACTGTGACATCACCCTAAACCAGGGGAGTCAACCTCGGTCGCTGGAGGGCCACAGTCCAGCAGAGTATGGCTCCAACTGAAATTAAACACACCTGAAGCAGTTAATCAAGGTCTTCAGGAGTGCATGAAGATTACAAGGAGGCATTTTTGAGCAGGGCTGGAACTAAACTCTGCAGGGCTGTGGCCCTCCAGGAAGTGTGTTTGACACCTCTGCCCTAAACTAACTACTTTTAAAACAACTTTGTGTATACTATAAACAGCGGCATCATTCATTTAGTTCGTCCAGGAGAAAAAGGTTTGGCTTCTTCCAAAGTATAAACCAAGCTTTAGTGGACACTAGATGGCAATAATCAGTTGCTGGTATCTTAGCAACGATGTAACATTATGCTGCCTCAGTAGCCTGTCCAAAACCAGATTCTGGAGATACCTTTGTACGCAAATGCTGTCTGTTGAGTCACTGACTGATAGGGCAGCGAGGCAACAAGACAGCTACCTTTGGTTTCGGATGCAGCCTTGGCTGGATATCTCAGCTGCCATGTCATCAAGCACCGTCGAAAGCAGTCTCAAATATGAGGACCCTTAGAAGACAGCCTCGCTTTGCAGCCTTCGTTTGCCAGATTTTGGAGGATGCATCAGGTGTAGCCTTTGTGGCCTTCAATCACCCACAATCCTTTGCACATGTCCCAAATTATTTTAAAAAGGGCGGAAAAATAGTCACGTGACTGCGGAAATGTAACATTTAACTTAAATGACTTGAATAAAGATTGCTGAACGAGACTCAAAAAATGTAAGTCAGTAAAATTATCCGATCTTCCCATCACTACTATAAAAGTCTAGGGTTCTGGTTTTCATTTTTGAAAGGGTTTCAATATAACTTCTAAGATCAGTGTTGCAAAATGTATTAAATAAATGTTTTTCTTTTTTTGTGTGACTCTAGCTTTGTGAATAAAACATTTTGGTAAAATAATTAAGGACTAAGGACATATTTCTCGTTTTCTAAAGAGGAAAATATTACATGGTTCTAATCATATGGTTCGCCATGCAGCACTTACTAGACTGTCTCATTCGAGCTCTGAATGGAGAGGAGGTGTGTAGCCTACTGCCTCAGAAGGACTGGTCTAGGAAGGGCACAGCCTAAGTAGGCTGCAGCCTTCCATTTGAGAAGCTCCAGTATCGTTTTAGAGGACTTTTATTGTGGTTCTCTGAACACAAAGTTATGTTGTCACAAGGACGGTTCCTTCTAGAATGCGGATATTCGGCTGAGGGAAGATTAATAGCGCCTCGTTATTTTAGCTGTATATAACGATACAAATCATTTAGACGCGGTGGAAAGGTTCTATAAAAGTGCTCAAATAACACGTTAATAGCACTCTAAACACGTTAGTAATGTGAAGTGTATGTTGATAACATACAGTAAATGCAATATAGTTGCTTTATGTGAGGTGCTGATACTTTGTCTCACGTAAATGGCGCTAAATGTATGTATTATTTTACTGTGAGTAAAGCGCATCCACACATGAGGGTCAGACAGATTGATTTAGCCTTATTTTTTTTTACATTGATTATTATCTTCATCTTTAACGTGATGAATACACATTTCCAAACAAGCAGGAAGAACACAATGCGCAACAACTGAGATCTATTAAATATGGGAGTTTATTGAAGAGGAGAGTGAATACATGAGTGGTTCAGAACCACACGGTGTGAAAAGTGAAGATATTGAGGAACAAAGAGGTTGGTGTATTCTATTCTTCAACCTTCATTATTTACCGCTGCTGACTAACAGTAAAGTAGGGTGACCAGACGTTGAGCTGTCCCCGGAAATGTCCCCGTTTTTACTGTACGTTAAAACAGTCCGCTGTAAGGAATATTTGACTCCGGTCCGTTGAAAAATAATGCACACCCGAGGTGGTAATGTGGTCACGACACGCATGTGTGTGTGTGTGTGTGTGTTTAGGGATAGAAAGATAGTAACTATAAGTGCTTTTCACCTATAGATATGCGAGGCCGATTAGGGCGAAATACATGGTATGCGGCTCTATTTGTATGTATAATAAAGTATCTGCAAAGAACAACACTAAATGTAAGTCAGCACATTACAGCATAGATTACATTGCGCCTTATGGGAAACAATTGACTGAAAAGAAGCTTGTTAGGAGAAATAGTTAAAAAAAATATATAATGATAATGTTATTAATAATTTATATATAAAATATATAATATATATATATAATAATAATAATTATTATTAATAATAATTATCCCAAAGCCTTGCTTTACTAATGCTTTAGAGGGGTTTGGGGCATTTGTCAGCTGACTTGGTGCAATATTTCTTTCTAAACTTTACATTATAAATAACACACACACAGGTTTTGCCCTTGTTTGGTGAAAAGAAAATATTTAAAAAACACAAATACAGGAAAAACTGTTATGAAAAATTGTAGGGAGAAACACATTTGTGAAATAACAGAGTTAAACATTAAAATAGTGTACGATAGAGAAACTGCCATAGAAAATGTGTCTAAATTATAGCAGTTGGCCATCTACCAGATTTGGATTAACATGAGAACGACGAATGAAACTTCAGCACATCAGTTATCACTTTAAACAAAGACACTTAGCCTCTGTTGTTTTCTGCTATTAGGTTAAGTTTCACAACTTGCTTCCCCTTTGCCATACTTGAATTGATCCATTTACTTTGTTCATTTTAGACCTGATGGAAGTTAAAGAGGCAAGTCAAGAACTGAATGAAGTGGAGGAGAAAGAGCAGTATGAGGAGCCTCATCATTTCATCAACAACAACACTGGAGACAAAAACTTAAGTTGCACAGACACTGAAAATAATATTTTACCAAGAAGAATAGAACCCCAAAATTGCTTTATCTGCCCTGAGTGTGAAAAGATTTTCACATGTAAAAGAGACCTTAAGAGGCACATCAAAATCCATACTGAAGAGAGGCCTTTCATCTGCTCTCAGTGTGAAAAGAGTTTCAAAAATTCAGGAGACCTCAAGAGGCACATAAGAATACACACTGGAGAGAAGCCTTTTACCTGTCCTCAATGTGGAAAGAGTTTCACACAAAAAGACGGCCTTAAGGAACACGTAAAAATTCACACTGGAGAGAAGCAGTTTGCATGTATGTTGTGTGGGAAGAGTTTCACACATCAAGGCAGCCTAAAGAGGCACATGAAAGTTCATTCCGGAGAGAAACTACACCAATGTTCTGAGTGTGGCAGGAGGTTTTCAGAGGCTAGCAATCTAAAAACTCATCTGCTCTCTCACTCTGGAGAAAGGCCGTTTAAATGTGATCAGTGCGAGAAAACTTTTTTTGTGGCAGTTCACTTGAAGACACACATGAGGATTCATGAAGACGAGAAGCCTTACACGTGTTCTTTTTGTGGAAAAAGTTTTCTATGGCTGAACGGTTTTAAAGAGCACCAGAAAATACATATCGGTGTGAAAGCACACGTGTGTACTGAGTGCGGAAATTCCTTTACCAGAGCTGGTGAACTGAAAGTGCACCAAAGAAAGCATACGGGAGAAAAACCTTATCAGTGTTCATATTGTGAAAAGAGTTTCTCCGTTTCAGGAGCCCTGAAAGCACATGAAAGAGTGCATACTGGAGAGAGGCCGTACCTCTGCCCTTCATGTGGGAAGACTTTCAGCCGATATGGTAATCTAGGAAAACACTTAAAAAGGGTTTGCCCAAAGTTGTCACAGTGAGCAAAGTTCCTCTCTTGGTCTAGGCCTGTCATCATACATATTCCCCTGATTGTGATTATTTGAGATGGCTGTGACCATTGTCTACTTTACATCTTAAACACGTGATCATCCAAATGATGTAGAGATCGAATGATAATCAGTTTTAAATATGTTTTTGACCAATATTTACACATTTCTTCACAATCACCTATTTTTTTAATATTGAGTCGGCCGATAAATGGTGCCAACCCATCTGGTGGGACTGTGCCGAAAATGCTGTTATGGCTGCATCGAACCTATGCCATAGCCTGATGTGCTTTTCTCCAAAAATGTTGTTTTAGGATCTATGCATCATAACATATCGTATTTGTCGGGAGCATCTGTTAGTTTAATATTCTATTTATGTGAAGTTACAATTGAAAAGGTGACGAAAAGACACATCTGTTTAACTTTAAAACTGCATGCTCTGGGCTTTTACTCTATATATGTTAGATGTGAGTAAACCATATTTGTTGTAATCTACTCGAAACCTTTCTGTTCTGTAAGATGTTCTGACTGTTTGTCTGACAGTATGGTGTACAATAGTCATTACAACCAATCAGCTAATTAAAATGCACCTGTTAAGAATTGGTTTTATTGCCTATATGCATTGTAAAGTCCAGATTTTAAGCTTTAAAATGACCCACATTTGTGTTGGTCAATCGAATATTAATTGATTCATTTGATGTTTCTTTTTTATTCCAGAGTCTCAAAGTATGCCAAAATATTTATTCACTCAAGAGCAGGCATACTGATGCTTTATATACCAATAAAACAGTCAGTATTTTATTTAATTTTTTTTAAATAAGCATTAGATATAAGATTAAGATTACATAAAGAGATTTTTATTGTTATATATATAAAAAAGAAGATTTTTAAGAATTCCTGGAACTGAAGGTGTCAGAGCAAACATGAAGCACATGTCCCCAATGTAGCCAGAGTCTGGCCAATTTTAAGTAAGGCTTTTGGGGCAACTGCACCTAAACCAGTCGGCTAGTCACAGTATTTTGATGGCATACATCAGTTTTTCCTAAACTTTTTTTAGTAAGTACCCCCAAACACCATCAGAAAGGCTAAAAAACCCCTTCATTAACACAAAACCAAAGATAAGGTGCTTTCGATTCTGATTAATTTGGGTATATTTCAGTTTAAAATATCTATTTCGCTTACATATTGAAGAAATTGTCTCTCAGCTGGTAACTACAAAGGGGACCTTCTAATTTGGTACATTAACAAATATTAATTTTAGAATTTGTTATTTTATATTTATCCCCATACTGAGAGAAGCCGTATTTCTGCCCTTCATGTGAAAAAAATTTTGGCTGAATAAGTACTCTTTTCAAATTTGGCATACCAGACACGTTTGATTTAAATTATGTCCAACGTCATTTAATCTTTCAAGTCTCGCTATTAAAGCAAAACCTGGTGTTAAGTATCTGATGTAACATACTGTCTTTGAGTTGAACAGGAGCGCAAATACTGTAAATAATGACCGATTTTTTTATTTTTGGGCGAATTATTCCTTTAACCAGAGAATACCACAACATTAAAACAGCCTGCCTTATAGGTCCCCCTCATGCCACCAAAACAGTGCCAACTTGTATCTCAGAATCACATTCTGAGATGATATTCTTCTCATCACAATTGTACAGAGGGGTTATCTGAGTTACCATAGACACTGTCAACTCAAACCATTCTGACCATTCTCTGTTGACCTCTATCATCAACAAGACATTTCCATCCACAAAACTGCTGCTCGCTGGATGTTTTTGGTTTTTGGCACCATTCGGAGTAAATTCTAGAGACTGTTGTGTGTGAAAATCCCAGGAGATCAGCAGTTACAGAAATACATCTCAGAATGGTTGGCACTGTTTTGGCAGCACAAGGGGGACCTACACAATATTAGGCAGGTGGTTTTAATGTTTTGGCTGATCGCTGTATATATAGATATTAGTTACATGTTTATTGTTTACATGCATAATTTTTACTATTTGCAAGTATGTACATTGATATGTAGAACAAGTTTTAAAACGATACTTTCTCTTTAAGAATACAGGAGTGCCTCAGACGTTTTTTGGAATAGAGCATATTGTCTCTTCGGCCTATTGATGAGTTGAACACATTCAGTAACAATTGTTTTAATCAAAAGGTCAACATAATTATTTTAACCATTTGCATTTGTATAATTATGAATGTTACAGGTCATTTCGGTATTTGAACTCTGAGGAGTGACTGAGGGTCTGATTTATGTCAGGAATGCTGTAACTGGAGAACTAATATATATATATGTGAGTTGTAATAAATTCATTGATCAAATTAAGCATGTGATTTATTGTGTTTAAGTTTTACGTCATTAATGTACCACATGTATTTACTAACACAAATGCAGTTAGCATTCATCATTAAAAGTATATTTCTGCCTAACTTTGCTCTGTTGCGTTTGGACATATTGTTCTCTCGTCATTTTTGTTCCAGCTGGATAAGGCTTGTGTTCCAGTGAGGCCCGACTCAACCTTGAAGGAAAGATAGCCTATGTTTTGTTTTGTCTACTGATGTCATTGCAGGGACTGTTTGGAGTTTTAAGGAATGTTACTAAGTCAGAAGATCTGTATGCCATGGGTATCTAAAAGGAGAAGAGCACTCACGATCTATGTCTCACCTGTATCTGCAAAACATCTTGCTTTTTGTTTAAAATATAAAAATTTTAATGACTGCATTCACTATGTTGAACTGAACACCATGTTTGGATGTTCTAAAATTATCTGTACTGTTCACTTATCAGAACTCTGAACTTATAAGAGATGATGTCGATTAATTTGCATATGTCAATAATTACGGTTGGTTCGGTAATCTAAGTTAGTTCAAGGATAGATCCTCAGCTCATTTTCTGTTTCTGTCTTCTGCCTTTGCAAGTTTGTAGAACCTTGTCTTCAGTAATCTGTCTCTATACTGATTGAAACTCAACTTTGACTCCTGGTCTTCATTGTTCACACTGGTCTCTCAAATGGGTATAACTGTATAATCACCTTACAATATTTGTATTGTAGGTAAAATTTTGTATTGATTCAAAGAAAAACTCAGTGGAGAAAAACACAACATATACACAACGAATCAACATTTAACTTATAACCCCCACTAATATCCCTCCCCAAACACCAGCCCCAGCCTAACCCCCAACGAACACCCTCATGTTCACATAAAATGATACACAAACAAACCAAAATAAATAAAAAAAGAAAATATATAATAAACATACATAATTAAACTAAACTTCTCTCTTCCTATCCCTTCCCTGAGAGTCCCACAAAACCACCAAATACCTGCACCACTTTCTGATAAACAAGTCCCCAAACTCCAGCCTCCTACCAGCCACCTACACAAAAGCTGCCACCCTCCCCATCTCTGCACACCACTCCGGAAATGATGGCGCTCCATCCAACTTCCAACCCCTTAAAATGATTTGTCTTCCAATCATAATAATAGTCAGAACCCAATTTTTTATATATTTGTCACCCAAATTTATGATTACCCAAAATACAAAGTCTGGGGCAAAGTAAAATTAGAGTGCTCAAAACGCCACACATACAACAAAATCTTGGATCTTAACACACGCCCAAAAGACATGGGTTGTGTCTCCAAATTCTGATTGGCATCGCCAGCAGGTTGTGTCTTTAAGACCAAGAATATATAATATAGAGGGGGTCCAATTCAATATTTCATTGCATTAGGCAAACCTCTTGTATCTAGAAGCAGATTTGACATTTTTTAGAATCCTAGTCCACACTTCCTCCAATACCAAGTTCAAATCTTTCTCCCATAATCTCTTGATAGAAGTTAAAGCTCCACCCCCCCAAACTCTGAATTTGCAGGGAGTAATACACTGATGCCTCATGACCTTTTCCAAAAGCAGTAATCATCTCTCCCAAAGTATCTGCCAATTTAGGGGTGTGTGTGCTACTCCCGAAAACAATACAGAGCAGGTGGCACAGCTGCAAATACCTACAGAACTGAGATCTGGGAATCCCAAATGATAAACCAAATTCTCAAAAGATCTCAACACTCCACTCTCATACAGGTCATCGAGTGTAGTAACCCCCCTCACAATGAACTCTGACCAGCAGAAAGGGGACTTATTGATACATAATTGTGGAGCGGAGGGGGGTGGGGCCGGGTTGGAATGTCGCACGCCCGGTCCCCAATCGGCCTGATGGGGCACGCGAGGGATAAAGGCGGCTGGTGACGACGGTTCGAGAGAGAGAGAATTACGGGCATGTCCGTCATGTGTGTGTGTTTATGTTTGTGTGGTTTGGTTTAAGTTTTCATTAAATTATTATTTATATTGACAAGCCGGTTCTCACCTCCTCCTTGCCCATCTTAACTCCCTTACATTGGTGCTGAAACCCGGGAAGGGGGAGGGATGCTCGTCGCAGAGTCCTCGACACTGCCGTCCACCCAGGGAGCGCCGCTGCCATCTGCCGGGTGACGGAGTAGTCCGACCGCCCAGATGCGGGGAACGGCCGCCGTCTGCGGGGCGAGTGGGGACTGGATTCCCCGACCGCCTGGAGCGAGGGAGCCGCTGCCAGGGGCGGAGGAGTTCCCTGCCATCCCCAGAGACGTGGAGGGGTCGAGGGAAGACCGCCGTCCACGAGGGGAGGAGGGAAGCAACTCCCCGACCGCCTGGAGCGGTAGGGCTGCTGCCAGGGGCGGAGGAGTGTCCCCACGTGCCGCCAGAAAAGCTAAGGGGCGTTCTGTCTGCTGGGGGTCGGAGGTTTGACTCCGGTTCGCCCAGAGAGGAGCGGCTGTCGTCCGCTGGAGAGTGTGGAGGAGTGTTGGAGGACCACGCGACAGTACATTAGAGAACCTGTGAGTGAGATTTTTCTCTCTCTCCTCTCTCTCTCTTTTGCACTGTGTTGGCCTTTTCCCTCGCCTATTTTCTCCCAGGTCGAGGAAGGCGGGGATGACCTGACAGGGTGCAAAGCACGCCCCTCCCCAGGGAAGGGGGGGGAGTGGGTGTAAGTCATGCCAGTGGCACCCCGGCCTGAGGTAACACAGGAGTGCGGTGCGGAGGGGGGCGGGGCCGGCTGGAATGTCGCACGCCCGGTCCCCAATCGGACTGATGGGGCGCGCAAGGGATAAAGGCGGCCGGTGACGACAGAGAGAGAATTACGGGCATGTATGTGTCATGTGTGTGTTTATGTTTGTGTGTTTTGGTTTAAGTTTTCTTTAAATTATTATTTATTTGGCAAGCCGTTTCTCGCCTCCTCCTTGCCCATCTTAACCCCCTTACAATAATTTAGGGTTCAGCCATACGCTTGAGGCAAGATTTAAATAAATGTCTGAATTAAAACTCTGGACACTTTTGTCCAAACCATGTGCAAATGTGAGATAACAGGGTGTGACTTAACTTTTCTAGTTAGTTTGATAGAAAGGCTTTGCAAAGGCAAAATAGGGGCAAGGACTTACTGTTCAATACGAAACTAAGGAGGGGCTCTCTCAGGTGGAAGCCACCAACGAGCCAAATGTCTGAGACCGAATGCATAATAATAAAACCAAAATCATGGGTAGGCCTAGCCCACCTTTGTCAATCGGCCTATGTAACTTGTTGAAATGTAATCTGGGACATTTACCATTTCAAATTAAGAACTTAAAAATAAGAAATAAGAGAGGGGGGGACATCTACAGGGAGAGATTGTAATGGGTAGTTGAATTTTGGAATACAAATCATTTTGATAACATTAACCTTCCCAATCATAGATAAATGTAATGAAGCCCACCTACTTGTATCACTCAAAAAACTTTTTATTAAAGGGTCGAAATACTCTAACTAAATCACATAAATTAGCTGGGAATAAAATGCCCTGTTTGGGGCACTGGAAGGCATCTGGCTGAAAAGCCATTACTGGGCAGTTCACTGTCAGTGCCAAAGATTCAGATTTACACTTTGTCCTTTTAAAGAATCAAACTGATCCAGGCTTGTGTCATGGTTGGCTGAAGCTTTCCATTCTTTAATGATTCCATATGAACTTCTAACAAAAATGGAGCCAATTCTGTAGCATAAGATCTAAAAAAATTCAGCGGCAAAGCCATCTGGCCCCGGAGCCTTGCCTGTAGGCAGGGCTTTAATTACCTCATCAAGCTCCAAGTTTATCTCAGAATCAAGATAATTATTTTGCACAGTCGTCAGTTTAGGGAGATCTAATGGTTCCACAAAGTTTGTAATATCTTCATCAGTAGACGAAGACTATTGAAGAAAATTGTATTATATCTGTATTTTAAATCGGGTCAATTCTCTGAGGTCATCATGCAATCTTCTGCGCTTTAGTTCTGTCTGAGCACTTTTAATATAGCCTACCAACTCCACAAGTTCTTGTGCTTTGGATTTTTTGATGAATAAGGCATACTGTATGATCCGACCCCTATGAACTGCCTTAAGTGCCTCCCAAGCCACACCCACAGAGTTTTCATTTTCCAACTGAGGTCCAGTTGGTCTCCATATAAACATTGATTTCGATCTTTAACCCTTTATAGGGCACTCATTGAAATACTTTGAAATTCTAAATTTCAACAATAGAGTGTTATTGGAGGATGTTATAAGACTTTTAAACTTATGTGAGTTTTAAAAAAAAAAAAAAAAATATATATATATATATATATATATATATATATATATATATATATATATATATATATATATATATATATATATATATATATATATATATATTGGTTGGAAATCAAAGGCAATGAAGTTACCATATATGGTTCCTTGCCAATCTAGGGTAATTCTTTCCCCAAAAAGTTTATATATATAAAAATATAATAAAAACACATATAAACTTATTACAAACATAAAAATATTTATTTAGGAATATTTTAAATTATTACACCTCCACTGCAGGCTGCACACACTTCCTCTTGGTAGAGGGGCCCATATCACTCGGGCCTGGAGTGTCCAGGTTGTGGGTGGGTTGGAGGAAGTCAGGGTCTGCCACATCATCATCTTCCTCCTCAGAGCCCTCATCATCACTGATGCTGGGGTGGGCTGGCACAACGGTCTCCCTCTTGCCATAAAAGAGCCGAGTAGACAGCTGCAAAGAAAAGAGAGTACATTTTTGAGTCAATATCAAGTAACAGTGAAATGCAGATCTACTGAAATATAAATAAGAAGAAAAATAACAGACGTACAGGTGGTACCACTTATTTTAGCAGTAATAAGTCTCACAGTAAAACTAAAAACCAATACATGGCATTAAACTATAATAAACACTGTTTCAAGGTCATAAAACTGACATATAAATTGTAAATATATAATAAGAAGTGTAAAATAGCATTATAAGTACTGGTGGTACCACTTATTATAGCAGTAATAAGGCTCACAGCAACAAAAAACACCTATAAACTCCATTTAAGTATTAAACACAGTTATAAGGCCATAAAACTGATCTACGGCTTGAAAATGTCTATAAATGTGTTACGTTTCCCACTGGATCACTGTATAATGTTATTCAAACCCGTGGTAACATCCAATGCACTAGTAAATACTATTGTCCTATGTTATAATGCATTATTTGTAGAATAAAATACCCTAGTATGGCTTTCTAAATGAATAGGGCGCAAGTCTAAAAATGGACTTGCTGTCACTTGCGCTAATCTTACGTGAACAGGGTGTATGATCAAATATGGTCTCACCATTTTTCATGCCACAAATGTCACTACTTTCTAGAAATCCTGTGCAAACAACACCTATCTCAACATGTTGCACAACTATTCAACCATAGAATGTGTTTTTCATCAACTTACCATTTTTTGTTTCAAAGATATTAGCGTTGATGTGGGAGTAGGTAGTAGCGCATAACTTAACTTTCCAAAATCTGGAACCACGCTTAAGTTTGAAATGCTCCGGGCAACTTCTGATTGGTCAAATGCCATGGTGTGACTATCAGTGACGTAGCCTGATCTTCGCTGATTGGCTAGGAGAAATCCATGTGCTCATACGACAACACAAACAGGCATGAGGACGTCAGTTTGGATGTTCGATTAAGTTACCAAATATTGTTCCTCGCCCAATAAGGGAACATATGGTGGAAATCAGGATTTTGCAAAAAGGATACATTAAAGCGCCAACTATATGATTTCTTTTTCTTCGTATGTGGCAACATCTCTAAACACACCAGGGCGTGATCTGAGACTAAGATGTTACCAATTAAGCAATCAACAACAGAAGAAATGAGGAACTTTGACATTTAAAAAAAAATATTATTATTATTCTAGAATAAATCTTATGGACTTATGAAAAAAATGTGTAGTCTCTACCAGATGGGTTCAAAAGTCGCCTAATATCTGCAAGACCAAGATTTTTACACATCTTGTGAAGCCTCAATGTTGCTCTAGGGGGCTTGCACACTTTTGCTTCACTATGATCAAGGACTGAGTCCATCAAAAGATTAAAGTTTCCTCCCAATATTATATCATGAGGGGTGCCAGCGGCTTGCAACATCCCTTCAAGATCTATAATAAAGCCCTGATCATCTCACATTTAAGAAAATAAATAACTTTCTGGATGGGCGCCACAACCCATTAACATTCCATGTGGAGAGAGACAATCCACTCATATTATCATTTGACATTTTAAAATATTAGAAGAAATAGATATTTATAAAATTATAAAGACCACATTCAACATTAGTGCCACATTCAGACCCCCAACTTCCTCCAGAACCAAACAAACAGAAAACATAAAGCACAAAGAATGAGCAGATTCATCCACAACTGTCTCAAAGGAGTGTTATTCAACAAAACATACTCCAGCCGCTAAGCGCAACCAACAAAAAAAGAAAAAAAAAAGGTGTTCAGCTTCCTCAGATAGTAGAGTGTATGCTCAGTGAGTCTATTCACTTGGGTGCCATTTGAAAATCACCAACTGGCTTACTCACCCATTTGTCTCTATGAAAGACAATGCTTGATGTGGGCATGTAAATATTTTGCGGCCATCCTTAGTATCTATTCTCAATTTGTCCAGAAACATCAGTGCAAAAGCGATCTTCTGTTGATGTAGGAGCATGAGGAAGCATACCTTGAATCGATCACATTTCTCTTTTGTCGTATTCGCAAAGTCTGGGAACAAGAAAATGCTGCGATTCTTCCAAGAAAGCTTTAATTTGCTTCTTGCCTTGTGCAACACGAGATCTTTATCGGATGATCTCAGAAATTTGGCCAGTATTGTCTCCCTCAGCGGATCTCTGAACCGGGACCCAGTGAGCTTGCTCAATTTCCAGCTTATGGCCTGTTATGTTGAGCAGATTTTGGAAGAGCTCGTCTAGGAATTTCATCATATCTCGGACTTCGTCATGCTCAGGAATTCCAACAATTCGGATATTGTTTTGCTGTCTACGATTCTCCAAATCCTTCAGTCTTTCCAAAACGCGTTCCAAATTTATTTTGGTCGCTAGCGGATTAGCAGCTAATTCCCTCTCCAGATAATCGATCCATCTCTCGACATCCCCATTTCTTGTAACCAACTCAGAGATTTTCGTTTCCATCTCAGTAATCGATCTACGTATTACAGCAAGATCCTTGAAGACAGTTGATGTTGAATTTCTCCTGCCACACCATCCAAACTGAGTCCCTGTCTGAGGTATCAGATTGAGCATGTACGTGTCTTTTAATATCTCCAGAGCCCGAGGATTTTGAATTCTTTGCCATGTTGACTTCAAAGAACAGTTATGTAGCATGGTGATTCGAATCTCACCGGTTTGTGACATAAAAATAATTAAAAACTAGCAAAGTGCGCAGAGCTCGCTGTTTACATGTCCGACCCTCGCATGGTGTCACGTGACCCTCCACTTAAGTGTCTTTTAATGTCTCCAGAGCTCGAGGGTTTTGAATTCTTTGAGATATTGTCTTCCTAGAACAGTTAAGAATCAGGGTGTATCGAATCTTACCGGTTTATGATACAAAAAGTATTAAAACTAGCAAAGCTCACCGTTCACATGTCAGAACCTTGCATGGCACCACGTGACTCGGGTCAACATATTTCTAATAACATAAGCTTAGTTATGGACTTGTTAGTTTAAGCCGAGTCTGTTCATTCTCAAAGTCTCATTCTTTTTTGACTTCTACAAGGCTTTTGACACCATTAAACACAATTTTCTTTTGCAGTGTCTTAAATTGTTTGGTTTTGGTGGGTCCATTATTGATTTTATCGCTATGTTTTATATAGGATTCAACAGCTCTGTTATTGTTAACTTTGATACCATCCCAAGATTTTAAATACAGCATGGTGGACTATCACTAAGTATTATACAAGATCAGTGGCGGCTCCTGAAAAAATTCTCAGGAGGGGCAATTTTTCTGATAATGATTAAGGTGACCCATTCAATGGGTACAGATTTCCCCTCTAGCTACATAAGTTACAGGTGGAAAGCTATGTAAGAAATTAGCATCCAGGAGCCATCATAAGCAAAAATGACATGGCTCCTCAATTAATTATTCCACTTATTCTTTACTTACATTAATCCAATGTTGTGTGATGTAAAATAGCTAAACAGTACACATTTTTTTAAAAGATATGTCCAGCAACAACCTAAAGACGGGGGCAGCATATAAGTCAATACCAGAAGCATGTATTGACTGATCTCAATAGTATTGGCTTACAAAAGCAAAATAAGTTATCACAGTACAAATAATCAAGGGTGTTCTTTCACATTCCTCAACACTACTTAAACAATCTGCATTTCCATAAACAATGAAATATCAGCTTAAAATACAAGTAGACAAATTGTTGAGAGAAGTGGATCTTTAGAACTACATTTTCTGGAATGTAAGATATCACCAAAGTGCTACTTAATAAAAGCAAAGTAACATTGTCCTAAATAAGTGAATGAACAAGTGAGGCTTGACTTGGTGTGGTCTGTGCATCTTGGCTTTACACATTGAAAACCAAACCAGAATGATGAGGTGCTGCCAAGTTTAAATAAAGAATTCTGATATACACATTAATTACTTGGGCCTCATGGTTGAATTAGAAATATGTGCACCAGAGTATAATTCACAACAAGCGAGCAGGAGCTTTTGATAGAGGCTACTGAAAATATTGATGCAAGTTATTAATAATAAGCAGTTTGTATAGAATTCCATATTCTGCCTTCTTATATAGATTTGTGAAAATGAATATGAACAGTGATAGACATTTTGCCTGAAAACAGCATTTGAAAATAATTTCTAGAAATCTAAACAAAGCTATTTGTATGGCTTTGTAAATATGAACAACCATATTCTGGCCAATTGTATAGATTTGTAAAAATGAACATGAACAGATTTTGTTTTTTTGAATGAATGAAAAATAACTATTTAAACCAACATCAACTTTGAACTGATTTGGTTTGTGTGTTAATCAGGAAATCAGGCATGTTGAGGACAAGTTCCCTCTCCACGGAGAGCATGGCCAGTGCATTCAGACGTTCCTGGCCCATTGAATTTCGCAGGAATGTCTTAACTCGTGTCAAAGTTGAGAAACATCTCTCAGCTTCAGCTGTTGTTATGAGAGTAGTTATGAGGATGTTCAACAGAGTCACAGTCTCAGAGAATGTCTCCTGGAGGTTGTAGCTCATGAGAACCTGGTACAGTGCTAGTGCACCACAGCAGCCCTTGAATTCAGGATTCTTATAGATCAGAGAGAGTTGCGTTCACAGTGGCATTCAGAGCCTCATCAGGAAATTAATGGCAGTACCTTTCAAACATATCTGCTTGCAGTAAGGTAGCACTCACAAGGTGGACAGTGAAAGAGAACCTTGCTTTTTGTGTGATCCAGGATGGTGTCGCAGACCTCTTCAGACAGCCTCTGCTTCTCCTCTTCTCTCAAAGACGTTCTGGGTCTTTTGGCTCCTGTTGCTATTTGCAGCTGCTGTTGAGAGGAGTCCCTGAAGGCAAACAGACCAATGTGTTTGTTAGGCTATGTACAGTACTGTAGTCTATATGATGCACATGTATATGCAATTTATCCACGTATAGTACAAAGATTTCAGTTTCATTTAAAATGGGCAGGGATGCATGAAGTCTTTAGTGTTTAAGTTAGCCTTTGTGTCTCACCTAGCCTGGATGTTCAGCACAGTGTACAGTTTATAAAGTAAGCTAGATTACACTTGGCCATATATAATGAGAATAATGTAATTTCTAACACAAATGCAGTCTCCTTTCATGCATACATTTTCAAATGACAAAGCTCTGCTTTGAGAACGATCGAATGATATTGTTTAATCTTACCTTATGGCCTGCACACTGTTTGTGAAGCTGTCGAGGGCACGTTTGTTGAAGACAGCATCGATGTCCTTCTTCTGGAGCTTCTGGTACAGATTATCGTCGTGGGGCATGATTTTGTGAAAAAGCCACCTGAAAAAAAAAAATGAAATCTTCATCATGTAGCATCCTCACGTAGCCAGATGCCTCTCTCACGGTGGGCTGGTGAAATGAACCCAATGAAGCGATCCTGATGGCTTCAAAACATTGTATGAGGTTGTCTCGATTCTCGTAGACAGTGTTATCAACTCTGCTGTTGAAGTTCCACCGTGTGGATGAAGTTCTGGGCAGTCTTCGTGCAACAGTCTGGTCAAGAATGCTGGTACGTTTGGGTGATCGGGAAAAAAAAAAAAAGTTGCAATCCCGCTCAGATCGGAAAAGAAAATATGAACTTTTTTGATAAGAGAAGTAGCTTACTGCATGATCAAATTCAGCAGATGCGCATAGCAATAAACATAATGGGCATTATTTAAATGCTCACGCACATTTTGCTGCACACCAGCCTTCTCTCCCCTCATCACACTGGCTCCATCGTAAGCTTGCATGATGAGTTTAACTTTCTCGTCGTCGGCAAAAAGACCGTTCAGTCTCTCCTAAAACACACTGGCAATTGAGATTGATTCCGAGATGGGAAGAAACTAAAAAAAGCATTCCTGCAGTTTATGGCTGCTATCGATGTACCTCAACACCAGCAGTGTCTGTGTAGAAACGTGTGGCAATGTTCACTCTCCCCAAAGCAGACAATCTCAAACAGCTATCAATGTGGGTCTCATGTTTCTTTATCTTTTCTGAAAGATGGTGCATGTCTGTTACACCTGTCGCTGTCAAAAGCGGTGCTGTCTGCCGTGCCGCCTTCAGGGTGAAAGAGGCAGGGGTAGCAGAAGACTGCATTGGCTACGTCGCAGCCTGCTATCCAGGTATTTCGTTCGTACCAATTTTTGGAAAATCCTCGAGTGTAGGACTTTCCCCCTTTAGTAGAAACCTGTTGAATGATTCATTTTGGTCTGGGAGATCCTAATTGTTTCATTGACAATTCATTTTGATTCGTTCGCCCGTCAAAAGGAACTTCTTTCAAAGAGACAATCGAGTTGCACTGAACGATAGCCATCTTGACAGTAGTACGTGAATTGATTGATGCTGCTACCCGCTCTTTTCTTAGTTACGCTCATGGTTACGCTACGTATGATCTAAAGCGTGAAGTGCAAGCCCTCCCGGAACCCATAGAGATTGTATTGAAAGCTCTGATATTTGAAAAAAAAAATGTTTTTACATGAGAGTCTATGAGAGACTTCTGCGGCGATTTTCAACCTGACTGAAATCGCCCCAAAAGGGGCGGGGCCATATTAAGCACGATTTTAGCCTGATTGGCAGATCAGACGTCTAGATTAGAACACTGATAATGACTGTTGCCGTGATAGAATTGGTTAGAAAAAAAATCCTTCCTTTTCCCGTTTGGCAGTGCGTCGCCCATATCGCCCTAATGAACACACCGCCCCTGTACAAGATTATAGTTTGAAAGGTATCTCTATTTCTGGCAGGGAAATAACAATTTCACAATGACACCACATTGTTCTTACAGGACAGAAACCATTGCCCAAGGCTTTAGATTTAGTCAATCAATTTTCTTCTGCTTCAGGTCTAAGATTGAAAGTTTCAAATTATGAGATAATGTTACTTCATGACTCTGTAGGAAATATCCCAGTTAGATCTACTGTCAGATACTTGAGTATTTACAGAACTAAAAAACCCTGTAGACAGCAATTGAATTTTTCGGACAAAATTAATAAATCTAAAAACATCCTTAATATGTCGTTACAGAAGGACTTTTTCTTGTATGGTAGAGTTTTTTTTATCCAAGACAGAAGGGCTATCTCATTTTGTGTACCCAGCCCTGTCTTTATTAGTTGATGACAAGGATATTAAAGAAATGAATAGGACCTTCTTATATTTCATCTGGAAAAATAAATCCAAAAAGGAGGTTCTTTCTAACAGCAGAGCTGTCGGAGGTCTTAATGTCATAGATTTTTCTGATAATGGTTTTTAAAATAAATTGACTCAAGAGATGTCTAGCTAACCCAAAATCTATTTGGTCCTTCATCCCTAATTCCTTATTTGATAAAGTCGGTGGCCTTTATTTCCTCCTAGGATGTAACTATTCACCTTATAAATGACCTATTGCTCTATCCAGATTTCATCAGCAGTTCCTCCTAGCTTGGAAGCTCTGTTTTGTCCATGGTTTCTCACCACACAAAACATTTCAATGGAACAAGTTAGAGATTACTGTCAGAAACAAATCTCTCTATTTCTCAAGGTGGTTCCAGAATAATATTAAAGGTATGTTTTCCATATTTGATGATTTACCATATCTTCCCAGTTCCCGTCAAATAATGTAATACTTTAATTAGAGCAGTTCTGTCAGGATTAACACTCTTAATTAAAAATCACATACATTTTTGTTCTGGGAATATGTACATAATGCGGTCTGCCTTGCTCTTGAAGGAATAGATCTTTTTTGATAAGAAGTGTACTGATAAACTGTCCGACAGATAATTCAGCAAAGAAAGAAAATGATATCAAGGGAAAATTATTTTGGGCTTCTCTTGTAGAGGACATAGATTGGCTCAGGGACTGGCTTTAACCTGGGAAATATTATATCTCCAACAAGGTCAAAGAAATACATTTCAAAATTCTACACAAAATATATCCTGTTAACTCTCCACTTTGTACATCTCCAAATTCATGAATATTGATCATTTGTGTTCTTTTTGTAGAAATGTCAATGAGACATCTCTCCATCTGTTTTTTGAGTGCCCTATAACTAAACATTTTGGTCGGATCTGGGCTCACACTTATTTGATCCTGCCAGTACTACATATTCTTTTAGCAATAAAGACATGATTTTTTACTATAATAATTCCCTTCAAAGAAACCCTTTGAATATATTGTCAATTTAATTATCCTGCAAGCCAAATTTTGTATTCATAAACAAAAGTTTGCAAGCTGCCCTGATTTTATATTAAGATCTCTCTTAACATCCCTCAGCTTTGTTCAAAATAAAAAAACGTAGGTTTTTTTAAATATTATAAAGAATATTTTAAAGGAACTCTAAGTAACTAGATTATTTTATTTTATATACTGCACATTTATGTATGTATATTAATCATCTCTATTTTGTTGTCCTTAATTCCTTAAAATCGTTAGGCCTATTTATTATTATTATTATTTAATTTTTTTACATTCTTAAGTTCTTGATTATGTTTGTTGAATATTCTCCTGTATCCTAATTTGGTTTAATAACGGTTTTATTTTTTATGTATAGGTACTACGTTCGTTGTAGTAAAAAAAATAATAAAAAATAAATAAATAAATAATACAATCTGCCTACTCTGATCACTGTTTGTGCTTATGTGCTCTGTAGCTGTGTTGTCTGTGTGTAATATTTGCACTCATTGTTCTATGTAAGACATAATACAAATTATTTTACAATAACGCCGCAATTATTACGTCATAAAACACGCCCCGCCGCCATGTTGTCGACTACACGTTTGTAAACGAACAGGAATAACTTAATACAGTTTATTATCTGAAATCTGCGGGACATTATATATTAAAGATGGAGTTTATTAAAGAAGAGAGTGATCCAGAACCATGCAAAGTAAAAAATGAAGATACTGAGGAACAAATAGGTTGGTGTCCATTCTTGATTCTTCATTAATAACTGAATAATAAAAGAGAAACAAGCCCAAAATACGCGACTTGCCTCACCAAAACCAGCAAAGATAATGAAGGGTCTCATAGTCTCTGAGTCTTAATCATTAATCCGCATATCAGCATTAGGTAACCCTTTTGGAATAAACGTGACGTTATGCCACCAGATTTAGTTAAACCTTGTTTTTATCCCATAGTGCGCATTAACATGTATTTTTGGAGTTAATAAAGTACTGAATCTAATTTATACTTCTTAAATAACGGATATTGGGATAAAACAAAAGGGAACACCGACATTGCTCTTTACGTGGAAACTCTGAAAATACAAATGAATATTAAAATGTAAAAAATTAAAAAAAAGAACTCTACTGATAGCACACGTACATCACCCATACGTCTATTTGATATGTGTTTATATCTGGAAGATGTATTTTTCTGGTTGTTTGCTCATCTGCAATAAATCTATAAGACGTTTCCTTTCAGATATCAATAACATTCAGCAGAACGAAATGTTAATTTGATTATGATGGTTTCCAGATGAAATGCATACATCTCGGCTATCTGGGTTATTTTTCATAGAAAACCTAATATATATATATTAGGTTTTCTATAAAAAAATTGGAATGGAAATTCACGGTTCAAAAAGGGTGGGAACCCTGACATTAATTGTAATAAACCAGCTGAAATTGAATGTGATAAAACAATAAATAAAAGCCTGTTCACACCAAATACGTGACGATTTTGCGAGACGGACCTGACGGAAGTTATGGCAAGCCGAATTATCATTAATTCCCGTAATTCAGGTTTTACTAGTCATGGCTGACTAGCCATTTCACTCACTGAAGATATCTACAATTTTATTATCAACTAGCCATTTCACTCACTGAAGATATCTACAATTTTATTATCAACTAGCCATTTCACTCACTGAAGATATCTATAATTTTATTATCAACTAGCCATTTCACTCACTGACGATATCTATAATTTTATTATCAACTAGCCATTTCACTCACTGAAGACATCTAAAATTTTATTATCAACTAGCCATTTCACTCACTGAAGATATCTATAATTTTATTATCAACTAGCCATTTCACTCACTGAAGACATCTAAAATTTTATTATCAACTAGCCATTTCACTCACTGAAGATATCTATAATTTTATTATCAACTAGCCATTTAACTCACTGAAGATATGTAAAATTTTATTTTGACTAGCCATTTCACTCACTGAAGATATCTATAATTTTATTTTGACTAGCCATTTCACTCACTTAAGATAGCTACAATTTTATTTTGACTAGCCATTTCACTCACTGAAGATATAAAAAAAAATTTGACTAGCCATTTCACTCACTGAAAATATCTACAATTTTATTTTGACTAGCCATTTCACTCACTTAAGTTATCTACAATTTTATTTTGACTAGTCATTTCCATTGGCTTACATTGAAAAACATTTTCTGAAATCTATAAATTAGTTTTTACTTGTAGAAATTGTAATTCAAGATATCTCTTAGTTTTGACTAGTCATATAAAATAATTGTAATATATAATAATAATAATATTCTGGGTTCAATACAAGTTAAGCTAAATGAATTGATTACCACAAAAATTCATTTCGACTCATCCCTCCTTTTCTTGAAAAAAATTAATATAAAAATGTGGGTTACAATGAGGCACTTACAGTGGAAGTGAATGGAGGCCAATACGTAAATGTTAAAATACTTACTGTTCCAAAAGTATAGACACGATGTAAACAACAGTAAGCATCATACACAAATAGCACAAATTGTTCTGGTTGTTTGCTCATCTGCAATATGTCTAAATGATATTTCCTTTCGGCAGATGTCTGAGTAAATATTGACTTTATTTTTGGGTGAACTATCCCTTAAACTTCCATAAACCAGTAGAGTAGAGGTGCAGATTCAATTTGTGTAGCACGTATGTGATTGGACAGAAAAGGTGTGTTAAACTTCACTCTGCCTTGCATTAACAATCTGCAAGATTTGCCGGGTGCAGATGGGGGAAGAGTTGAAAAGAGAGCCTTCAAGCCGGACAGTTTGGCTTCCCATTTTGTGCTGAATTTACATGCAACGTTTTCTTTCTTTTTTGCAGACAAACTAGATCCGTTAGAAATTCAGATTAACAGACGCTTGAATTGTACCTATAGAAACATTATTAATTGGAATAGGTTACATGCTGCTTTATACAGTGCCTGTGTGTACAAGAAGAAAGTTTGGTATAAGCCTGTATTATTTTAATACCAATAAAGGAATTAGTGTTTTTGAATAATTTAGAATTATTTCTCAATAATTAACATTTTCTGAGCCAGGTGGCTAGTCTTGACATGTTCTCACAGCACTTTGATGGCATGCGTCACATTGACGCGGTAAAGCCAGACAAAATTTCTATCCAGTGCTTCAAGTCAGGCTTTGTGTGTCATCGGTCTATGCAGCGCTGCATGAAGTAGAACTCTCCTCAGGAAGCCGGCTTCTACAGTGGATATAAAATGTCTACATACCCCTGTTAAAATGCCAGGTTCTTGTGATGTAAAAGAATGAGACAAAGATAAATCATGTCAGAACTTTTTCCACCTTTAATGTGAACTATAACGTGAACAATTCAATTGAAAAACAAACTGAAATATTTGAGGGGAAAAAAAAAATACTTTGTTGAAGCACCTTTTGATTTTATTACAGCACTCAGTCTTTTTGGGTAGTGTATTAGCATGGCACATCTTGATGTGGCAATATTTGCCCACTCTTCTTTGCAAAAGCGCTCCAAATCTGTCAGATTGCGTGGACATCTCCTGTGCCCAGCCCTCTTCAGATCACCCCACAGATGTTCAATTGGATTCAGGTCTGGGCTCTGGCTGGGCCATTCCAAAACATTAATCTTCTTCTGGTGAAGCCATGGTTTTGTGGATTTGGATGTGTTTGGGTCGTTGTCATGCTGAAAGGTGAACTTCCTTTTCATCTTCAGCTTTCTAACGGACGCCTGAAGGTTTTGTGCCAAAATTGCCTGGTATTTGGATCTGTTCATAATTCCCTCCACCCTGACTAAGGCCCTGGTTCCAGCTGAAGAAAAACAGCCCCAAAGCATGATGCTGCCACCACCATGCTTCACTGTGGGTATGGTGTTCTTTGGGAGATGTGCAGTGTTGTTTTCGCGCCAAACATTGCTTTTGGAATTATGGCCAAAAATTTCAACCTTGGTTTCATCAGACCATAACACATTTTCCCACGTCCTTTTGGGAGACTTGATGTTTGTTTTTGTAAACTTCAGCCGGGCTTGGATGTTTTTCTTTGTAAGAAAATGCTTCCGTCTTGCCACCCTACCCCATAGCCCATTCATATGAAGAATACGGGAGATTGTTGTCACATGTAGCACACAGCTAGTACTTGCCAGAAATTCCTAGTTCCTTTAATGTTGCTGTAGGCCTCTTGGAAGCCTCCATAACCAGTTTTATTCTCGTCTTTTCATCAATTTTGGAGGGATGTCCAGTTCTTGGTAATATCTCTGTTGTGCCATATTTTCTCCACTTGATGATGACTGTGTTCCATGGTATATCTAATCATTTGGAAATTCTTTTGTACCCTTCTCCTGACTGATATCTTTCAACAATGAGATCCCTCTGATGCTTTGGAAGCTCTTTGCGGACCATGGCTTTTGCTCTGAAGTGCAACTAATGCGGTTCCTCAGAAGCTGTAGAAGGACTGAACATGATGATTTGAGGATATATCGCCAGAGTGCTATGTCATTATTATTATCCCTACCAGTCATGCAGCACTTGTTGAGATTAATCATGTTCATTGCGAGCACATTATACTCAAACCCTCTCCTCCCTATATATACAGTTAATCTGGAAAGTATTTACAGCGCTTCACTTTTTCTACATTTTGTTATGTTACAGCCTTATTCCAAAATTAAATTAAATTAATTATTTTCCTCAAAATTCTACAAATAATACCCCATAATGACAACGTGAAATAAGTTTGTTTGAAATCTTTTATTGTAATTTATTAAAAATAAAAAACGTAGAAAATCACATTTGCTCAATACTTTGTTGAAGCAACTTTGGCACCAATTACAGCCTCAAGTCTTTTTTTGTATGATGGCACAAGCTTGGCACACCTATTTTTGGGCAGTTTCTCCCATTCTTCTTAGCAGGACCTCTCAAGCTCCATCAGGTTGGATGGGAAGTGTCGGTGCACAGCCATTTTCAGATCTCTCCAGGTATGTTCAATCGGGTTCATGTCTGGGCTCTGGCTGGGCCACTCAAGGACATTCACAGAGTTGTCCCGTAGCCACTCCTTTGTTATCTTGGCTGTGTACTTAGGGTCGTTGTCCCGTTGGAAGATGAATCTTCGCCCCAGTATGAGGTCAAGAGCGCTCTGGAGCAGGTTTTCATCAAGTATGTCTCTGTACATTGCTGCATTCATCTTTCCCTCGATCCTGACTAGTCTCCCAGTTCCTGCCGCTGAAAAACATCCAACAAGCATGATGCTGCCACCACCATGCTTCATTGTAGGAATGGTATTCTTGGGATCTTGGTCACCTCCCTGACTAAGGCCCATCTCCCCCGATCGCTCAGTTTGGCCGGGCAGCCAGCTCTTGGAAGAGTCCTTCCAAACTTGCTCATTGGGACCTTCAATGCTGCAGAAATGTATCTGTGCCTTGATACAATTCCTTGGATTTCATGGTTTGGTTTGTGTTCTGACATGCACTGTTAATTTAATCCATTTTGGAATAAGGCTGTAACATAACAAAATGGAAAAAGTAAAGCGCTGTGAATACTTTCCGGATGCACTGTATATAATATGGGATGAAGAGCCCAGAGAATTTCAGGGGGATTTTTGAGTGTGCGTCTCTCTTCTCCATCTCCATGTAGGGTATGCAGGTCAGGTTTGGGGAATGTACAATTAATTCCAATGATCGTAATCAATGATTAATCATACGGTGTGACCCAGATACCAATACATATAAAAACGCCCCAAAAAGGGCTTATATAGTCCAAGAGTCTGCTTCAAATATATATAGATAATTAAACACAACGAATTATAATTAATTATCAATATACATCATATGCAGACAGGCTATATTAATTTTAATAACACCTTAATGGAATTGACCCGTAGGCTACCGCAACCAGTCAGTTCGTCCGCCGAACCACTTTATTCGATACTCCTGATCAATTCTCCAGAAGGGTTATTCTTAGTTATAAGCTTATTCATCAAAAGCACGTTAACTTACTTTGATAATATCAGCTCGTAGCTTAAAATCGCACATTAAAGAGGCTTTGCTTTATGACCAACAAACACAGACAATCAAGCGTATAATTGAGTTTAATACAAGGCACTATGATATATCACTACACTTGATAAACAACATTTAACATAGAATAAACATAAAATAAGCAAAGTAAAACACAGTAAGGGAAAGTAAAGAATTATTAGAGGTATGGCAAACTTATTACAACAATTAACCCTTTGAAGCCAGCAAGGAAATTACACACTGTGATGCATTTGGATTTCAATGGAATAATACTTGCACAAAAGGACCTTTTGCGTGGCTGAGCAAGGCTGCGTGGGTATCGTGTCCTCGTGGTGTTCTTGAGACGGAGGATTTCGGTTCGGTGTTTCCAGAGCGTGGTTTGCTTGCTGGAAACACGAGGCGTCTTAGAGGGTGACTGTTGAATAGTTGACGAGCGTTCCAGAGGGTTGCAGAAGATCGGGGGAAGACGTGAGAGAGGGTAATATGGCTTGACGAGATCCAGAAGAAGTGACGTAGGGAAGTAAAAAGAGATGTAAGAAAGCTTGAAGAGATCCGGGAGCGTCCCAGGGGAATAGGTGAGATGAAGTGGGGGCAGCAAAAGAGAGATAAGAGTAAGAGAACGAAGGGTAAGAGAGGATGCAATTTATAACCTTAGAAAACGTGTCCCACCTCTCATTGGCTCGACCAATAAGAAGGGTGGAAGTTCCAGGCGGGAATTTGGTTTATTGCTCTTTGTTCTAAGAGTGCTCCTCTTAGAACTAGGAAATATTCTTGTAATACTAATATGTTGTTTTTATCGACATATCATGTACACAGTCATTTCGATCTTCAAAATACCAAGTTATAGAGACCAAATGTGCCACACATATGATTTCAGTTAACCATAGTATGCAAAGTCTGAAACATTAACCCATTAGAGTTTGCAAGAAAACATAGACCAAACAACATGAAGGGAAATCATGAGATGGAACATTAGATACATGTCAATACATGTATCACATGGATATATATATAGAATATATAGGATTAAAAGGGTTCATTTCTCCTTCTCAGTAAGAATTATGTGAGCGTCAGCAATCTCTGCACATTCCTTTGGAGGTCGTAAAAGTCTCCCTTATTTTGGGCATGAGAGGGGTCCTTTGTCCCGTCAAGGCTCATTTGCATGACCGGGTCCGGCAATAACTCCAAAGATGGTAAAACATAGCAGAACACAATTCTAAGGTGATCTTATATTCATATTCAGCTAGGACAAATCGTAAGGTTTAATTTGATACCAAGAAAAATGTATTTGGTACCCTTAAAAGTGGATATACACTCTCAGGCTATTAAATATAAAGCCTCAGTAGTTTAAACTACACAACGAAACAATTGTAACGTTTCTGATATACAGCAGAAATACACAACGTACAGGGGTTAGACATATTTCTTTAAAAACAAGCATTTCTAGGTTTAAATGGAAGACACACATATTTTTACATTCAACATCTCACATGGCTTTCCTCACATTGTAAAACACGAGGGTGTCACATGTGCGGGGGTTTTTAGGAAGCACAACGAGGGTTCTCTGTCAATAGTTCATTGTACTATCACAGGCTAGCTGGTGCTATTTCGGTGGTCTTACAGGGAGTTCTTTGTATTCATGAATCTGCTGAGTTAATGATTATCCTTCATTGATTCCTCCAGACGCTACATCCAGCTGCCTTACCTGTTCTGTGACGATTAACGGCTCACTCTGAGACGCTGCAATCATTCTTGGTGGTATTTATGTCAGAGATACTTTGTTGCTGGCCTTCATTAGTGGACATGACACGTTGAGGTGAGGTGGAAAAATGGGACAAAGCGATGCTTGAAGATGCCTGAGATTAGGGCTGCAACTAACGATTATTTTGATAATCGATTAATCTCATGATTATTAGAACGATTATTTGACCATTTGGTGTTTATTGCAACAATTAATAATTAGGTCTAAATTGACTATTCAGCTTGTGCCCCAGCTTAAAAGGTTGTATTAAATGTGCTTACTAACAATAAAGAAGACAAAATCATCTTTTAAAAAATCTCTAAATGACATTCACCGAATTAAAGGGAAAGAAACACTTTTTATTACGTTTAATTCAGTAAAACAAATTCCTATTGTTATCAAGTGTATTTTTGTTTTCCATTTAAAATGGTCTAAAAATCCTTAAAACAAGATACATTTATTTTTGATCCAAAAATAAATGATCCAAAAATAAATGATCCAAGATGGCGGCGCGGTAGCACGCAGCGGCCACTCCGGATCCACAATGGTGCTATTTTTGTTAAAAAAGCCCGACTTTTGCAACACATGGACATCGGAACAACCAGTGTTCGTGTCTACCATCGCCAGACACTACTCAAATATAAGACTCATGCAAAAACCAAGCTGCATGATGACCTGCAGGAGGCGCTACGCGTACTCGGCTTGCTGCGGAGACCAGGCCTCCAGCCCTCGGCGTCGCCTGATGCCGGTGGCCGGGGAGAGGACGTCGTAGCGGTGTGCGAAAGCGAAGCGGAAAGAGGGCGGGGTCCATGCTAGGCTAAAAACAAACCCTAGCTGGCCGGCTCTCCCGTCTATCCTGCTCTCAAATGTTTGCTCCCTGGACAATAAACTGGACTATATCCGACTCCAGCAGGCTACGCAGCGTGAGTTTAGAGACTGCTGCGTCTTTGTTTTCACGGAGACGTGGCTCAGCGACAGAGTTCGGATGCCGCCATTCAGCTAGACGGGCTCGCCTCGTTTCGTGCCGACAGAAATACAGCTCTCTGCAGTAAGACTCGCGGTGGTGGCTTGTGTGTTTACATCAACACGGAATGGTGCAAGAACTCTATGCTAGTCTCTAGTTACTGTTCATCGCTGTTGGAGCTTGTGACTGTTAGATGCAGACCTTTTTATCTACCACGGGAATTCACCACTGTTTGCATAACCGAGTTTACATTCCCCCAGCGCTAACGCTAAGGAAGCGCTCTGTGAACTGTATGGGGCTATGAGCTGAACTGCAGAACGCTCACCCCGACGGACTGTTTATTGTCGCCGGAGATTTCAACCATGCAAATCTCAAGACAGTGCTCCCTAAATTCCATCAGTATGTGGACTTTGCAACGAGAGGGGCTAACGCCTTGATCTTGTTTACACAAACATCCCAGGCGCTGCACGGGCGGAGCCCCGCCCCACCTCGCTACTCAGACCACATCTCTGTTATGTTAATTCCAGCATACAGACCGCTCGTCAGACGCACAAAACCGCTTCAGAAGCAGGTGAAAACCTGGCCAGCAGGAGCCATCTCTGCTCTTCAGGACTGTTTTGAGTGTACTGACTGGCACATGTTCAGGGAGGCTGCAACATATGGCGATTCTACCAACTTGGAGGAATACACAGCATCAGTGACCAGCTACATCAGCAAGTGCATTGATGATGTCACTTTCTCCAAGACCATCACCACACGCTCCAACCAGAAGCCGTGGATGACTGCGGAGGTGCGCACGCTGCTGACGTCCCGAGACTCGCCTTCAGAGCAGGCGATAAGGCAGCCCTAAGAACAGCTAGGGCCAAACTGTCACGGGCAATCAGAGAGGCAAAGCGCGCACACGCCCAGAGAATCCACAGTCACTTCCAGGACAGCGGTGACACGCGGCGCATGTGGCAGGGCATCCAGGCCATCACCAACTACAGGACAACATCAGTTGCCTGTGACAAAGATGCCTCCCTTCCAGATGCGCTGAACGACTTCTACGCTCGGTTTGAAGTGCAGAACGACGTGATGGCGAGGAAGTCCACCCCTCCTCCCAACGACCAGGTGCTCTGTCTTACCACGGCAGATGTGAGGAAAACTCTACGTAGAGTCAACCCACGGAAGGCTGCTGGACCAGACAACATTCCTGGCAGAGTGCTCAGAGGATGTGCAGACCAGCTAGCAGATGTTCTTACCGACATCTTCAACATCTCTCTGAGCAGCGCCGTTGTTCCAACGTGCTTCAAGGCCACCACCATCATCCCCATGCCAAAGAAGTCTTCAGTGTCCTGCCTCAACGACTACCGTCCCGTCGCGACTTACACCCATCATCATGAAGTGCTTCGAGAGGCTCGTCATGAGGCAGATTAAGACCCAGCTGCCCCCTCACTAGACCCACTGCAGTTTGCGTATCGTTCAAACCGCTCAACGGACGATGCCATCACCACAACCCTCCATCTGGCCCTCACCCACCTAGACAATAAGGACTCATATGTTCGAATGCTGTTCATAGATTTCAGCTCAGCATTCAACACAATCATTCCCCAGCACCTGATTGGAA
Source organism: Xyrauchen texanus (assembly GCF_025860055.1). Classification (NCBI taxonomy): domain Eukaryota; kingdom Metazoa; phylum Chordata; class Actinopteri; order Cypriniformes; family Catostomidae; genus Xyrauchen; species Xyrauchen texanus. Next base: position 4,799,071 of record NC_068284.1, on the reverse strand, counting down.
AGCTGAACCTGCTGGGCCTGGACACCTCCCTCTGCAACTGGATCCTGGACTTCCTGACTGGGAGACCTCAGTCAGTCCGGATCGGGAACAGCATCTCCACCACCACCACACTGAACACTGGGGCCCCCAGGGCTGTGTGCTCAGTCCACTGCTGTTCACTCTGCTGACTCACGACTGTGCAGCAATGCACAGCTCGAATCACATCATCAAGTTCGCCGATGACACGACCGTGGTGGGTCTCATCAGCAAGAACAACGAGTCAGCATACAGAGAGGAGGTGCAGCGGCTGACGAACTGGTGTAGAGCCAACAACCTGTCCCTGAATGTCGACAAAACAAAAGAGATGGTTGTTGACTTTAGGAGAGCACAAGGTGAACACACTCCGCTGAACATCGACGGCTCCTCTGTGGAGATTGTCAAGAGCACCAAATTTCTTGGTGTTCACCTGGCGGAGAACCTCACCTGGTCCCTCAACACCAGCTCTATCACCAAGAAAGCCCAGCAGCGTCTCTACTTTCTTCGAAGGCTGAGGAAAGCACATCTCCCAACCCCCATCCTCACTACATTCTATAGAGGGACTATTGAGAGCATCCTGAGCAGCTGCATCACTGCCTGGTTTGGGACTTGCACCGCTTCGGACCGCAAAGCCCTGCAGAGGATAGTGAGGACAGCTGAGAAGATCATTGGGGTCTCTCTTCCCTCCATCAAAGACATTTTCAAAAAACACTGTATCCGCAAAGCAACCAGCATTGTGGACGACCCCACACACCCCTCACACAAACTCTTTACCCTCCTCCCGTCTGGCAAGAGGTACCGAAGCATTCGGGCCCTCACGGCCAGACTGTGTAACAGCTTCTTCCCCCAAGCCATCAGACTTCTCAATACTGGTTTGACACACACACGTGTCCTGAGTTGCACTTTAATAACTGTCACTTTATAACTGTCTGCTAACTGTCTGCTACCTCAATAACTGCTATGTGCATAGAACATTATCTCATAGTATGTTATGTTTACATTTTTAGAAACTGTCATCTTTTTGCACTACTGAGTACTGGTCGGCGCTGCACTGTCTATTGTCCTGTTCATTGTCAGTAATTTGTTGTACTGTCCTGTACTTTTTGCACATGTTTGCACGTGCACTTTATATAGGTATATATAGGTAGTTTATATAGGTATTTTATTTCGTTGTGTAGTCTCATGTGGTCCTATGTTGGTCCTTTGTTGTTTTTATGTAGCACCATGGTCCTGGAGGAACGTTGTCTCGTTTTGCTGTGTACTGTACTAACTGTATATGGTTGAAACGACAATAAAAACCACTTGACTTGACTTGATTTACTTGAGAATCTGTTTCTGTATTATTTGAACTTTAATAAAGCTATAACGCATTAAATATAACTGCAGATGTAATGCCAGTGTGTTTACTTTAAAGAGCTCCGGCTGCGTTTATTCCACATCAAGAGTTCTTCTTTATTTACTTCTCTATGCATTTTTGCATTATAACTTCCTCATACTTTGCGATCTACATCACCTGAAGTTGTTTGGAAAGTTTAGAGTGCATCTGAGCTGTGTAATTCTTCATCTCCTTAGTCATGCATCATTATTGTCGATAATTCAGACTAATTTTTTCAGCCCTAGTCCCAAATGCTTAGTAGATCAACAACCTTGCCAGTGCACAAAATCGTGTTCATGATATGCCGATTCATGAAATAGGGAGCTGATTGAGACACCTTTTTTCATTGATCACATAAATCTCTGAAAAGAATACACGCCTTGATACGGGGCTTCATTGGAAATTGTGCTGCATTCTCGATACATGCTTTGAAGCGCCATTGTCATGCATAACATCACTAGCCTCGTGCAATTAATTAGATTTGGTGACTATAGTTTAGAAAAATCATATGATCTGTGCAATAACTTGTTGAATTAGGACAGACTAGAGGAAAATGCATAAAGCAGACTTGATGAAAATAACGTAAATATTGAGGATCACAAAAAATGTATTGTTGATACTGTTGCTTTTTGCCATTACACTGAAATTAGCATTCTTTCAATTCATGTCATATATGTCACTCTTGAATTTAAATATATAAATTTTTTATGTTCATTTTAGACCTCATGGAAGTGAAAGAGGAAAGTCAAGAACTGACATTGGAGGAAAAACATCAGTATGAGGAACCTCATTTCAAAACTGTAGAAAAACCTTTTAGTTGCTCAGAGACTAAAAAATTCCCAAGGAAAAGATGTCGAAGAACTGGAGCCCAAGTTTTTTTCACCTGCCTTCAATGTAAAGAGAGTTTCACATCTAAAGAACAACTTATGGGACATTTTAGAGTTCACTCTGGAGAGAAGCCTTTCCCATGTGATCAGTGTGGAAAGAGTTTTTTTAATAAAGCAAGCCTTAAGAATCACATTAAAGTTCACTCTGGAGAGAAGGTTTTCCCTTGCAATCAGTGTGGAGAGAGTTTCAGTCAAAAAGCAACCCTTAAGAATCACATTAGAGTTCACTCTGGAGAGAAGCCTTTCCCATGTCATCAGTGTGGAAAGAGTTTCAGACATAAAGCAACCCTTAAGAATCACTTTAGTGTTCACTCTGATGAGAAGGCTTTCCCATGTCATCAGTGTGGAAAGAGTTTCAGTCATAAAGCAACCCTTAAGAATCACATTAGCATTCACTCTGGAGAGAAGGCTTTCCCATGTGATCAATGTGGAAAGAGTTTTGGTTATAAATCAACCCTTAAGAAACACATGAGCCTTCACTCTGGAGAGACGCCTTTCCGATGCGATCAGTGTGGAAAGTGTTTCAGTCATAAGGCAACACTTAAGAATCACATGAGAGTTCACTCTGGAAAGAGGCCTTACAAATGTGATCAGTGTGGAAAGAGTTTCTTCCATAAAGAAAACCTTAATGATCACATGAGAATTCACACTGGAGAGAAGCCTTTCACATGTACTCATTGTGGAAAATGTTTCAGACGTAAAAGTAGCCTTCTGAATCACACCAAAATTCATAATAGAGAGAAGCTTTACACATGCCCTAAGTGTGGCAAGGATTTCAAATATCAAGCAGTCTTAGTAGGTCATTTGAAGATGCATTCAGGAGAGAAATTACACCATTGTTCTCAATGTGACAAGAGTTTCATTTATGCAAGTTATCTCCAAAAACACCTCAAAACTCACACGAACGAGAGGCTCCATGTGTGTTATCATTGTTGTAAAAGCTTTAAATGTATCCAGAATTTAAAAGAGCACCAGAAAATACATACTGGTGAGAAACATATATAGTGGTGATGCATGGATAACTGAAAAGTCTGTCAAGAGGCAAAGATCAAGAGGCAAAAAAAAGAGTGCTATGGTGTTGAAAGCTTATGACACTTTTCCACTGCACGTTACGGTTTGACACGACTCTTCTCGCTTTACTTTTCTGAGCTTGCTTTTCCACTGCTATTTGGTGCTGCATCAACGTATGTGGGATTATAGGCTGATCGTTATAGTTGCGCCGCCTCTACTGCTGTGACATCATCTTAAACGCGACACTAAACAATAACACTACCGCTAGCTGTTAGCTACTAGCTAATTGTACTGCATAAAGCAGTTGTTGCATGGCCATTTTACACAAGTGTAACAGTTAAATTGGCCCGGTTGTTTTAGAAGCAAGCTTTCCAGTAGCTGGTCAACTAAATAAAGTGAAGCTTTCAAGCAGAGTATAGAGTTAACGTACCATTCTCCATTGTGGACTCCAGTCTTGGCTGAGTCTAGGGCACTCTCCCTCCCATTGCTCGCCAGTCTAGATAGTGTCCATTTGGTCGAACCACTTCCACTTTTCTTTGATGATTCTGTAGTCACTTAAGTTTTTATTTTTGTACTTTTCCTTACACTGTTGGTTGGTCCGGTGGTAGCCGTGTCTCAGCTGTGTGGCCAACAGCTGAGACACTTCCTGAAAGACTTTTCAGTTTCGTTCGTCGCTAACGAGAGGAAGGTCTGTACCTCGTTTTATTGACCACAGCGTGGTTTTTTGCACAGCCATTTCTTTTTACAATTCAAATGTTGCATGAATAAATGATACTGCTATCGCTGTAGCTAACTTTAAAACTAGGGGGTTGATGTCCTGTGTCAAAAATCCAGTGACGCTGGTAGTGAAGATTCTCTCTGACCAATCAGTGATATGCAGGGTTTTGACATCACATTCAGTATCAGCTCGGCTGGCTTGGAACCTCGACCGAGGTGGTACTATAAACATTACCAGGTACTATCCACAATGGAAAACCCTGAATCGAGTTGTACCGTGCAGTGGAAAAGCCCCATTAGAGTTAGTACACACAAAAATTCTGTAATCATTTACTCTCATGTTGTTCCAAACCTATAACTTACTTCCATGTGTCACAAGTGAAGATCTTAAGCAGAATTTCCAGATTGCTCCTTTTATGGGGACTAGGGCAACATAAAGGTATTCCACATACAGTACATATTGTGTGCTATATTCTAAGTGATCTGAAGCAATACAATAGCTTTGTACGAGGAACAGACTGAAATTTAAGACTTCCTTTATTTCTTTAGATGCATTCTCTGGTTTATGTTATATCTATTCCTACTGTTTGTCAAACTTGGGTACATTAATAATTTCATTTATTTGTATTATAATTATGGCCACAAATGTGTAGTACATCATGAAATTACCAGAAATAAAAAGAGGCCAAATCTTGTTTTGTGTGGCCTATTTAATCAGCACATTTCAAAATATTTAAGGAAAGTCAAAGATTTTCAATATTGTATCTCAACTCTGTAGTTTAGGCCTATATCTATAGATTTGCTTGGAAGCATAAGCCAGTTGATGGTACGTGGATTATTGATTACCTGAATGTGATTTGACACAATCTTAAATTGTTCTGTTGAAACTCAAGTTTAATAGCAGGCTTTTTTTAATGTAAATTATGGCTCGGAAAAATAACGTTAATTTCTGCGATTAATGCGGTATGTTTAATGTGTTAAATGAATGCAATTTATGTGGCATTAATGTTTACCCACTTCCTTAGGGGCTGTGTAGACCAAACGCTTTTTTATTTTTGCTAAAAAGCTAGATGCATTTCAACCAATCAAGCATAGCGCATGTGTCTCGATACGTGTTTAACAGATACATTTCTTTTTATCTTGACATAGCATCTAAAAAATGCAACATCTTGTTAGAGATACAAATGCAGTATTGTGGTCAATGCCTTCCATCGAGTGCATGTTTACACAGGAAAATTATTAAAAAAAACAGCACAGGCAGATGCAAAAAAAAACCTTTTGGGGTAAACGGAACCTTATTCACATGACACAGCACTAGTTTCTCAAGGTTACCTCTCTTTCAAACTATTGTAGGTAATGTCCACTTTATCCAGCACTCTGTTTGTTTTCTTTGTTCCAAAGTATCTCTGTGATGCCACTTTAAATGATTCAGTGAATGTGCAGTCCAAATGAATTGGACTGAACCACAGATCAATTTTACAGACAAGTTTGGCTAATTCATAAAAAAATTTGAACTCAGAATAATTATTATTCGACAAATCGGGCATTGCTAGTTATAAGTCTTAACTGCCCACAGAAAAAGGGGACACATGTCATGATTGCTGAAGTAATCCACACATTGGAACACAAGAAATCAGCAGTTTCTTTCTATAGGACTGAAAATCCATGTCTCTCCGTGCATATGTCTCATCATCATTTCTCTCCATGCAGCGTAGACTGTTTAACATGCACGTGCTCTCGTAAAGGGACAGAGCATTAGTTTTATTCAAAATGTAAACATTAATTCGACATGATAACGCCATTTTATATGAAAAGAAGCATGATAACTATGGCTATTAGGCTATTATTATCAGAGCTGTTCAGCTGCAGGGTGAAGATGAATATTTGAAACAGTCGACTTCATAATTTCATCCTCATAAAACACCTGTTGTCTAATTTCTGTACCATACAGGTAATTTTGATTTTGTTCTTTGTATATCAGTCAGTGTTGGTCTTGTTTGGGTTTTCTGCTTTCATGACGCACATTACACATTGTGAATTGAAATAATTGAATAATCTTTGATCTTTCTTGTTAAAACGTTACACATGGGCAAAAGTTGCATGACAGCATGACTAAATGGGTGAACGAAAACCCATCATCTCCACATAACTCTTGGCTTAAAAACACATGAGTAAATGGCAGGACGTCTGAGGTTGATATGGTGTATTTATACATTTATCTCTGTAAAGCGCATATATGGAATTACATAAGGCATAAATCATATCTTGCAAATTATAAATGTGATACAATTTTGGGGAACATAGTATTTTTTTTTTCTCCCCAATTTGGAATGCCCAATGCGCTCAAAGTCCTTGTGGTGGCGTAGTGACTCACGTAAATCTGGGTGGTGGAGGACGAATCTTAGTTGCCTCTGCATCTGAGAAAATCAATCCACGCATCTTATCACGTGGCTTCTTGAGCGCATTACTGCAGAGACATAGCGTGTGTGGAGGCCCACGCTATTCTCCACGGCATCCACACACAACTCGCCACACGCCCCAACGAGAGCGAGAACCACACATTATAGTGACCACAAGGAGGTCTCCACTCCCTAGCAACCAGGCCAATTTGGTTGCTTAGGAGACCTGGCTGGAGTCACTCAGCGCACTCTGGAATCAAACTCGTGACACCGGGGGGGGGGGGGGTCAGCGTCTTTACTCGCTGAGCCACCCAGGCCACTGGGGGACATTGTATTAAAAACATAAAATATGTAAAAATTATCTTCTGACATATTTTTTAAAGCCATGATGGTAAATACAGCTATTTGTCATTTTTGTGTTGGGGCCAGTGAATATTTTGGCGGGGCCAGTCAAAATCTGAAGCACTGGCCCAACAAGCCAGTAAAAATAATTCTTAGCAGTGAGCCCTGCAACACAACACTTCATATTTATTTCCACTGATTTTAGGGGTAAATTATATATATATATGATATATTACATTTTTACTTTATACAGTCATCTTATTTTGTGTATATTGTATATTATTAGGTGTATATTGTGTTGTGTAACGTGTAAATTATTGTAAAACAGATGTGTTGTGTAACAGATGTGTAAATCAGATGTTTATTGTAATTGTCATATTGCTATGTTGCTTGGAACCGCATGCAAGACTTTCACCCACTGTTGCACATGTGTATATGGTTGAGTGACAATAAAGGGATTTGATTTGATTTGAACGTTATGGAAACGGAACCCTTCTAATTTGTCAGCAAATTAAAGAGCACCGGATAAGTGTTGATTATATTGCCTGTATGCACTGTAAAGTCTTTATAACTTCATCCTTTTTGTGTAATAGAGGCGAGTAGTTATTAGTTTGATGATTTATTTTTTAGTAAGGAACATCAAAATTATTATTATTTAAGTGAATCAAGAGTAAGCAAACAATAATTTTCAAATGTATTTTCTGCCTGCAATGAGGGCAACATTAATAATAAACTAGATTGCTAGTCTGAAAGTAGATAGATAGATAGATAGATTGATTGATTGATTGATTGATGATTTGATTGATTGAATAGGATAGGATAGGATAGGATAGGGTGTGTGCGCGTCCGGAAAGTATTCACAGCGCATCACTTTTTCCACATTTTGTTATGTTACAGCTTTATTCCAAAATGGATTATAATCATTATTTTCCTCAAAATTCTTCAAACAATACCCCATAATGACAACGTGAAAGAAGTTTGTTTGAAATCTTTGAAAATGTATTACAAATAAAATTTAAATCACATGTACATGTATTCACAGCCTTTGTTCAATACCATCTGCCACCACCATGCTTCACTGTAGTGATGTGTGAGAGGGCGGGGCCAGGTCGTGATTCTACACACCCAGTCCCTTATCATGGTGTGCCTCCGAGAGGGATAAAGGCCGACTGTGGAGGATGGTGTGGGAGAGAGAGATCGTTTACGGACATGTCCGTCATGTGTGTGTGTTTGTCTTTTGTTTAAGTATATAATTAAAATTATATATATATTCTCAAGCCGGTTCTTGCCTCCTCCTTTCCATTGAACTGCTTTACAGGATGGTATTGGCCAGGTGATGAGTGGTACCTGGTTTCCTCCAGACATGACGTTTGCCATTCAGGCCAAAGAGTTCCATCTTTGTTTATTCAGACCAGAGAATTTTGTTTCTCATGGTCTGAGAGTCCTTCAGGTGCCTTTTGGCAAACTCCAGGCAGGCTGTAACATAACAAAAAGCACTGTGAATACTTTCCGGATGCACTGTAGATAGACGGACGGACAGACGGACGGATAAATAGATATGAGTGGTGTATGCAGAATAAAATAGGATTTATTTACATTTATTCATTTGGCAGACACTTTTATCCAAAGCGACTTACAAAAGAGGAATACACTGTAAGTGAATCATCTTAAGGAATCAGTTGGATGAAAAATGCTGTATTACAAAGTTTCAGTATAACAATAGTATTCAAGACAGATTCAAGTGCAACAAATGTTTTAGTAGTTAATATTTCATGGAATAGATTTGTTTATAGCCATTTTTTGAAGATAGAAAGTCAGTCAGCTTCCCGGATGGAGTTGGGAAAGTCATTCCACCAACGTGGTATGATGAAACTGAAAGTCCGGGAAAGTGTTTTGGTGCTGCTGCATTCTGGATCATTTGCAGGGGTCTAATTGCGCATGCAGGGAGGCTTGCAATCAGTCTAGTTATGACAAGTGACTAAATAAAAAGTTGTGTGGCATGTTCACAAAGGAAAGGTCTTATTTTCCTGATATTGTAGAGTGTAAATCTACATGATCGTGCTGTCTTTGAGATGTGGTCTATGAAATTTATTTGGTTATTGATGGTTACCTCTTGATATCTGACCGTTTTGGAAGGCATTACTGTAGTTGAACCCAGCTTCATGGTGATGTACCATCTTCCGGGAAGGAAGACAACAGGTCATCCAACTCCTTTGCCAGCTGACCTGGAGAGCGATAGATGACAACAACATGTATTTTTGTGGGTTGCATTGTAGTAATAGCATGGAATTCAAAAGAAGTATTGTTACATAGAGAGGAGTGTGGTGAAAATATCCAGTGGTTTTTAATGAGTAAACCTGTTCCCTCACCCCTACCGCAGTGTCGAGGGGTGTGAGAGAAGGAGAAGATGTTGGAGAGAGCAGCGGGTGTTGCGTATCATCTGTACGTATCCATGTTTCTGTCAGTGCAAGGATGCTGAGGGGGGACTGTGTGGCGAAGGCTGGAATGAAGTCAGCTTTGTTTACAGCTTACTCGCTGTTCCAGAGTCCCACTGAGAAAGAATTGTTAAACAATTGATCAAGTTTTTGGGGTAGTCCTTGACACAGTCATCAGTAGCTTGCTCACAGGGGGTCTAAATACAAATATAATTTACTTTTTGTAATTTACTTTTGAATATTTATTTTATGGCACAATTTACAATACTTTTTTTAAAATAAAATTTGCACTATTATGACTGTGAGACCATGGTACTCAACCTGTGGCAACCATATTTTAGTGGCCCACGTGATGTCATCACACAAAATTATTGAATGTGCATACATTTTGAGGTGTACATTTTCTAGAGCATTTACGGTAATTCTCAGGATTCATAAACTACTGCAGTGTTATAGAGGAAAAGAAATGGCAATCTGATAAAAATAATTAATTAAACTAAAAATCTGCAAATATATATATGATTTTAAGTCACTTTATATAACATGAATGCACGTTGAAACGGATTGTGCACGTGCTCAGTCCCTTTACACATGTACGCGCTGAGTCTGATATTGGCATATACACTCACCTAAAGGATTATTAGGAACACCTGTTCAATTTCTCATTAATGCAATTATCTAATCAACCAATCACATGGCAGTTGCTTCAATGCATTTAGGGGTGTGGTCCTGGTCAAGACAATCTCCTGAACTCCAAACTGAATGTCAGAATGGGAAAGAAAGGTGATTTAAGCAATTTTGAGCGTGGCATGGTTGTTGGTGCCAGACGGGCCGGTCTGAGTATTTCACAATTTGCTCAGTTTCTGGGATTTTCACGCACAACCATTTCTAGGGTTTACAAAGAATGGTGTGAAAAGGGAAAAACATCCAGTATGCGGCAGTCCTGTGGGCGAAAATGCCTTGTTGATGCTAAAGGTCAGAGGAGAATGGGCCGACTGATTCAAGCTGATAGAAGAGCAACTTTGCCTGAAATAACCACTCGTTACAACCGAGGTATGCAGCAAAGCATTTGTGAAGCCACAACACGCACAACCTTGAGGCGGATGGGCTACAACAGCAGAAGACCCCACCGGGTACCACTCATCTCCACTACAAATAGGAAAAAGAGGCTACAATTTGCAAGAGCTCACCAAAATTGGACAGTTGAAGACTGGAAAAATGTTGCCTGGTCTGATGAGTCTCGATTTCTGTTGAGACATTCAGATGGTAGAGTCAGAATTTGGCGTAAACAGAATGAGAACATGGATCCATCATGCCTTGTTACCACTGTGCAGGCTGCTGGTGGTGGTGTAATCGTGTGGGGGATGTTTTCTTGGCACACTTTAGGCCCCTTAGTGCCAATTGGGCATCGTTAGTGCCAAACGGCCTACCTGAGCATTGTTTCTGACCATGTCCATCCCTTTATGGCCACCATGTACCCATCCTCTGATGGCTACTTCCAGCAGGATAATGCATCATGTCACAAAGCTCGAATCATTTCAAATTGGTTTCTTGAACATGACAATGAGTTCACTGTACTAAAATGGCCCCCACAGTCTCCAGATCTCAACCCAATAGAGCATCTTTGGGATGTGGTGGAACGGGAGCTTCGTGCCCTGGATGTGTATCCCACAAATCTCCATCAACTGCAAGATGCTATCCTATCAATATGGGCCAACATTTCTAAAGAATGCTTTCAGCACCTTGTTGAATCAACATAGAATTAAGGCAGTTCTGAAGGCGAAAGGGGGTCAAACACCGTATTAGTATGGTGTTCCTAATAATCCTTTAGGTGAGTGATATATATATATATATATATATATATATATATATATATATATATATATATATATATATATATATAAAGGATACAAATCACAAGTGACTTATCAAAATATACATAACAATATACAAACATATGTAAACAAAATACAACAGAGTTTTGCCAGGGGAAGCTTATAGGTCATATAACGAAAAGGAGGACCATATGTTGACAGTTTTAACTGCCTTTTTGTTGTTGGAGCCAGAAATCAAATTAATATAATGTACAACTTCATGGAGAAAAAGTACAAAATTAGTTTTTTTAGTGCTGAATTTACATTTATGAATGTGAAATTTTGCCAACAGAATTAATAAATGTATAATGAAATATATCTTTTCTTTACTTTTCCTTCTATAAAATCAAAATATAACATTCTCCCACAATAAGGCAAAGTTTTTATAAATATGGTCAATGATGAATCTGCTGAAGATTTGCCAAAATGTCCTGGTGTGTGAGCAATGCCAAAAGAGGTGCAAAACAGTTTCTGGGTGGACTTCACAAAAAGAACAGTTTGTATTGATGTCTCTTTTAAATTTAACCATGTAATGATTAGCAGGGTAGTATCTGTGAATCATTCTGAACGACACTTCCTTCACCTTGTTTATTATCATGTATCTGTGAGGAACCATTCAAACCTTTTTCCAATCAATGTCATTTACAAATCGGTTCCAATAAAAAGTAACATTTGGAATAGAGACAATTTCTTTCTGAAACAAAGCACGAATGTTCTTATTCTTTCGAGGAAGTTGAGAAAAACAGATTTTTCCAACTGGTAATTCAGCCACATCGGGGAGGGAGACAGAAGTAGGCAGAGGTCTGCCAGTATTCTTAAAAAGCATGATTGTGCCTGATGGAATAGCGTCAAATACAATTGCAAATTCTCTTGGTGTAACTGGAATATTATATGTTAATAAAAACTCTCTATAAGAGAAAAGTCACCCCTCTCCAACAAATAGCTGACCGAGTCTGTCTTCCACCTGCTCGTCTCTGCTATAGCGCAAATCAACTGATGCTGTGTTTCGCTTGGAAGGATGTGTGTCACTGCCTACCAAAGTTCAAGGTTCGTGAACTCTGAACCGTGAATTCGTAGGACGTGTGAAACTGAAACATCACACGCTGACCTCAAGCTCTTGATTAAGTTCAAAGGATACATATTTCAAAGCTGCGAGATTTATTGTTGCAGGAAAGAAAGTAAACAATATATTTTAACATTTTAAATATTTTTAATATTATTAGTTTTTTTGTGGTGTTATTTTCTTACACCAGAAGTCCTCCCGCGTGACATCATATCCTGGTCTGTTGCGTTGTATACATTTTTTCTGCGTGTAACCGCCCATAAAATAAGTAAAAAAAACGAAGTAAAAATTCAAATATGGACAATTGGGAAAATGAAAGTCAAAAACAAAGTAAATTGGAATGTTACTGGGCCATAAACAGAAAGTATAATCTGGCAGAATATCTCATCTACAATGAACAATCATTCATGTTCTCGGTACTTAAGATATTCCGAATCCACTTGAAGGGCACAATACATCTCCTGGGGAAGTGTGTTGCAAAATTATTAAATATAATTTTAGAACTTTATAATAAAGTATTAGTGTAAATGTTATTCAAGCTCAAGATTTAAGAATATGCTGTTTTTGGCTCTGTTTTGGACACTCTGCACTCAGTCATTCACTTTACATTAGAGGTAACATGGATCTGGAAATTGTATGAAATGTGGTCTTCCTGAGACAGTTGAGCATGTGCTGCAAAATTGCATTGCAGACTGAGAAAGACTCCAGCTTGGAGAAGAATTAACATCTTTTAGAATCAAATGTCTGTCATTAGGCCTACTGAATCAAATGAATAATGCTTCAAATGTATATTTATATAAAATTATAATTTTATTCTAAATTACATTAAGGCAATACATCTGTATAATAAAATGTACAACTTTATAAGCACTTTTCCTTCTATATCAAGGCGTCACACTCCATCCAAGTAGGTGGCGAAATGCACCAAAAGCTGGTTTGCCAACCGCCATAAATCCAAGAACTTTATTTTTATTTATTTATTTATTTATTTTTTATTGAACACCAAAAACAGAATATACATCTACAATGGCATTGGTAAGTACAGGTAAATAAGTATTAAGCAAGGCACATATCAGTTAAAATAAAATAAAATAAATAAAATATATAAAATACAAATACAGAGGGGTGTCTTTATTCCTCTTTTAAGAGCTCAAGGTCTCTTATTATTCCAGCCAATTTCTGGGCCTTTTTACTTTTCATACATTCCAATGCTGGAAAGAAATTACAAATCAATTCTCTTTTAAATACAGAAAAATAAGGTTTCGTCTTCATACATTTGGACTTATGAATGAAAAATTTGCCCAGTATCAGCATTACATTAATAAGAAATTCATTTCTTTTTTCGTCCAACAGCATTCCAAACATAACATGTTTCCTAGCAAAAGCGGGCATTGAGTGAATCTTTGATTCCAACCAATAAGACATATTTTCCCAAAAAGTATTTGAAGAAACACAAGAAAAAAAAAAGATGATCAGTTGTCTCTATGTCAATTTGACAAAAAGTACAGGCATTTTCTTCAAAATTAAACCGTTGTCTTAAAAATTCACTTGACGGGTAGGCTATACCCCATTGAATATTTTAAAATGAGTTTCCTTAGCTTTAGGAGCCACTGGAAAGCTAATATACTGTGTTCGCAATTTTTTAATAGTTTGTTTATCATAAGATTGCAAAACACTGTTATTATACAGAAGTGTCGGATATAATATAGAATTGAAACAAGAGCGGATCAGTTTGTTGGGAAGCATTGCTCTGAGGTCATTACCATTGAAGAGAAGGGATGGAAGTTCACAAGGTCCATCAGATATGTTGACAGAAGTGTTTTGTACAAGATTTATAAAACTTTTTGGAATAGCATTTAAGACACGCTCAAAATGTTTGCGTTCACATTGTAGATTATATTTAGCACAAAAGTCTTTAGAATTTAACAATCTCCCATCTTCATCTATCAAGTGAAGAACTGACCAAATACCTTTCTCAAGCCACTCAAGAACACATAGAGACTTATATTTAGAAACAATAAATCTATTGTTCCATATTGGGATTTTACGTGGAGAAAAGTTGTGGTTATATAATAACTTCCAATATAACAAAATCTGCTGGTGAAAGGAAGATAATTTGATTGGCAGTCTGGAAACAGTATAATCACATCTCAATAAAAATCCAAGAACTGCTAGCTGCTGTTTAAAGACGTTAAGCTTTTTTAGAAATGGAAAATGTGAACAACACTGGATTTTCCAGTGACCAACAATATCTCATGACTGAAAGTAGTAGACGTAGAGCTAAAATTATAACATTTATTTTTTATATATATTTATTTTAGAGCTTGAATTAATAATCAGATCAGACCATTTAAAATCTTTTACGAGCGCTACGACTACAAATGAACGCCGTGTAAGAATCTCGCGAGATTGACGAGAGAGGGTTCCCTTCTAGACACGACCACGAATCCGCGTGGAATGTGACGAAACGCGAGCATGGCGGCACACTGGGCTAATGATAAACATTATCTTTTAAGCAAACAAAGAGTTTAGAGGTCGTTGACCGAAACAGATATGCAAAACACTGTAAATGATCTTCTCCGTTGGTAGTTGTACAATTGCAAAACAACTGCTAGCTAGCATTGTCGTTGTGTTTCTTTCATCTTCCGAGCATCGGAACGCTGGATTGCAGAGACAGAGAAATCAAGATGTATCCATGAGAGTTGAGATTTAGACCAATACATTTCATCACCATAAACACGTTTCCAGACATGCAGGAATAACCTTAGAACTTATTCTTATCATCTGAAATCTGCGCGACACGTAATTGTACAGATGGAGCTTATTAAAGAAGAGAGAATGGACATGAGTGATCCAAACCCTTACACAGTGAAAAATGAAGAAACTGAGCTACAGATAGGTTGGTGTCCATTCTTGATTCTTCATTTGTGACTGCCGAGGAAAATAATGGATCAAAACCTCATGCAGTTAGTCATTATATTTTAGAAAATATGGCTGTGAAATACAACTGAACAATACAAGGACAGACCGAGGAAAATGCATCTAAACCAGTGTTTCTCAATCCATTCCTGGAGGATCACAAGTTCACAACGAAATCCGTGATTTTGCGAGACGAACTTCTGTCGAAAGGTCTATTCACACCGAGATAGTAAAAAAAATAACGAAAAACTATTTCACCCTTGTAAAAGTAATTGTACATTGAGAATAACCGGTACAGTATAAAAAATGATGCATATATTAAAAATAATATTAAAGAAAACACTGGTTCACTTTTCTATTTTTAAGTTAAAAACCGATCTCAGCACCATCCATCTATCCATTTTATCTTATGTAGGTTTGTGGGGTGAACTCGAAGTAGGCAGCATAAACGAGGATTTAATAATGATGAAATACTTTCTATTTTATTTATCCCCTTGTCTCCCAATTTGGAATGCCCAATTCCCACTACTTATTAGGTCCTCGTGGTGGCGCGGTTACTCATCTCAATATCGGGTGGCGGAGGACAAGTCTCAGTTACTGAGACAGACAATCCGCACCTCTTATCACGTGGCTCGTTGTGCATGACACTGTGGAGACTCACAGCATGTGGAGACTCAGTTACTCTCTGCAATCCACGCACAACTTACCACATGCCCCATTGAGAGTGAGAACCCCTAATCGTGACCATGAGTGGGGTTACCCCATGTGACTCTACCATCCCTAGCAACCAAGCCAATTTGGTTGCTTAGGAGACCTGGCTGGAGTCATTCAGCACACCCTGGATTCGAACTTGCGACTCCAGGGGTGGTAGTTGTCATCAATACTAGCTGAGCTACTCAGGCCCTCATGACAATAATACATTTGTAATAGTTTATTTGGAAGCAAAGTTACACAAGAGTAATGTTCAATCGAACATTAAAGCATGACAAACAATATAAGCTTCAACCCAACCATTTCCAAGCAGTAAAGCAGGTAAACAACTTCCTGTGATTTCATTCCGCTTCTGTCCTGACTCCAGAATCCACGACTGGACTGACCGAACAGTTGTCGTACTCGCCTCCTGCTTTTTGCGACACAGCTGGACCGTCTTTCTGAGCTTGCGGATATGACATAAACATGCAAAGATGAATGACATATGGCTGCAATTTCACACCAAATCTGACCTGACAGCTCAAAATAAAAATCATTATTGTAGGCTTACTGTATTGAATCTGGGTAAGACAAGGACATGGTTCTGAACATGGAATTTTTATGTACTCACTCAATAATTAACTTTGTTCATTGTAACAAAAAAATCTTAATAAACAATAACAAATAAATAAAATGGCTTTTATACTTCCATAAAATAGTTTAACCATTAATATAAATTATCTTCAATAAACAAGATTGGTGGGCAAACATTGTTTCTGAAAAGATCAAATATTTCATTTCCATGGCCTGTTCCCATATTTGAGTTCTAAACTGAAAAGGGGTTGACTGCAATTAACTATTTAAAGAAAAAGTTGAGTAACCTCTCTCTGTCAGCTGAAATTTTATAAATGTTTTATATTAGAGATCTGCTTCAGGTGTCTGTTGGCTTTAGATATTGTTTGCACAATCGTTTTGTAGTTGTTATTTAATTGTCGAATTTTAACTTAGGCTAAACGTGACTTAACCTCAACGACTTTATGCAATCTGAGTTATTAAATAATTTTACGGATTACTTATATTGTTAGAATACTCGATTACAAACATAATTGATAATTGATGGTGACACTGCCGCTCACACTTTGTGTTGAGAAATATGTGTGATGAGAAAAAAACTATTGTATAGCCCTATTTATATCTGGGGGAAAATTATGATATATATCCATAATCATTGGGAACATTTTCTGATTATCAATATGTGTAAAAAAAAAAAGGCATCAATCCCAAACCTAATAGACAGTATAATGGCAGACACTGCTGGACATGTTCAGTGTCCATTTAGATGTGGATACACCTCTTGTGGCTGTTTTAAAAGGTCGAATGATACAGCTGCAAACAGGTGTGCTTCTGGAGTCATGTGCGACACTATAATACTGTGCAAAGAATTGTGTTACCTGTCCCACTTTATCCTGAATTCTGCATGTGCATTTAAACACCTTTACAGGCATTCTTAAAAGCATATCCGGTGTGCTCAAATGTTGGGATTTTAGGAAATATCATAAGAATTTAAGATCACTTAAGAAATACCTTTTTTCCATAAATGTCACATTTGTCACTCTTGAATTGAATTTTAACAATTTATTATGTTCATTTTAGACCTGCTGGAAATGAAAGAGGAAAGTCAAGAACTGACATTGAAGGAGGAGAAAGTTCAGTATGAGGAACCTCATTTCAAAACTGAAGAAAAACCTTTTAGTTGCTCAGAGACGGAAAATGTCTCACAAAAAAGACGTAGAAGAAATGGAGACCAAGTTTTTTTCACCTGCCTTCAATGTAAAGAGAGTTTCACATCTAAAGAACAACTTATGGGACATTTTAGAGTTCACTCTGGAGAGAAGCCTTTCCCATGTGATCAGTGTGGAAAGAGTTTCAGTCATAAAGCAACCCTTAAGAAACACATGAGAGTTCACACTGGAGAGAAGCCTTTCCAATGCGAACAGTGCGGAAAGAGATTCATTTATAGAGCAAAGCTTAAGATTCACATGAGAGTTCACACTGGAAAGAGGCCTTACAAATGTGATCAGTGTGGAAAGAGTTACATACATAAAGACAACCTTATTGAGCACATTAGACTTCACACTGGAGAGAAGCCTTTCACATGTACTCATTGTGGAAAATGTTTCACAATTAGAGGAAGCCTTCAGAAGCACATAAGAATTCACACTGGAAAGAAGCCTTTCTTGTGCCTTGAATGTGGAAAGGATTTCATACATAAGGGAAACCTTGCGGTTCACACAAGAATTCACACAGGAGAGAAGCCTTACACATGCCCTCAGTGTGCAAAGAGTTTCACATATCGAGCAAACCTTGTAAGTCATATGAAGATGCATTCAGGAGAGAAAATACACCATTGTTCTAAGTGTGGCAAGAGTTTCACTGAGGGAAGTCTCCAAACACAACTGAAAAGGCATGAAAAGGAGAGACCACACGTGTGTTCTTACTGTGGCGACTTATTGTAGCACCAGAAAATACTGTACATGCCGTGAGAAACCTCATGTGTGCTTTGAGTGTGGGAAAGCCTTTACTAGAGTCACATACATTAAAAGGAACAAAATAATTCATTCAGGAGAAAACCATACAAGTACACAGATTGTGGAATGACTTTTGCACACACATGAGAGAGTGCATACTGGAGAGAAGCCGTTCATGTGGATTATCCTTGTCCATATCCTTAACTATTTAATTAAGTTAATCATAGCTGTTGAAAGGTGTTGCATGCATTTCAGTTGCAATGCTATCAAGAGGCAAAAAAAAGAAGAGTGCTATGGTGTTGAAACCTTAAAGAGATAATCCATCTAAAAATAATAGTTCTGTCTTTTCTGTTCCGATCCATAACTTTCAGACAAAATTTTGAGAGTTCTCTTTTTATTAAGGTCGATGGCTCAAAAAGTGATCCAAAAAGCAACATAAAGGTAATCCATATTCTGTGCTATTCCAAGTGATATGATTGTGTGAGAAGTAGATGGAAATTTAAGTCATTGTTTGCTGTAAATCTTCCATTCTACAGAAGCTGTCAAATCTCTCTTGAGTGGTCACATTCAATTTGAATATGTGGCACATCAGACACACCACGTTTGAATGATGTCAAACATCATTGGCTCTTTCATATCACAAAGCATAACATATTTGAATTTAACGGGAGTGCAAATATATGATGACAGAATTATTATTTTGGGGGCCAATTTTTCCTTTAACTAGAGAATTTATCTCTAAAAAACTTTTTTTCAATTGCAATCAAATTCAGGAGTGTGTGAGATTATGGGTTAATGGGGTACATTAATAATGTCATTTATTTATCTCAAAACCACAAATGTGTGGTAATTGTAATATTAATAAACATATACACCATAAAATTACCAGAAATAAAAAAGAAGTCAAACATTATTTTGTGTGGCCTATTTAGTGAAAACAAAAGTCACATTTACTGAAGTAACCACAAAAAGTTTTAATATTTTATTATCTTTATTCCCAGTGACCAGAGCTGAAGTTGTTTGATAATATATTGTTAGAGTGTCTGAATAAATCCAATAAAATAATATGTAATTGTATTTATCAATGATGCTGATGTGGTAAGAATGCTGTTTCAGGGCCTGAATTAACACTTGCCTAGAGTAATGCAGAGTAAAAAAATCCATTCATCTTTTCTCATACCTGCTTATCCTTTGCGGTTGGCAGCTCAAATTGTATCTTGGGTCCCTAAAGTTCTACATTTTGCAGCTAATATAAAAAAAGTGAAGCGAAAGTGTACAAGCCCCCTAGAGCAACATTGACGCTTCACAAGATGTGTAAAAATCTTGGTCTTCCAGATATTAGGCGACTTTTGAACCCATCTGGTAGAGACTACACTTTTATTCATCAGTCCATAAGATTTATTCTAGAATAGATTTTTTTAAAAATATATAAGTCCCTCATTGCATCTGTTGTTTATTGCTCAATTGGAAACATCTTAGTTTCAGATCACGCCCTGGAGTTTTCCTGGAGAAAAATAAATCATATAGTTGGCACTTTATTGTATCCTTTTTGCAAAATCCTGATTTCCAACAAATGTTAAAGACCGAAATCAATGTTTATATGGAGATCAACTGGACCTCAGTATCCTCGGTGATGGAGCAGTCTTCAATTTGGGGTACACATTTATAAAAAACTGTTTTGACATGTGTAATGATTGGCAGACAAGTCATATTAAGGGGTTGGAAGTCCAAAGGAGAACCATCATTTCCGGAGTGGTGTGCAGAGAGGTGGAGGGTGGCAGCGTTGGAAGAAGGGATATCTAGATGATTGGGTAATTTGGACATGTTTATGGGAAATTGGGGCAGATATTTGGCATTTTTGGAGGGCTCACAGAGAGGGTGAGAGAGATGTAGAGATTATGTTTGTGATTATTACATTTTATTTACTTTATTTTTTAATATTTGTTTTTGTAAGTATATAATTATATGGGCTGTTCTTATGGGTGGGGGTGGGGTTGTAGTAAAAGAGGGGATAAATATTGATTCTGTTTGTATATGTTCTTGCTTTTATGTGTTATTATAGGAATCAATCAAAAATGTTAATCTGAAGGAAAAAAAAGATTTCAGGGAACGAAGGCTCGTTGCCATGTTGTTCTTCATTTGCCAGGAATCTAAAATGACACTGTAATTGTCGCCATCTCTGAAGTACTTGAGAAGAAGATCCTCTTCAGGAACATCGTGGCATAATTACTCTGATGAGCATGAAGAAATAAAGAGATGGAAACAATGATGTTATATAAAATAATTAAATATAGTTATACTGTATATTGTTATTTATTATAACAAAATTAGTAACCTGAGGAAAAAGTGCTTTAATTGTCTATATAATGAAGAGCAATGAGCCTATATTTTTGTTTGACAATACGGTCTAGACTGATAGATAATATAAAACATGCCATGGTATTATGAAGTCACAACACCATGGACAGTCAATGGTATAAAATTCCTAATCAGTTTCAAATAACCTAATGTGATTACACTGATACCAAAACATTATAACCACCTGCCTAACATGCTGTTAGTCCTCTGTGTGCCGCCAAAAGTGCGCAGAGACTCTACAAGACACCTGAAGGTGTCCTGTGGTGTCTGGCACCAAGACATTAGCAGCAGATCCTTCAAGTCCTGTAAGTTACAAGGAGGAGCCGCGGATCGGACTTGTGGGTCCAACTCATCCCACAGATGCTCAGTCAGACTGAGATCTGGGGAATTTGGAGGCCAGGGCAACATCTTGAACATTTCATCATCTTCCTCAAACCATTCCAGAACAATGTGTGCAGTGTGGCATGGTGCATTATCCTGCTGAAAGAAGCCACTGCCATCAGGGGTTTATCTGGTCTGCAACAATGTTTAGGTAGGTGGCATGGGTCAAATTGACATCTATATGAAATGCCAGACCCAGGGTTTCCAAGCAGAACATTTCCCAGAGCATCACACTCCCTCCACCAGCTTGTCCTCTTCCCACAGTGCATCTGGGTGTCATCACCTCCACAGGTAAATGGCCGTCCATGTGATATAAAAGAAAACGTGACTCATCGGACCGGACAACCTCACTACTCCAAATTCCAATTCTGACACTCAGCGCCCATTGCAGGCGCTTTTGGCAGTGGACAGGGTTCATCATGGGCACTCTGACGGTCTGTGGATACGCAGCCCCATACACAGCAGGGTGCGATGCACTGTGTGCTGAAACACATTTCTCGCGTAACCATCATTAACATTTTCTGTGACTTTTGACACAGTAGACCTTCTGTCGGTTTGGACCAGATGGGATAGCTTTTGATACCCTCACACATCGTTCAGCCTTGGGGCACCCACCACCCTGTCACCGGTTAGTGGTTAGTCCCTCCTCAGACCACTGTCAGTAGGTACTCACCACTGCTCTGACCCAGTCGCCTAGCCATAACAATTTGGCCCTTTACTTCAGGGATGTAAAACATTCCTGAAGTAAAACAGACTTATTTAAAACAATATTTACTTACATTTGCTTAACCCTTGTGCTGTCTTTAATAAAAACAAATTGTTTTACCTAATTTGGTGTTCCCGTTCTAAAATGACCGGCCTATTAAAAATAGCTTATAAATCTCTCATTGTGCTATATTATCACCAAATATTGGATTAAATCTTTTTGTCAACTTGTTTTCTTTCAATTAGCCCAGGTTTTGTATTTCTATTTGGAATTTTTTGATTGTAGGCCTCCTTGACACTTACGGGGCTTCGTTGTGCCTGGTACAGGTACAGGAATTTGTTTTATAAAAAAATCTAGGCACAATACAAATTAAACACTCAGTTTACAAAGCACTGCCCAGATAAATTCATTTCCATGGTTCGGTGAACTTTCATAGACGGTGCGCTGGCACATCGCTGTTAGTGGCCCAGATAGCAATAAGTCGGCGGTCCGCCGGCGGCGCGCCGGCGGCAGTAGAAGCGGCAGAATGGCGAGATCGCAAACACGTTCGACGGCGGTCCGCCGGCGGCAGCCGCTTTTTAAAAGCGGCAGCCGCCTTCCTACCGCCTTCGTTCCGCGGACGGCCCGCTGGCCAGCCGCCGCTCCGCCGCCGTTATATCGAAGGCGGACCGCCGGAGGCAAACCGCTTTTTTCGAGCGGTCTGCCGCCGCTTATTGTATATATATATATTTATTTATAGCATGCAGTTTATCAAGAATAATGATTGATCAAAGCAGACATATTTCCATTTGCCGTTTTTATTCCACATTTCAAATTACAGTAACTGTCATTGAAACAATATGTCAGATCACTGAAATATAAATAACAGAAAAATACAAACATATATACACCCAAAGAAAATGCAGGTTTCCAATTAAATTTTGGTAAAAACAAGCAAAAAAAAAAAACACTTTTGTAAAAAACACTATTGTAACACTTACAACAATTGTAAATAATATAAAGAGGTCAGCTCTGGGATGAAAAGAATTACCAGTAAACATAAGCAATGAGGATATTTGGTACCAAATAAAGTGCAGGATATCAAATAAATTGAGGTATAACATCATATTTACAAGTCATTTCTAACAATAGGATAAGTGGTAATAATTTAGAGTAAAGCTCTGGAGTAGAATATGCCATTATAACTGCAATGCTGACCTGTGGCACAAGGATTTACAAGCTATATTTAACAATAGAATAACAGTTAAGCACACTGATGGAACGAAAGTAGAATTTTTGGTACTAGTGAAAGTGCAATATCAAAAGGTATGAAATAGTATAACCAAGCTATTTTTAATAGAATAACAGTTAAGCACACTGATGGAATGAAAGTAGATTTTTTGGTACTAGTGAAAGTGCAATATCAAAAGGTATGAAATAGTACAACCAAGCTATTTTTAATAGAATAACAGTTAAGCACACTGATGGAATGAAAGTAGAATTAACTGGTACTAGTTAAAAGTGTAATATCAAATATCAGAGGTATGAAATAGGATTTACAAACTATAATAGAATTGTTAAGCACTGACGGAATGAAATAAGCCAATACTAAAGTCACGGTAAGTAGAATATTTGATACCAGATAATGTGCAAATATCAAGTATTAGATGTATAATCTAGGATTTATAAGCTATATTTAAAAATAGAATAGTTAAGCACTGTAACAATGAAATAAGCAGCAAATTGTATATTAAATAATTGAGATCTTTGGTATCAAAGAATGTGCAGGATAATGTAAAGTTTTACATTCAACTTAAACATGACAATAAGTGGGAACAAATGCAATTAACAGCAGAAAATCTGGCTGTTGAGAACACAGTCAATCACAATGTCTGGAGTGGTTGGGGTCTGGTTTTCCTCGACCTCCAGAATGAGGCAGTGCAAATTGGCACATCTTCAGTGATTCCTCGTGCGCCTGTATAAAAAGACAAACCATCCCATATTCATCCAAGGAGCTGCCCTGAAGGCAGGGTCATGAGAGGAAAAAAAAAAAAAAAACATCCCATATTCATCCAAGGAGCTGCCCTGAAGGCAGGGTCACGAGATGGGGAAAAATAAAATAAAAAAACAGCAATTTCTAGTGAAGAGTGTGGATTGAGTGAGTTTAGTCTGACACTTTTAGCAGGGGTGTCGGTAGTCAGCCTAGGTTTGAGGGGTCGGCTGTGGGTCCCTCTCAGCTGTGCGGCGCCTTTTTCCACCTTCACGGTCAGCTGCTCCTTTCAGGTAACGCGTAACGTTAACCTGGATCGCCTCATCAGTGGCATCCTGGGTTGCCGAGTTCTTCCGGATGGCTCCTGTAGAAAATAAAGATCTGTCATTCCATTTGATTGGCATAAGGTCATACACATCTACTTAAATATAAAAAAAATAGCCAACTTACTTTGAACAATGGTCTTCAGGAACATGTCTCTAAAACATGCTTTTTCCCCTGCACCAGTCCAGGTTGTGTTAATGGAAAGGCGATTAGAGAAGATACTCTCAAGCATTCGCCACACAGTTGTCTTGAGGTCCCTCCCACACTTGATTGCCAAAAACCGAAGCTGAAAAAAAAAAAAAAAAGGGTTACAAATTACATTTCTCTGAAGCTTCTCATAAATTTAAAATGTGACCGGCTGTGGATTCAGACTGTAGAATATGCAGTGTACAATCTTAATTTTAGATAACCCTATGGCGTTATACATATATACATCATTGTTTTGTTAGAAAAAAAAACACACAAGTTATACTTAGTCTTTCTAGATGTAAAGCTTTGGCTAACTACTGTATGTAGTTAATAACATTTCTACATGTAATGTTACTAGCAACATTGCTTAACCTCAGTGTGTACTGTAAGGAGGGCAAAACAGCACGTGTTAGCTAACACTTTCTAGCCACTCTAGCTACTGGACTAGCAGCATACTGCAAGAACAATGGTGACTAACTTAGATATTTTAAAAACAATGTAAACATAATATTGCGTTACACAAAAAGGAAACATGTACTTACTTAAACGATGGTAGTCGATGACTTTGCTAACTGTAGGCTGTTGAAATTAGTACTGAGTCTGACTGTAACTCGTGATTGAATGGCAAACTTCTTCTTCTTTCTTCTTCTTTCTTTTTTTTTTTTTTGTTTTTATGGCGGTTGGCAAACCAACTTAACGGTGCATTACCGCCACCGACTGGGCTGGAGTGTGAATCAAGAGATATTGGAACTTAGCTTAAAAAAAAAAAAAAAAAAAAAATTAAATCCTTTTGTCTAAGTCTATGTCTCTCAGATACTTAATAACAAAGTGATAAATGTTACTAGATGTTTTCCCTAATAAACCTTGCATTGTGAAATTATTCTGATTGATCATGAATGGCAAACTGAACCGAATGTGCTCTAGTCATATTGTTACGGAGGGGCCTGCCTCGGTGGGTCCAGTGCGTCATCGAGCCACCGTTTTAGCCCCGCCCAAAAGAATCCTGAACACAGCACTGGTGCAAAACTGTTTAACGGTTTAACTACACAATTCAGTACTTCACAGTCCACAGTGCAATGTGTTTTAGCAATAAATTTTTACCATGTATAGTGTGTTTGGATTATTTAATTTTTATTGCCTTTACAGGGACTTTCACACTTTCTTAAACATTAGTACAGGTCGTAATTGCAAATGAATCCCTTACCTGTAAAAGGTAAAATAACAAAAAAAAAAAAAAAAAAAAAATCGAGGTTGGAAAAAAATTACAGACAAACGAAATTTCTGCGCGACTGTGAAACCAGGGAGAAAGCTTTTTCATTGAGTTTATCCTTCACGTCAAAACGGGGACAGATGTCTTTCACTGTTCACTGATAGTCAGGCATTGGTGAAAAGTCTAACTTCATCAATTTATTCTGCTAAATTTTTCATACCCTGTATTAAATATCTATTTTTAAACCTAATCAGAATCAGAAAGATATTTATTGCCAAGTAAGTTTTACAAAAGGAATTATTCTTGGTTTATTGGTGCATGTCTCAATGTGCATCAATCAAAGAAATATAAACAATTTTCACCTAAGTGCATAAATAATTCAATATATTTTACATAGGGCCTATATTACTGTATAATCGCTTCAGAGTTTCAAAGTAATTTAAATGTCATTTCCTAAACCTTACCTTATCATGGAATCAAGAGTCAAGAATCTGTTATAAACCCTAATGGCTTTGGAGCAAAAATAATAATAGCCAAATGGCTGGTCGATTTTGAGAGTCAAGCTGTGACTGTATTTCAAAGCGGCTTGCCGCCGGCCGGCCGCGGTCGAATTGCCGCCGGCCGGCCGCGGTCGAATTGCCGCGAGGCAACCGCCAGAGAAATGACGCGGGCGGCCCGCCGTCTGACCGCCGGTGGCATCTCGCAAGAAATGGGCGTGACGAATTCGGCGGCAAACGCTGGATCACCGCCAGTGGGACGCACCTATAGCCGACAGCTTGGGGACAGCGGCAAAAAGAAGCCGTGCGGACATTTTTTGCTATCTGGGGGAGAGACCACTCGGGACATCATGGCAGTTAGACATCGGTGAGTTGTAATCGCTAATTTATCTTGATATTTAGCTAATGTTTACATTCTAGATAACATGGTGCCTCAGCTTGGGTTTCCCTCACTGTGGGGCAAAGAAAGATCAGGTGTGTGTGAGATAATGATGAATGGATGTTGGATATAATTCAGTGTACTAAAAAGTATGTGTGTGTGTGTGATAATGTTGCATGGATGTTGGAAGCAGTTTAAGGCAGGAAAAGGTTAATCTCTGTGGAAAAGAAAGCATGAATTACTTAAAAAGTTTGTGCGTGTAAGTGTGCTACAGAACTGGGCCCTCATTAAATTATGGAATAATTGTTAAAAAATAAATAAAATAGGCATATTTGTGGAAAAAATATCTAATATTTGAGTTACATAAAAGCTTTTTATTTGTTTTCTTCCTAATTGTCCTTGAAATAGTGGTCAAGAACCCCCGCCCACCCCCAAAACAAAAATGGTTTGGCCACTGATCAAAATTTGATGTTGTCATTTGATTTGAAGTTCAGTAGGCTAACGTTACGATCAAAATGTCCGGTCAGCACAAGTCTGGTGCTCAGAAAAGAAAAGAAAAGAGACGAAGGGAAGAAGAAAATAGAGGCCTTCGAGATGTACTAAACAAATATTTTAAAAAAGGTGGTGACGGAGAAGCTGGAACTAACGTTAGTAAAGTCAACGTAGAGCAAGGTAAGAAACAGCGCAGCCAACGTTTATGAGTGTTGTCAAAGACCCGGTACTTCGGTACCAAGTCGGTACTAATTTTGTTTTAAACGTCACGCCACGGTTCCAGGTTTTCTCAAACCCGGTACTTGATGTGCGTGCATTCCCGAATCGCGTGCATGCCCGAAGCGCGTGCAGTTGCGTCCTCTTCATAAAAGTGCTGAGACATTGCGACCGGCGGTGCTGCTGATGTGGTGGCTGTAAATCCACTTGTTGATAAGAAAGGAGGAAAGAGACACATATGGAAATATTTTGGATATTAGCTCATAATAGCGACGCGGCGCGCTCGTTTTTACAGGCACGCAAGTTCATTGTTGCATAGCAACGACAGACGCCACGGGAGAGCACGCGCTAGTGGAAAGGAGAAAGCGGTGCGAACTGCGCTCTCCATGATGACGAGGAAGTATTAGCAAAGAATTCATTGATTTCTAGCACTTGCATTAGCTTTACTACTAGATATATTTATGGAGATGAGAAATAAAAAGCCGGCTGAAATGCGTCACTGTTGGCATCGGTGAACAGATAATGGGCCAGATCCGAGTCTATTTTTGCTGCGCTGCTCATGCTTAATTAAAAGTGAAAGCACACTTTTGATGGACAAAAAATAAATATGATTTCACACAAAAAGTGCCCAAAATGCACAGATTTTGCATGTCTAGTATGTTTTAACAAGAACTGCAGTAGGCTATGTCAGAAAAAAAATGAAAACATTTATAGAAAATGTACCCATTTAAACGTGTTTTTATTATTCAGTTTGGGTAAAAGTATATGGTGTTTTATAAAAAAAAAAAAAAATGGAAGTCTGCTGTAAAGTGGTTAGAACAACGGAATCGGCTAAAATCAGAATTGGCCTAGAAAATTGTAATTGGTGCATCTCTAGTATAAGAGCCTGACACAACACGTTATCTTTGACAGAAACAGTTGAGTTTGGTAGCTCCGTCAGAGAGGATGAGACAGAGAGGAGAGAGATCCAGCTGCAGTCAGGTGACAGAGAGAGTGATGCATTATCTTTGACAGAAACAGTTGAGTTTGGTAGCTCCGTCAGAGAGGAAGAACAGAGGAGGGGAGAGGAACAGGAGAGGAATAGCAGAGGAGGGGAACAGGAGAGGAAGAGCAGAGGAGGGGAACAGGAGAGGAAGAGCAGAGGAGAGGAACAGGAGAGGAAGAGCAGAGGAGGGGAACAGGAGAGGAAGAGCAGAGGAGGGGAGCAGGAGAGGAAGAGCAGAGGAGGGGAACAGGAGAGGAAGAGCAGAGGAGGGGAGAAGAACAAGAGAGGAAGAGCAGAGGAGGGGAACAGGAGAGGAAGAGCAGAGGAGGAGAACAGGAGAGGAAGAGCAGAGGAGGGGAGAAGAACAAGAGAGGAAGAGCAGAGGAGGGGAACAGGAGAGGAAGAGCAGAGGAGGGGAACAGGAGAGGAAGAGCAGAGGAGGGGAGAAGAACGAGAGGAAGAGCAGAGGAGGGGAACAGGAGAGGAAGAGCAGAGGAGGAGAACAGGAGAGGAAGAGCAGAGGAGGGGAGAAGAACAAGAGAGGAAGAGCAGAGGAGGGGAACAGGAGAGGAAGAGCAGAGGAGGGGAGAAGAACAAGAGAGGAAGAGGAGAGGAAGGGAACAGGAGAGGAAGAGCAGAGGAGGGGAACAGGAGAGGAAGAGGAGAGGAGCAGGAGAGGAAGAGCAGAGGAGGGGAACAGGAGAGGAAGAGCAGAGGAGGGGAACAGGAGAGGAAGAGGAGAGGAGCAGGAGAGGAAGAGCAGAGGAGGGGAACAGGAGAGGAAGAGCAGAGGAGAGGAACAGGAGAGGAAGAGGAGAGGAGCAGGAGAGGAAGAGCAGAGGAGGGGAACAGGAGAGGAAGAGCAGAGGAGGGGAACAGGAGAGGAAGAGGAGAGGAGCAGGAGAGGAAGAGCAGAGGAGGGGAACAGGAGAGGGAGAGGAACAGGAGAGGAACAGCAGAGGAGGGGAACAGGAGAGGAAGAGCAGAGGAGGGGAACAGGAGAGGAAGAGCAGAGGAGGGGAACAGGAGAGGAAGAGCAGAGGAGAGGAACAGGAGAGGAAGAGCGGAGGAGGGGAACAGGAGAGGAAGAGCAAGGGAAAAGGAGAGATCTGGGCATGGGGGGGCCCATCTAAGATTATCTTGTCCCGGGCCCAGGCAAGACTGTCAGCTGGCCTGTATGTGCGCATGCACAAGTCCGAGGCCTTTTTGTTTGCAAGCACACATGCACATACATCTATTGGAGGAGCATGCTCCTGAACACTAAATTGTTGTCTTATTTTTGTTCTCCCCATTCATTTTCAATGGCCAGTCAAAAGGGTTAAGTTTTGACACCCTGCTTGAGCAAAGTCAGAAAGTATTATTCCAAAATGATAACTTTAACTAGCATTTTCAGGCAAAAGAAAATCCTCTTCGGGTCAAAATGACCGGAAGACAACACAAGGGTTTAACTTGAAAAAACAAAGCTTGAAAACAGAAATTTGGGAACTGAGTCAAGGGCAAGTTATCGCTTCTATTTATAGGCCTAGGAAATCACTGTTATTGGCCGATGCGATAATTACAAAAATGGCCAAATACTTGCAAATTAGTTGGTCTGGCAGGTCTGTCTTCCACTACCATGATCTAATTTTGTTTACCTTGAATAAAGCAGCTTCCAAACTTTAAAGCTTCAAACAGAAGATTCCTTGATTGTGTCAAATCATATTTCACCAATTAATCCTTATACCACGAAGAGGTAGATGCTTAAATGCAAATACATAGTTATCGGCTTGTACTACAGAGTTGAGATATTGACAGTATTGAAGCCCTTTTGATTTCACTTGAGTACACTGGACTTCAGTGCTCATTAAATAGGCCGCACAAAACACATTTTGGTTTCTTTTTTTTTTATTTCTGTTAATTTCATGATGTATATACAGTATGTTTTCATATAACAATTACCACCACAATATTCAGAGACAAATGACATCATTATGTTACCCTACTCAACCAAAAACTCACACACTCCTGAGTTTGACTGAAATCAAAATACACAGTAGGAATAGAAATAACAGTTCAACAGATATATTCTCTTGTTGAATTTAAAATTCTTTCATAATTTATTTGTACTCCAGATCAAATGAAATACAATCACTGATAACTTTATTAGGATAATCACAATAATAAGTTGGTGTACAGGTTATCTAATCAGCCAATCATGTGGAAGCAGTGCAATGCATCAAGTCATGCAGATACTGGTCAGCAGCTTCAGTTAATGTTCAAATCAACCATCAGAACCATCAGAATGGGGGATGTGATCTCGGTCATTTGGACAGTGGAATGATTGTTGGTGTCAGATGGGCTGGTTTGAGTATTTCTGTAACTGCTGATCTCCTGGGATTTTCACACACAACAGTCTCTAGAATTTTCTCAGAATGGTGCCAAAAACAAAAACACCAGTGAGCGGCAGTTCTGTGGACGGAAACGCCTTGTTGATGAGAGAGGTCAACAGAGAATGGCCAGACTGGTTCGAGCTGACAGGAAGGCTACGGTAACTCAGATAACCCCTCAGTACAATTGAAGTGAGCAGAACAGCATCTCAGAATGCACAACACATCGAACTTTGAGGCTGATGGGCTCTATTTCTATTGTCTATTCTAACAAAAAGCTTTTGCTTCAGATCACTTGGAATAGCACACAAAGGGTGCTTCTCAGTCAGAAGGCTGCAGCCTAGTTGGGTGTGTCCTTCCTAGACCAGTCCTTTCTCAGCATTCAGCATTAGAATGAGACAGTCCAGTAAGTGTTCATGTTAAAGGGATTGTGGGTGATTGAAGGCAGTAAAGGATGCACTTCGAAACGAGGCTGCCTTCCAAGGGTCCTCACAATTGAGACGACCTTCGACAATGCTTGATGACGTGGCAGCCAAAATATTTAGCCTAACTAGGCTGCAGCCTTCTGATTGAGAAACACCCTACATGTAGGGGTTGGGAGGGTTAGTTTTAAAATATATTCCGAATAAATACTGTAAAATTGTATTAGTAACGTATTATGTTATGATTACTCAAGGTCAGTAACATAATATACTTTTTAATATTTGTTCAGCTCTGGCTGTTTTTTCCCATGTTTTTGACTATAAACAAGTGAATAATGTGCAAAAAATATGGACTACCTTTATGTTGCTTTTTTGTCACTTTTGGAGCTTGACAGCCTCAGCCACGTTAATTAAAGGAGAACTCTGAATATTACACAAAATTTTTGGGTTTGGAATGGGTAAATGAAGACAGAATTGTTATTTTTGGCTTTCAGCTTTCAACACCATATATATATATATATATATATATATATTGTCTTGATCTCATTGTAGCTCATTTTGTTCATTTCTCCATGCATCACCTTTCATCAGCTATGAGTAATGTTATGATTAACTTGTTAAGGATATGGATGGAGATACAACAATACAGGCATTGTTTGAAAAATTCTATTACATAAAATTAATACTATTGCTACTCTTTAACGTAAAAAACTGCACCAATTTTGTCATTTCGACAATTTGGCAACTTTGGACAATGCTTTTTTATGAGATAGAAGAGTACTTAATTCGCCAAAACTCTTTCCGCATAAAGGGCGGGAGTACGGCTTCTCTCCAGTATGCACTCTCTCATGTGCTTTGAGGAATTCTAAAACCATAAAACTCATTCCACAATGTGAGAACTTGTAAGGTTTTTCCAAGTATGTGACTCTAGTAAAGGCTTTCCCACACTCAAAGCACACATGAGGTTTCTCACGGCATGTACAATATTTTCTGGTGCTACAATAAGTCGCCACAATAAGAACACACATGTGGCCTCTCATTTGCATGCCTTTTCAGTTGAGTTTGGAGACTTCCCTCAGTGAAACTCTTGCCACACTTGGAACAATTGTGTATTTTCTCTCCTGAATGCATCTTCATATGACTTACAAGGTTTGCTCGATATGTGAAACTCTTCCCACACTGAGGGCATGTGTAAGGCTTCACTCCTGTGTGAATTCTTGTGTGAACCTCAAGGTTTCCCTTATGTATGAAATCCTTTCCGCATTGAAGGCATGTGAAAGGCTTCTCTCCAGTGTGAATCCTTGTGTGAGCCTCAAGGTTTCCCTTATGTGCAAAATGCTTTCCACATTGAACGCATGTGAAAGGCTTCTCTCCAGTGTGAAGTCTCATGTGATTCTGAAAGCTTGCTCTCATTGTGAAACTCTTTCCACACTGAGGGCACGTGAAAGGCCTCTCTCCAGTATGAATTCTAATGTGCTCATTAAGGTTTTCTTTATGCAAGTAACTCTTTCCACACTGATCACATTTGTAAGGCTTCTCTACAGAGTGAACACTCGTGTGAATCTTAAGGCCTGATTTTTGAACGAAACTCTTTCCACACTGATCACATTGGAAAGGCTTCCCTCCAGTGTGAACACTCATGTGATTCTTAAGGCTTACTTTATAACGGAAACTCTTTCCACACTGTTCGCATTGGAAAGGCTTCTCTCCAGTGTGAACTCTCATGTGATTCTTAAGGCTTTCTTTCTGAACGAAACTCTTTTCACACTGATTGCATTGTAAAGGCTTCTCTCCAGAGTGAACCCAAAAATGTCCCATAAGTTGTTCTTTAGATGTGAAACTCTCTTTACACTGAAGGCAGGTGAAAAAAACATGGGCTCCAGTTCTTCTATGTCTTTTTTGTGATACATTCTCCGTCTCTGAGCCATTCAAAGTTTTTTCTTCGGTTTTGAAATGAGGTTCCTCATACTGAACTTTCTCCTCCTTCAATGTCAGTTCTTGACTTTCCTCTTTCACTTCCAGCAGGTCTAAAATGAATATATGAAATTGTTAAAATTCAATTCAAGAAAAATGTGACATGAACAGAAAAAATATTGACTCAAAAAGCAGCAATCCATATTCATGTGATCCTTAATTCTTATGTTATTTCCTTCAAATCTAGTTTATGACATGCACACAATGTATTTAGTCAAGATCAGTGTTTCTCAATCCTTTCCTGGAGGACCACTAATCCTTTATTCGGCACACACAATTCAAGAGACTTGTGTATAAACTTGCCATAGATTTCATTATAAAAGTTTGCAGATTTTGCATACGCAAAAGTTTTCATATTTATAAAACACTAACCTCTGTAAAATGTCCTACATAAATTAACAAGTTAACGAAAGAGTTATTGTGCATTATAATTCCCCCAATCCTCTTCACCCCATAATAAAGAAATATTGCACCACCAAGAGTGCTGTTATGTAGTGGTCGACTGATACAGGGTTTTTTTAATGGCCAATGTCGATATCCAGAGTGCAGGGTGTCCAATAGTCCAATAAAATTCTGATTAGGAATGTAATAAAACATTGATATATCGACTATTGAACAGCACGTTATTTTACCTATACGTTTTTGAGGCATTGATATATTTAAATTTAAATAAGAAGCCTAATTTGCATGCTTTTCAATTCACTGTCAGTTGTCCTTCCATTTAATGTAGTCAGGGCATAATAGCTTTCTGAGACCAAAAGGGGGTGACATAACACTTGCGGTGCAAGTGGCAGTCCAAAGTTGTTAATCTAAATCACCAAACCCAAAAGGTTTTTGTACTTCAAGAATGAACAAAGTGATGTTGATGAGTTTGCAGGTTAGTGTATAAAACCGGTGTAACTGCGCAAACTGAACGATCAGAAATGGCAATGTTTATTATGCAATTTCTCTGTAAGTAGCCATGAAAAGTTTTCATTGAAGCTGTCAAACCACAAAAAGACATAATTGTAACAGAAAATACATTGTGTAGGGTACATAAAATACACAAAATCATCCAGTGATGGCAAGAAAAAAAATGATCTTTGTCCTTTGATAAGGATTTGATTTTAATGGAAAACAATGCGAGTTGCATTCCATGATGCTGCAAAATTTTGAGCAGCTTCGGAGTCCTAGCTGGGTGCCGTCAACAGACCCCAAGCGGCAACGATGGTGTGCAAGAATGCACCATGTCGTCCACCAGACACATCCTGTGTGCGACCCCTTTTAAGTTACTATGCTGCTAACAATTTGCCAAAATTATATCGAGAAATATGTTTGAAGAGACAAAGACAAAGTTGAGACAATCATTGATCTACAGGCCAGTTATCCAGGATACATTTTTTTAAAGAATAAGCTAAAAGCACCAACTTAAGCTATTTTAAGGATTCAAGCATAGAATATTATCTGCACAATTAGCATTAATAGTATTTCAGTTTCATTATTGACTAGTTTAGTGACTACTTCTGGAGATGTCACTAGGTAGTGACAAATAAGTGCCTTATGTGCAATGAGTGAAAGATTTTGAGATGTTCACCACCGAAATCTGCCAAGAGACTTTATAGTATTCAAGCATTATAAGAACAACACAGATTTATAGTTTTCCTTCATTTTGTGAACTTCCGAGCATGACTTTTCATCCAAAAAAGACAACAATAATAGTCTAATAATAATAATAATAAAAAAAATAATGAGTATCAAAAATGTCCTTACCTTCTCCTTTATTAAAATTTGCATGTCAAATCTACTGACTTCAGTCGAATGTTTAAGCATTATAATGACAAATCAGATCTGTATAATTTTCCTACAGTATTTAAACTGTCAAGCATGACTTTTATCAGAAAAGACAACAATAGCCTAAAAATAATAATTTTGAGTTTTAATAATGTCCTTTCGTCATTGTAAAGCGCATGCAAGTTGAGTTGAGGCGTCAACGCTCCGTTCAATGCCATCATCAAGCGGCATTTTGCCCTCCACATGACAAGCGTTACAGAAAGCGTGATGGAGGGGCGAATTTACGAGCTTGCCATCCAAGAAAGCATAAACATTGAAAATACTTATTTGGAATAGAAAAAATGGCAATTGCTTTGACTGCAGAAAATAAAGACTTGTTTATGTTTATGTCTTTACATTTTATGCGTGCATGTAATTACTGTAGTTCAATAACTGGGGTCTCTGGACACTCGGAAAAGATAAGGTAATAATAAATTAAAATGGGCAGAGGTGTGCCTCTACCGCCTCTTCCACAGGGGCCAGTTGGAAATAACCATTTTATTCCCGGTGATCCACATTAGAGATTGGCATCACTGCATGAGCGAGAAGGGTGTGCGCCAGGACTTAGACAGTTCGTTATGAACTTCGGGGAAGAATGGGGAAAATTTGCGGTCACGGTCGTTTGACAGCGTCCGGACTGCAGGAACCATTGTTACAGGAACCAGTTTGTTCAGGTTCCTCTGGGGGAGACCACTCAAAGTTAAGCTTTTTGATCGCCCTTGTAAGGATGTGGAGCATCTTCCTGTCAGTGGTGCAGTCACACTCCTCGACCTCGCTGGGGGGAGGGGCAGATGCATCATCCACTGAACATTCGCCTGATGCGGTGAGAGACATGAGATCATCTTTATCATCCCCAACGTCAGAACCGCTGAACGAGACAAGGCCACACACACTTTCAGAGGGCTGGAGCTTGTCTCGCACATAATGTATTGGAAAATATGCACTTTGTGGAGATTGAGGCAGCACGAGGACGACCTCAACTTCAACCTGCTGGACCTCACGGCTCCGACGTGCCTCCTCGTGTGAATCCTTGGTTATATCAAAAGAGGTCAGTGGGAGGGCATGTGAGGCTGAATCGTCCCTCAGAACGAGTGCGATTTGCGAGCAAAGCGTCTTGAGGCTCCCTCGCAGTGAGGATAGTCTGTCTCAATGAGAGCTGACTGTGTGGGCCGGAACCAGACAGTAAATGCTCATGCTGATCTGATGGTAAGATGTGCCTCTTGCACAAGGAACACTTACGGAATTACATCTTTAAAAAGACGCGAACACGTAAGCGACTCTTTTAGATAGATAAATATATTTATATAACACAATATACAATAGCTTTGTAAGAGTAATGTAATTCACCTGCCAAAGCGCTGCAGGGAATCAGGATGCTGAATCCAATTCACCAGCGAAGAGTCAATCGGCCTCTGCAATTACAAAAACCAGAGTAACAGGTGGGGCTAATGCCGAGTTTACACTACACGATTTTAAGCCTGAGGTTTGTGGAGATCGCCGACAAAAGCCTGAAATCGTAGGCAAATCGGAGCTCGCTCCCGTGAATGATCGCAATGTATGAATTATCAAAGACGCGATTTGAGAGAATCGCCGACACATTCCTGATGTCAGTGAGATATCTAGAATGTTAAATATCCGGACCTGTCTGCGATTCCAAATCGCACAATGTGAAATATGTTTTGATTGAATACAACTGCAGCGTTGACCTACAGCCAATGAGAGAGCAAGAAATGGGAAGTTTCAGTGGGAGAAGTTCTGATGTACCTGGAACAGAACATCATCTAGCTTGGCCGCGGTATCAAGAAAGTCTCATTGGACCGAAGAAATGGTGGAACAGTTAGTGGAACATTGGAGTCGTCTGGGATTCGTCAATAGTGAAATGTTTTGTAATGTGTTGACCCCTGTTGCTGATTCGTCGTGTAGTTTGAAAATTCTACAACTTCCATGACAAGACAGACGTGTAATATGAAAGGTACCACGATCCGACGTGTTTTGAAAGTTGTGTAGTGTAGGAGACATAAAACACAGAAAGCTGTTTTGACCATCTACATTAGGAATAATCCTGAACCAGATGTGTGTATGGACATTGCACACATATTTTTTTATTTTATATATTCTGATGTGTGTGTGGAAAATGGCATACGGATGTTTCTATTTCCATTATGTGCTTCAGGACCAGATTATTGAGCACTCTACTAATTAGCTAATCAGCGATAAATAAAGTCAATGTCTAAAATGTGCTGTGTTAGTGATCCTCCAGGAATGGAAACACTGATTTAGATCTGATTATTCAACTATATTATTTCACAGCCATATTTTCTAAACTATAATGACTAACTGCATGAGGTTTTGATGCATGAAGAATCAAGAATGGACACCAACCTATTTGTAGCTCTGTTTCTTCATTTTTCACTGTGTAAGGGTTTGGATCACTCATGTCCATTCTCTCTTCTTTAATAAGCTCCATCTGTACAATTACGTGTCGCGCAGATTTCAGATGATAAGAATAAGTTCTGAGGTTATTCCTGCATGTCTGGAAACGTGTTTATGGTGATGAAATGTATTGGTCTAAATCTCAACTCTCATGGATACATCTTGATTTCTCTGTCTCTGCAATCCAGCGTTGATGAAAGATGAAAGAAACACAACGACAATGCTAGCTAGCAGTTGTTTTGCAATTGTACAACTACCAACGGAGAAGATAATTTACCGCGTTTTACATGATTGATTTCACAAACGTTCGCCAAATATGTTATATTATTATGTAAGGTGGGAACTTGAAGTCAGCTCTACATTTAGTTAAAAGTGCTGTTTTAAAGCTAATGTTTCTCGTTGTCTTTGTACTTCTCCATGTGTGACGTCACACACCACGCTTCTGCTCTGCAACACCTGCTCTGATCACTGTTTGTGCTCCTGTTCTGTTTTCTGTAGCTGTGTTGTCTGTGTGTAATATTTGTACTCATTGTTCTATGTAAGACATAATAAAAATTATTTTACAATAACGCCGCAATTATTACGTCATAAAACACGCCCCGCCGCCATTTTGTCGACTGCACGTTTGTAAATGAGTTTATTATCTGAAATCTGCGGGACATTATATATTAAAAATGGAGTTTATTAAAGAAGAGAGTGATCCAGAACCATGCAAAGTAAAAAATGAAGATACTGAGGAACAAATAGGTTGGTGTCCATTCTTGATTCTTCATTAATAACTGAATCATAAAAGAGAAACAAGCCCAAAATACGCGATTTGCCTCACCAAAACCATGAAGATAATGAAGGGTATTTTCATAATCCGCATATATCATCTTTAGGTAACCCCTTTGGAATAAACGTGACGGTATGCGGCCAGATTATATTTAGTTAAACCTTGTTTTTTAGTTTATAAAGTCCTGAATCAAATTGATATTGCTTAAATAACGGATATTGGGATAAAACAAAAGGGAACACCGATAATTGCTCACATAGAAACTCTGAAAAAAGAAATTAATATTAAAAGTCTAAGGTGTTTTCTACTCTAAATATTTCATGATCTTGAAATTTCTTAGGTGTACATCTTGCCGATCTTTAATGATGTCTCGTTTGTCAGTGAATCCTTCTTCTTCTTGGGAAAAGACATGGAATTCTTATGGTTCAAAAAGGGTGGGAACTTTAATTGTAATAAACCAGCTGAAACTGAATGTGATAAAAAAAAATAAAGGCCTGTTCACACCAAATCCGTGACGATTTTGCAAGACGAACCTGACAGAATGTATGGCAAGCCGAATTATCATTAATGCCCGTAATTCAGTTTTTACTAGTCAAACTTTAAATTCCAGATATCTATTTTACGACTTTTACAAGTCATAATACTCATTGAAGATATCTACAATGCTATTTTGACTAGTCATATAAAATAATAATATAATTTATAAATATTATGGACAGCATTTGTGGCATAATGCTGATTACCACCAAAAATAATTTTGACTCGTCCCTCCTTTTCTTGAAAAAAAAAAAAAAAAACATTGGTTACAGAGAGGCATTTACAGTGGAAGTGATTGGAGGCCAATCCTTAATTGTTAAAATACTAACTGTTCCAAAAGTATAGACACAAGATGTAAACAGTAAGCATCTCAACATGATTTTAGTGCTGTAGCACATGTACACCCAGACATCTATTTGATGTCTGTTTTTACATCTGGAAGACATATTTTTCTGGTTATTTGCTCATCTGCAATATGTCTATAAGACAATTTAGCAGATGCCTTTGAGATGTTTATGATTAAGAATGTTTGTAAATCTGATCTTTTTAAGATGTTTAGCTTATGTTATTTAGAATGGGATGCCTTTATAATGAAAGGATCTCCTTTATGCCTAAAAGGGTTTTCAAGCGGGGGGGATCCACAAACTAGATTGTGCAGCCTTAAAGCCCACGGCACACCAGACAGTCAAGGGCCCCTGGGCACTGGCCCCATTGGCCCGGGCGGTAATCCGTCCCTGAGTAGAGGAGCGGATTCAAACATTCCGACATGCAAATTGTAGCACGTATGTGACTGGACAGAAAAAGTGTGTTCAACTTCAACTCCGCCTTGCATTAACGATCGGCGAGATTTGCCGGAAACACATATGTTTCGCAATGTAGATTCAAAAGAGCCGGCTCGAGATCAGGAATCATGTACACTAGTAGAACTGTGTGTTTTTACCATGTAGAGTCATTAGAGGGCACTGTTCCAGCCGAGTCGGATGGAAAATTGCATGCAGGAGAACCACAAATGGTTACGAAAGTCACGAAGATCATCCGATACCGGACTCTTTCAAGAAAATAATTTTTTTTGTGTGTTTACCTATTTGCAGGGCAAACAATAATAACTTAAAGTAAATAGTATTTTCACATAATTAAATAGAAAATAATGCACTTATGAAATTAACTTCCCTTTTGAAGCAAAACTCTGTTAAATATGCAAATAAAGTGCAAAAACAATATAACAAAGTAACAGTAACTTAAACTTAAATTTTGCAGACCTACACAATCTCTGAGCTTTTCCGGTCACTCAGGAGCACTATCTGCTGTGAAACTCTTCTTTTCCAGCATTGCCAGAGGACCTTTGAGTTTTCCTGGTTGCTCAGCGGACTGCCTGGTTTCAAACTTATGAAATATCCCACCAAACTTTCATCATGAACAAAACAGTCAGACTCTGTAATAACGATGATCAGCTGCAGCTCTGTGCACACACACACACACACACACACACACACACACACACACACACACACACACACACACACAGACAGACAGACAGACAGACAGATATCCAATGGGCAGAAGATGATGGCGGTGAATTGTCTTCATACTGTATGTGTTGACTCCATTTCTGCTTCTGATTTTGGTAAAGTGTTCCTAGCATGGAAGGAAAGTTCTGTTGAATCTTTTCGGCTGCAGATCTCCCTGGTGATGGTAAAGCATAGTTCTTGATTTCTATATACCTAGCATCTTCAGGACTTCCTGTATGAAGTGACATTCAAAGTATCATCCTTGATTGGAATGTACGTACAGTATGCAGGCAGGGAAGTCATAATGGTCAAAGAACTTCTCACACATCTATCTGCTGTAAGTGCTTTATGATCTTTGGTTGGAAATGCTTGGGTGTAGCGTGTGAAATGGCCAGTGAATTCTAAAATGTTGGCAACTCCCTTAGAGTTGAGTTCAAGAAACAGAAAATCGATAAACACAGGATCCAGGGGATCATTACTGGTGAAATTATGCAAGGGTGCTGCTCTCTGAGGAGGTGTTTTGTGGAGAATGCATCTTCCACAATTTTTTATGTTGTGACATATTTCATTGGACATTTTTGGCCAACAGAATCGATTTCTGATGAACTCTGTGTTTCTCTCAACTTCAAGAGGACAGGACTCATCATGCAAGGACTGGAACTTTTGAGGAAGGACAAGTTGTATGAGTTCTTCATTGCGATGTCTTTTTATCACTCTGTACAATAATCCTTTCCTCATCACCAATTTTGCCCCCTCCCATTCAGAGTTTTCGTTCTTGGATAAGGCTGACACTTGTACCTTGGGCATGGCATGCTATACAAGTGCAATGACAGAGTCATCTTTTTGTGCTTTTATCAACTTATGGGCATTTAACTGTTCAAGGGAACCAATGTCCTATCGCATTTAGAAGGCATAGCACTCTGGTATTATGTTGGGTGTAGCTCCTAGCTGCTCCACATATTTGTGGTCTGTTGCTTGCTTCTGAAGAGCTTTGATGCTGGATGGAGGTATTTCTTCCCAATCTGTTTCCTCTTCCTTTGAGAAGATGTTGCATGACAGGGAGTCAGCATCAATGTTAGTCTTCCCTGATCTGTACTGGACATTTAAGTTATAAGTGGACAATGCCACCAGCTACATATGACCTGCAGTGTGTAGTTTTGCTGTGGTGAGCACAAAGGTGAGTGGGTTGTTGTCACCGGGAACCTGGCACCATACAATAATCATGAAACTTGTCTGCCACTGCCCATTTAAGTGCTTTAAACACAAGCTGGTGGATAGGGTAACACTGTTCTGAGGGATTCATCTTCCTATTGGCAAAAGCTAATGGTCTTAGGCTTTCTAGAAACTTGGTTTAACATGGCACCCAATCCCTTCAAACTATTGTGGAAACATATGACTTGGTTGGGTCAACAAAGGCCAAGATAGTTGCACTGATCAGGCAAAGGATTATCTTATGAAAAGCATCCATACACTCTGAATTCCATCCCTCGCCATATGGTTCAGACTCTTTGTAGTACTTTCCTTTGTTGATTACAACCTTTTTACTATGCATGATCGGGTGGGTATCCCTTGGTATGTTCTGTGAGTGGTCGGACAGAAGCTGAGTACTTAGATCATTTCCACAGAAGCCTAGGAATGATTTGAGTTGTACTTTTTTTATTATTGTGGGGGAAGATTCTATGCCCATGTAGGGTCACAAGTGTCCCAATGCTGAGTGTATCAACACCCTTGCTGATGCACAAAATCGTGTTCATGATATGCTGATTCATGAAATAGGGAGCTGATTGTGAGACACACAGTTCCTTTTTTCACTGATCACATAAATCTCTGAAAAGAATACACGCCTTGATACGGGGCTTCATTGGAAATTGTGCTGCGTTCTCGATACATGCTTTGAAGCACCAGTGTCAAACGTAACATCACTAGCCTCGTGCAGTAATTAGTTTTGGTGACTATAGTTTACAAAATCATATTATCTGTGAAATAACATTAGGATTTCATTCCAGAATTAGGACAGACTAGAGGAAAATGCATAAACCAGATTTGATGAAAATAAATTTTAAACTGAAATCAGTATTCTTTCTATTCATGTCATATTTGTCACTCTTGATATTAAATGTATACATTTTATATGTTCATTTTAGACCTGATGGAAGTGAAAGAGGAAAGTCAAGAACTGACATTGGAGGAAAAACATCAGTATGAGGAACCGCATTTCAAATCTGAAGAAAAACCTTTTAGCTGCTCAGAGACTAAAAATTTCCCACAAAAAAGATGTAGAAGAAATGGAGCCCAAGTTATTTTCACATGCCTTCAATGTAAAGAGAGTTTCACATCTAAAGAACAACTTATGGGACATTGTAGAGTTCACTCTGGAGAGAAGCCTTTCCCATGTGATCAGTGTGGAAAGAGTTTCAGTCATAAAGCAACCCTTAAGAATCACATTAGCATTCACTCTGGAGAGAAGGCTTTCCCATGTGATCAATGTGGAAAGTGTTTGGGATATAAATCAACCCTTGAGAAACACATGAGCCTTCATTCTGGAGAGACGCCTTTCCAATGCGATCAGTGTGAAAAGAGTTTCAGTCACAAGGCGACACTTAAGAATCACATGAGAGTTCACTCTGGGAAGAAGCCTTACAAATGTGATCAGTGTGGAAAGAGTTTCTTCCGTAAAGAAAACCGTAATGATCACATGAGAATTCACACTGGAGAGAAGCCTTTCACATGCAATCAGTGTGGAAAGAGTTTTGGTTATAAATCAACACTTAAGATACACATGAGCCTTCATTCTGGAGAGATGCCTTTCGCATGCGATCAGTGTGGAAAGTGTTTCAGTCATAAGGCAACACTTAAGAATCACATGAGAGTT
This sequence comes from Xyrauchen texanus, assembly GCF_025860055.1. Taxonomy (NCBI): domain Eukaryota; kingdom Metazoa; phylum Chordata; class Actinopteri; order Cypriniformes; family Catostomidae; genus Xyrauchen; species Xyrauchen texanus. The sequence goes on along the minus strand of NC_068284.1, from coordinate 4,756,414 downwards.
CACTCTGGATAGAGGCCTTACAAATGTGATCAGTGTGGAAAGAGATTCTTCCATAAAGAAAACCTTAATGATCACGTGAGAATTCACACTTGAGAGAAGCCTTTCACATGTATTCATTGTGGAAAATGTTTCATATGTAAATGTAGCCTTCGGAATAACATAATAGAGTGAAGCTTTACACATGCCCTAAGTGTGGCAAGAGTTTCAGCCAATTAAGTACTCTTCTGTATTATAAAAATAAAGCATTGCCCAATGTTGTCACAGTGAGCAAAGTTGCTGTGAAATGCCACAATTTGTGCAGGGATGGTTTTTAAGTTCAGAAGTAGAATCGTGTCTAATAGCATTTGTCAAAAACTGCCAGCCTCATTCTATTATATCTTCATACATATTCTTAACATGTTAATTTATTTAATCATAGCTGTTGAAAGGTGATGCATGGAGAACTGAAAAGACTGACATGGAATGAGATCAAGAGGCAAAAAAAGAGTGCTATGGTGTTTAAAGCTTAAAGAGTTAGTTCACACAAAAATTCTATTGTCATTTACTCCCATGTTGCTCCAAACCTGTAACTTTCTTCCATGAGAGACAAGTGAAGATCTTCAGAATTTCCAGAGTGCTCCTTTTATGGGGACTAGGGCAACATAAATGTAGTCCACATAAAGTACATATTGTGTGCTATATTCTAAGTGATCTGAAGCAATACAATAGCTTTATATGAGGAACAGACTGAAATTTAAGACCGTATAATTTTCCTTTATTTCATTAGATGCATTCTCTGGTTTATGTTATATCTATTCCTACTGTTTGTCAAACTTGGGTATATTAATAATGTCATTTATTTGTATTATAATTATGGCCACAAATGTGTAGTGTGGTAATTGTACATCATGAAATTCCCAGAAATAATAATAATTTTTGGTGAAATAATTGTTTTGGATAAAATAAAATATTATAACTTGATTCAACTTAGTAGCACTGTATTCATTAATGTTTTTGTAAAATAAAATTCTTTGTAACTTAACACAGATGTTGATGAAGGGTGAGGGTCAGAAATCCCTTGTCTCTTCAGATATATCAATACATATATATATATCCTTTTATATCAATATGTATCTATATTCTGTTGCTTAACTCCTTTAATAAAATGATGAATTAACTATATGCATGATCACATAATCAATTCTATTTTCTTATGCATAACTGAAATATATTTTGAATCATATGTGTGTTAAGTTAACTTTTTTCCAGGCACATTCCAGAGCCTTATTTTCTGTCCTGCATGAAGGTTGAAGGTCTCTTGGGAATAAGCTTAGCTGTGATGAGAGGGGGGCAGGTAGAATGTTAAACATATGTGATAGATATGTTTTGTGTTTGACCGTTACCTGTCATAACTAATTATATGATTTAAAATCCTATGTAATACCACTTAAATAGTAGAAGTGTGATTTCTCTCTTATTATTTCTTTAAGGGAAGAAATGATATTATTTCTTCCCTCTCCTTTGCCTGAGGAGTGAATATTTTTATCTCATTGTTTTGGGTAAAATGGCCTGATAATGTGGGCTCTGGTTCCCTTGTGCGCAGAGAAGAGCTGTCGTTCGTCAGTGTTTTGTGTGTGCGTATTGACCTTCTGCCCAGGTTTTGAACCTAGGGAGGCACACCAGGCCGACTCGAAGACGCCCGCGATCATCTGCGAGGTCACTTCAGACGTAAATCTCGGGCCCCAGGACGACAATTGCGCTGATTAATGTTGATAGGGCATAGCAATCTATATGTTGTGACTTTATGTTCTTTTAGCCAATCAGGAGTGAAATAATAGAATGTACTCCTTGCAAATGGGATAATTGATGTAAGATTTTGTGTAATGTACGAGTTAGCTTTCAATCTCCTCGTGAGACTTTGCCAAAGGCTCTACCAATTTCACTGCAAACTATTCTTCAGTAAATTTTGGATTCTTTGATTGAACTTCTTGACTCCTGGTTTTCTTTCTCCATATCTGGTCTGGGTCACAACTGTTACACCCCTAACATTGACGTAACAAAGTTAGTTAGTCTTTGAAGATCTTCTGTTGTTACACTTGGGTTATTTTCATTTCCTTCAGTATTACACATGCTGTTTGGGTGATCTTGGCAGGGTGCTCACTTCAAGGGAATGTAGCAACAGTACTGAATTTCCTCTATTCGTAGTATTGACCAAGAACAAGTGCAATAATTTGTCATTACTTTTTATCAGATTGTGTTTGTCTTTTATCAGAGGTGAAGATCAAACAAAATTTTTATGAATAATTAATGCTGAAATGCAGGTAATTCTAAATTCTATCAGGAAGACTAGCAGACTTGAGTGAAATTGAAGATGGTATTTATTTGATGAATATAAAACAGAAAAGTAATGTCTCTCTTTGGCGTAGGCCCCGTCTGGCGGTCCGAAGTTGTAGTACTCGGAACCGTCATATCCTGCCGTAGATAGGAGGCAGGGGCGAGGAGCCTACCCCGTGCAGGACGGGACTCAACTGGTGGTGGTGCGGTGGTGGAGGACCCAATATCAGGACAGTCTGATGTTGAAGTCCTCTAAAATGTCATATACGCTGTGTTCCCTCTAAACGTATATTAAAAAGACATTGCTTGTTTTCATAGACCAATTTCACTTCAAAATTATATAGAGGCTGAGCGGCTTCATAGTAGTCTGGTGCAGTCACAACCACTTGGAGCTGAACACGCTCATGAAAGTGGAGATGACAGAGGACGAACCAGGAAGAACTATCTCTTGTGACCGTAAGTCGGAGACTTATATCGACTCCATTGTGAAGAAGGCCCAGAAGAGACTATTATTCATATGCCCCTCAACCTTATGTCCTGCTATTACAGATAGATTTGGGGATTAAAATCTCTGATCTGTGGTGAACACTATTTTTAATGATCTTAGTTGTGCTATACAAATATAGCTGAGATACGCAGCACTTGGAAATATATTTACAACTTCTGTATCACTGATCAATAAAACTGTGTACATTCAACCATAACAATTCCTCAGTCATTGCCCATGTTGCCTCAAGGTCTGTGTGCCAGTCGCAGATTGGTGTAACTGCTGTTTAAATGTTTCTTCCTTATCAACCATCAATTTGACTTTCCATCATAGGAAGCTGTCTTCTCTATTTGACTGATACCAGTGGGTGGTACAGAACACACTTTCAGAACATCTTCCCCTTTAGTTGTCATCAGACACATAGTGCCCAACAATGATTAGCTCTGCAATATTATATGTGTCTGTAGACTTGTCCAGTGCAAGAGAAAATAATCTGCAGACGTTATATCCTTGATCTGTACCCTCTCTACCTCACGTGCCATCATGACAGCACGGTCATGAACAGTTCGGGCTGACAGGGGCACGTGTTTTATTTTCTGAATGATTTTGTCCTCGTTTGGGAAATCAGCAAACAGTTCAGTTGCCACACTTAACATGCATGACTTTACATACCCTCCATCAGTAAAAGATTTTCCTTGTCTTACAATCTCCAATGAGCCAGCATAGCTGGCAGCATTCAGGCTTTCAGTTGCCCCTGTCCATGCTTGCAGTTTACGCTGGAGCTCCTCACACACCTTCCTTCAGCTCTCGCCCACTGGGTACTTTGCTGCAAAAGCTGTGTGGTGTTTCGAAATGTCTCTTAACATTAGATTTTTTTAAATGAGACAATATGTTCTGTGCAAATCAGACAGCAGAACACCAGAACTTTCAATAAAAGCATATGATTCAGTGCATGATCACTTTGGAATATTCGATGGTTCGCATTTTTTCTTTTCACCATCTCCACAAACTAGCTAGCTAGCTGTTTGAAACTGAGCTGTTTGAAACCGAGCTGTTTGAAACCTTGTGGAGTGGTGGCGTAGTGGGCTAAATCACATAACTGGTAATCAAAAGGTTGCTGGTTTGATCCCCACAGCCACCACCATTGTGTCCTTGAGCAAGGCACTTAACTCCAGGTTGCTCTGGGGGGATTGTCCCTGTAATAAGTGCACTGTAAGTCAATTTGGATAAAAGCGTCTGCCAAATGCATAAATGTAAATGTAAAAAACCCAAAATATATTATTGTAAACTGACTTGTTACCGACTTTGCTAGGCTGTACAACAAATTAGAGACAAATGAATTGTAATTTACTTTGCAATACCACCCGTGTTCTTTGCTGGAAACTGTTTTTAACGATCAAATGTTGGTAAGTGGTGAGACACTTGGCGAGCCACATGTTTTTTGTCAAAGAGCCACAGGTTCGCGACCACTGTTATAGAATATGATGAATTGCTGTAGATTAAACTACCCAACAGTATATAAAGTAGCTCAACCATCAAAATCTACAGCAGTTAAATGCAACATACGCAGTAATGCACCAGCATTTGTAATCCCAAAACATCATATACAATCAACACATAACAGACAGGGACTGTTTTTTGAGCATTAATGAGTACTTTTACTTTTGATACTTTAAGTAAATGTTGTTGATAATACTTACATGATGTTGGAGCCATTTCAATTGTACTTTGGGTGGCACTGTGGGTAGCCATGGTAATCAAATTAAGTGTAAGACTAATTGACACAGGTGTGGCACACAGCGAGGTCTTATTGTTTTTTTGATGGCGAGGCAAGGGAAAGGTGGTGTGTTTATTTTGAGATATATACTTTTGTTATAGTTTGAAAATAAATGGATGTGCATATCCGACTAAGTTTTTTGCTTCTAGACAATTTTTGGATGATAACAGAAGATCCAAAAAAACTGTGCATCAACACATACTTTTTCCTAAGTAAGGTTTTGAATGGAAGAATTTTACCTTTAGTGAAGTATTTTTATAGTGTGGTATTCCTACTTTTACTTATGTAAAGGATCTGAATACTTCTTCCACCACGGTCTACAATGACTCTGTATGTGTTACGACAAGGTACATTTTTGTTTTGTTCAGCTTTTTAACCTTCTTGTAAACATAACTGAGCTTGTTTATTAGTTACAGGTCTGTGCAGAACAGAATTATTTACTTAATTCAATGGCAAAGTCACGTGTTGCCGTGGAAGAGAGAGGATCACAGAGACACTGCTGCCTGTAGTATTCCTATCATTTTGGTCATTCAGTAGCATCTGTTTTGCTGAAAATACACCCCAGGACCAAGCCACCTCTGTAACAAAATATTTTGCGGGAGAGATGACTACAGATATAATTTTTTACTATAGGCTACATGTTTGGCATAACCTGGGAATGGAGCAGGTATATGAAATCAATTCCATGCCACATATACAGTGAGGAAAATAAGTATTTGAACACCCTGCTATTTTGCAAGTTCTCCCACTTGGAAATCATGGAGGGGTCTGAAATTGTCATCGTAGGTGCATGTCCACTGTGAGAGACATAATCTAAAAAAAAAAATCCAGAAATCACAATATATGATTTTTTAACTATTTATTTGTATGATACAGCTGCAAATAAGTATTTGAACACCTGTCTATCAGCTAGAATTCTGACCCTCAAAGACCTGTTAGTCTGCCTTTAAACTGTCCACCTCCACTCCATTTATTATCCTAAATTAGATGCACCTGTTTGAGGTCGTTAGCTGCATAAAGACACCTGTCCACCCCATACAATCAGTAAGAATCCAACTACTAACATGGCCAAGACCAAAGAGCTGTCCAAAGACACTAGAGACAAAATTGTACACCTCCACAAGGCTGGAAAGGGCTACGGGGTAATTGCCAAGCAGCTTGGTGAAAAAAGGTCCACTGTTGGAGCAATCATTAGAAAATGGAAGAAGCTAAACATGACTGTCAATCTCCCTCGGACTGGGGCTCCATGCAAGATCTCACCTCGTGGGGTCTCAATGATCCTAAGAAAGGTGAGAAATCAGCCCAGAACTACACGGGAGGAGCTGGTCAATGACCTGAAAAGAGCTGGGACCACCGTTTCCAAGGTTACTGTTGGTAATACACGAAGACGTCATGGTTTGAAATCATGCATGGCACGGAAGGTTCCCCTGCTTAAACCAGCACATGTCAAGGCCAGTCTTAAGTTTGCCAATGACCATTTGGATGATCCAGAGGAGTCATGGGAGAAAGTCATGTGGTCAGATGAGACCAAAATAGAACTTTTTGGTCATAATTCCACTAACCGTGTTTGGAGGAAGAAGAATGATGAGTACCATCCCAAGAACACCATCCCTACTGTGAAGCATGGGGGTGGTAGCATCATGCTTTGGGGGTGTTTTTCTGCACATGGGACAGGGCTGACTGCACTGTATTAAGGAGAGGATGACCGGGGCCATGTATTGCGAGATTTTGGGGAACAACCTCCTTCCCTCAGTTAGAGCATTGAAGATGGGTCGAGGCTGGGTCTTCCAACATGACAATGACCCGAAGCACACAGCCAGGATAACCAAGGAGTGGCTCTGTAAGAAGCATATCAAGGTTCTGGCATGGCCTAGCCAGTCTCCAGACCTAAACCCAATAGAGAATCTTTGGAGGGAGCTCAAACTCCGTGTTTCTCAGCGACAGCCCAGAAACCTGACTGATCTAGAGAAGATCTGTGTGGAGGAGTGGGCCAAAATCCCTCCTGCAGTGTGTGCAAACCTGGTGAAAATCTACAGGAAACGTTTGACCTCTGTAATTGCAAACAAAGGCTACTGTACCAAATATTAACATTGATTTTCTCAGGTGTTCAAATACTTATTTGCAGCTGTATCATACAAATAAATAGTTAAAAAATCATACATTGTGATTTCTGGATTTTTTTTTTTAGATTATGTCTCTCACAGTGGACATGCACCTACGATGACAATTTCAGACCCCTCCATGATTTCTAAGTGGGAGAACTTGCAAAATAGCAGGGTGTTCAAATACTTATTTTCCTCACTGTATTTGCAAAAATATAAAGTATTGCAAAATAAAATAAAGTTTTGCAAAAGAAAAAAGTACTGAGCAAACAAAAAAACTTTTTTTAAAACAAAAATTAAGTATCACAAACGTAAAATAAAGTATCGAGAGAAAAAAAGAAAGTTTTGCAAACAAAAATAAAGAATTGCAAAATATCAATAAAATATAGCAAAAACCAAGATATAATTAATTGCAAAAATCAACGACTGTTGTAAAAGAAACTAAAGAACTTTTATCCTTTTTTATCTCTGCAACAGATTTTTAGGCAGCAATGATTTTGCCACACATCTTTTTCTTCAATGCCTACTAATTATTTTGCAATGCTCCTTTTAATCTGCATTTCCATCACGTGCGAGCTCGTGATATCCTTTTGCCTTTGCGCTTCTCTTTTCTGTGCGTTTCACTTTATGGCACTGTTTTGACGTGGGGGTGGAGTCAGGGGATTGGGGCGTGTACAACGGGCTCAGTGATGCCTCCCTGGAAGTTATGTCATTAGCTTGAGACACGGATCAAACATCATGGCTGAGCACAGGCATGCAGGTGGATCTCAGGTATATAAAGTTGATTGTTTCCTTTTATTTAATTAGCATTAAATGTGCTTTAACAGCGTTTGCTTCAGATAAAGAAGTTAGAGATCAGTTAAAGCGGTGGATTTATTAGCCATACTCGCTAACATAGCCAGCATCTGCAGTTTTTTCTCTCTCAATTGATTGGACTATTGATTGATTCTTCTGTTTATTTTATAGATTATAATTGTCTATACCATAGTATGTTGTCTTCTAAAAAAAAATGTAAACTCCATATTTAAATGTAACATTATTCATTGTTAAAGGAGACAATAAATAGATTACAAATAAAAAGTTAAACGATCGTAACAAACGTGCATGTGTTCTGTCTTTAAATATAAAGTTTTGAAATATAAAATGTTCACATCCCCTATATTCTTAACCCTGCGTTATACAGCTATGTGGCATGGGGGGCGTGGTCGTGTGTCGGTCTGAGAGAGAGCGATAAGGCTTGTCACCTGGTTTGTAATTATCTCTAACACCTGTGTCTTGTTGTAGTGATATGGAGAGAGACATTTAAAGGGACGCCAAGTGTAGAGAGGGAGGGAGAGAGAGAGAGTGGATCCAGAAAGCTCCACAGACCGAGTGTGATATTGTTTTGTTTATGTTTACATTTCTACGGGGGTGACTGTCGTATGTTCGTGAAAGAAATTAAAGTGCTGATTTCAAACCTGCTTCGCTGTCTCCTGACTCCTCCATTGCCCAACGAACCTGTTCACAAGCTACTTAAGTTCTTACAATGCTCACTGTAAATGTACGTGTATCAAGGTCATCTCAAGTAATGATTTGCCATGTCACATTTAGCAGAGAGAATATCTAGATGTCGTGACGAATCTTATTAGTGTTCTGACTCAAAGCTTCGGTCATATTCAGGCGGGTCAGCAGCAACAACAACAGCTTTCTCCTGCTGTTTCTCTGCCTCGAGTAGAGCAGGATATAACCAGGTTATCAGCGCCTACTCTTAAGAATCAATCTGTTAAATTTGTTTTGCTTTTGCACAATCAACATTATAAGTGATGTTCTTTTATTGTTTGTAGATCGTTTCCTGGGATGCTTATTTGTTACGATCGTTTAACTTTTTATTCGTAATCTATTTATTGTGGACTGGCGACCTGTCCAGGGTGTCCCCCGCCTTTCGCCCAATGTTAGCTGGGATAGGCTCCAGCCCCCCGCGACCCTGTACACAGGATAAGCGGTTGACGATGGATGGATGGATGGATGGATCTATTTATTGTCTCCTTTAACAGTGATAATGTAACATCTATTTATTTATATATTTTTAAATATGGAGTTTAATTTTTTTTTAGAAGACAACATACTATGGTATAGACAATTATAATCTATAAAATAAACATAAGAATCAATCAATAGTCCAATCAATTGAGAGAGAAAAAACTGCAGATGCTGGCTGTTAGCGAGTATGGCTAATAAATCCACCGCTTTAATTGATCTCTAACTTCTTTATCTGAAGCAAACGCTATTAAAGCACATTTAATGCTAATTAAATAAAAGGAAACAATCACCTTTTTTTTTTTTTTTTTTTTTATTGAACACCAAGAACAGAACAAAAAACAGAATGTACATCTACAATGGCATTGGTAAGTACAGGTAAATGAGTATTAAGCAAGGCACATATCATCCATCCATCCATCCATCGTCAACCGCTTATCCTGTGTACAGGGTCGCGGGGGGCTGGAGCCTATCCCAGCTAACATTGGGCGAAAGGCGGGGGACACCCTGGACAGGTCGCCAGTCCATCGCAGGGCCACACATAGACAGACATACACTCACCTCCACATCCACACCTAGGGCAACTTTTTTGGAGACACCAATTAACCTAGCCTGCATGTCTTTTGGATGGTGGGAGGAAGCCGGAGTACCCGGAGAGAACCCACGCAGACACGGGGAGAACATGCAAACTCCACACAGAAAGGCCGGGGCAACCAGGGTTTGAACCCACGACCTTCTTGCTGTGAGGTGACAGTGCTAGGCACATATCAGTTAAAATAAAATAAAATAAATATATAAAATAAAAATACAAATACAGAGGGGTGTCTTTATTCCTCTTTTAAGAGCTCAAGGTCTCTTATTATTCCAGCCAATTTCTGAGCCTTTTTACTTTTCATACATTCCAACGCTGGAAAGAAATTACAAATCAATTCTCTTTTAAATACAGAAAAATAAGGTTTCGTCTTCATACATTTGGACTTATGAATGAAAAATTTGCCCAGTATCAACATTACATTAATAAGAAATTCATTTCTTTTTTCGTCCAACAGCATTCCAAACATAACATGTTTCCTAGCAAAAGCGGGCATTGAGTGAATCTTTGATTCCAACCAATAAGACACATTTTCCCAAAAAGTATTTGAAGAAACACAAGAAAAAAAAAAAGATGATCAGTTGTCTCTGTCAATTTGACAAAAAGTACAGGCATTTTCTTCAAAATTAAACCGTTGTCTTAAAAATTCACTTGACGGGTAGGCTATACCCCATTGAATATTTTAAAATGAGTTTCCTTAAACAATCAACTTTATATACCTGAGATCCACTGTTGATTTTTGCAATTAATTATATCTTGGTTTTTGCTATATTTTATTTATATTTTGCAATTCTTTATTTTTGTTTGCCAAACTTTCTTTTTTTTCTCTTGATACTTTATTTTACGTTTGTGATACTTAATTTTTGTTTAAAAAAAAAAATTTTTTTTTTGCTCAATACTTTTTTCTTTTGCAAAACTTTATATTTTTGCAAATATATGTGGCATGGAATTGATCCCATACAGGTAATGTGACTGAGGAAATTAACCTGCACTTGACCACGCTGCACTCAGCTCAGCTGCTACAGTTACAGAATCAAGGTATAGTTTATCCGGTCAAAACTACGATGTGTTTTTAAAAATAAGCATTATTAAATTTCTATACAGATTACACTGTGCAATGTAGTGCAAATGTACAGTTTCCTAACAGACACATGTGGAATGTAAACAGCCTACACACAGACTCTATAGCAGAGGTTTACATCAATTAGCAAGGCAGCACTGCCCCCAACTGGACGATAAAAAGTGTGTGATATTATTACTATTTCATGGTGAACCCCCCCCAAAGGCAAAATCACATTGCACCTGTTGCCAACAACATTACCAAGGATGGAAAATATGTCGAAGAATGAGAAAAGGTGATTACACCTTTTGGAAAATGTATAAGGCCTTTTTATTTGTGGCTAAGAAGGATGGAGGGCTCCTACCTTGTATCGACTACAGTGCTCTTAATAACATCACCATCAAGTTCAAGTATCCACTCCCACTGGTTCTGAATGGCTTGAAGCTACTGAGAGGGACAGACCACTTTTGTCACCTCTAGTGGGCAATGTGAGTAAAGCGTGATGCCATATGGCTGGTCAAAGTCTAGTCTTGTAATGCCTTCAACAATATAACCTATTTCTGAAAGATAAAAAGTATCGGTTCAATCAAACATCAATTAATTTCCTGGGGTATGTCATCAGCTCCAAAGGCATCCAGATGGATATGACAAAGGTACAGGCCATCATCACCTGGCCACAATCATCTACGGTGAAGAAGTTGCAAAGGTTCCTCGGCTTCGCCAATTTCAATCGGAGCTTCATCCAGAACTTCAGAATGGTAATTGCCCCCCTTATCGATCTTCTTAAGGGTAAACCTAAATCCATCTCCTGACACCCCTTTATGTTGCAGTCTTGAACAAAGATGTTTTGTAAAATTACTTTGGTATAGAAAGTTGTGTGCCTTTCCAAATCATTTCCAATGAACCAAAGGTAGACTCCAGATTTAGAAACATCTCAAAGATGATCAAGACAAATAGGGTGCACCTAAGTTAAATTTCAAGTGACAAAGGATCACTTATCAGTCATATAATTTTTTTTTTTTTTTTAATGTATGTACATTTACAAAAGTGTCTAAAATCCTGTTTTAACTTTGTCATTATTGGGTATTAATTGTAGACTGATGAGGGGGAAAATTTTTATTGAAACCCCTGTGGGATTCTAATATATTACGTAGTCAATATAGATTATACACTGTTTGTCAATAAACAACACAAAATAATATTATGCAGCATAGACTTTATTCATGCCAACAGAATAAAATGTAAACATTTGTCATATTTACATGTTATATGGAAAATACTGTTTATTTTTAAATTACATGTAACTAACAATTTTTTTTGTAAAGCCCTTTTCACAAAACACGTTTCAAAGCAGCTTTACAGAAAATCATCTGTAAAGTCTTAAATTATTATTATTTTATTTATTGTGAAATGTCTTCAAGACCCCAGTGAACAGTTTAATTGAAAAACCCTAAATGTTTTTGTCTTTAAAAGCCCCCAATGAGCAAGCCAAAGACGACTTTGACAAGGAACAGAAACGTCATGAGATACAAGTTAGTGGAGAAAAATAAAACCTTGGAGAAACCAGGTTAAGCTGTGGGAGCCAGTTTCCCTCTGGCTAATCAGCATGAACATAATGCCAATATTAGTTAGCTATGTATAATAACAGTCAATTGAGATGAAGTGATGTACATTTTTGGAAAGCAATTTTTTTTAACTACAGTTCTACTCAGCAGTCATTGAGTCTGTCCTCTGCACTTCAATAACTGTCTGGTTTGGTTCAGCTACGTAATCAGACATGAGAAGAATACAATGGACAGTTCAGACTGCAGAGAGGATTATAGGTTGCCCCCTGCCCTCCCTTCCAAGAACTTTACACTTCCAGAGTGAGGAAAAGCCCTGGGAATATGTGTCTTGTATGTGTAGGCATACTTGACAATAAAGTTAATTCTGGTTCTAAAACAAAAGGGTAGTGATTGAACTGCAAGGTTGATGATTAAATGTCTTTGAAGTCCATCCCAAAACGACTGCATGGTAAAACACAATAGTCGTTAAACTTGCAGGTGTGCTTGACTCGGTTTCTTTCTGTGTATTCTTCAGGAGTTACATTTCAGCTGCACTGAAAGCAGGACTTAAATTCATACAAGCAGGATCATCACCAATGTTTTGTAATATTGTGACCAGAAAATAACACAATAAATATTTCTTTAGAATGAGAGACTTTTTTGATGATGTACCGGTAGGCGTGTGTACTCCAGGGTCACACATAACACTCCACGGCGTATGAAAATAAATCATCGATAAAATTATTTAAATGTCAGCGAAAGTCAAATTTGGCAATAACTGACACAGATCAAAACTAATGAAGAAGTAATTTGTTCTCTATTCACACTGTAGAGCCATAATATTAGACCACTCACAGGTGAAGCAAATAATGTTGATCATCTCCTAACAAGGCCACATGTTAAGGTCTGGGTAAATTAGATGGTAAGCAAACAATCAGTTCTCATAGTTAATGTGTTGAAGGCAGGAATAACTAGGGCCAAATTGTTATGGCCAGACGACTGGGTCAGAGCATCTCTGAAATGCCAAGGCTTGCTCCTGGTCAGCAGCGGTCAGTACCTACCAACAGTGGTCCGAGGAGGGTCAACCCACAAACCGCCGACAGGGTGTTGGGTGCCCAAGGCTCATCGATGCACAAGGGCAACAAAGACTATCCTGTCAGGTCTGATCCGACAGAAGGTTAACTTTGGCACAAGTCACAGAAAATGTTAATGATGGTTACAGGAGGAATGTGTCATTACACAAAGTGCATCGCACGCTGCTGCATATGGGACAGCATAGCAACAGATCAGTCAAAATGTCTACAATGACCCTTGTCCACCGTTGAAAGTGCCTACAATGGGCACGTGAGTGTTGGAACTGGACCTCGGAGCAGTGGAAGAAGGTTGCCTGGTCCGATGAGTCCCGTTTTCTTTAACATAATGGCTGTGTACATGTGTGCCGTTTAACTGAGGGAGTTATGGCACCAGAAGGCACTCTGGGAAGACAACAAGCCAGTAGAGGGAGTGTGATGCTTTGGGTAATGTTCTGCTAGGAAACCCTGGGTTCAGCCATTCATGTGGATGTCAAAATGACACGTGCAACCTAACTAAACATTGTTGCACACCAGGTACACCCCTTCTTGGCAATGGTATTCCCTGATGGCAGTGGCCTCTTTCAGTAGGATAATGCATCCTTCCACACTGCACACATTGTTTGGGAATGGTTTGAGGAACATAATGAGGAGTTCAAGGTGTTACCATCACCTCCAAATTTCCCAGATCTCAATTCGATTGAGCATCTGTGGGATGTGCTTGACCACCAAGTCTGATCCATGGCGGCTCCACCTTACAACTTTTAGGACTCGAAGGATCTGCTGCTAATGTCTTGGTGCCAGATATCACAGGACACCGTGGCAGCACACGGAGGACCAACAGCATATTCGGCAGGTGTTCATAATTGTTGGGCTCAGTGTAGATCTTTCCATCTGGAAAGCATCATAATCTAATCAACATCTGTTAAACATCTTCAAAATGATCAGATTTACAACCATTCTAAATTCATAAAAGTTTAAAAGACATCTGCTGAATGTCTTATTGCCATCCGAGACATACATATTGACATACTTCTTATAAGCGTATTGCAGATGAGCAAACAATGTTAAAAATACATCTTCCAGATGTAAACACACACATCAAATAGGCATCTGGATGATGTATGCACGCTATCAGGGTGAATGAAATCAATAAAACGTAAATGCATTTCTGTTACAAACTTCACCAATAGGGGTAGTACATTTTAGCAAATTACCCTCAGAGATAAAACTGCTCTTCAGGAACAATTGTCATCTTTGGGTTTATCTGAACTTCACACCATTTTCTTTAAACCTTAGGACCTGCAGATGAATTTTGCTTTGGACAACGCTTTTTTAGATGAGTCTGTAAATTACCCGATTGGGTGAAATTCTTTCCACATTGTGAACACTTGTAAGGTTTTTCTCCAGTATGAATTCTCCTGTGCCGTTCCAAGTCCCTAGCTCTACTAAAGCTATTCCCACACTCAGAGCACACATGAGCTTTCACACCAGTATGTACTTTATGGTGCATTTTAAAACAGTCCAGCCGTGAAAAACTCTTTCCACAAAGGGAACACAAGTAAGGCCTCTCATTTGCATGAACTTGCACATGTCTTCTTAGGTATGATGCCAAAATAAATGTTTTACTACACTGATCACATTTAAATGGCTTTACTCCTGCGTGAGAGAGCAGATGATATCTAAGATTGTCCGCTTGTGTGAAAATCTTTCCACACTCCGTGCACGTGAAAGGCGTCGCTCCAGTATGAATTCTTAAGTGAAGCTTCAGTTTTCCTTTCTCTGTGAAACCCTTTCCACACTGAGGGCAGGTGAAAGGCTTCTCTCCAGTGTGAATACTAATGTGACTCTTAAGGGTACCTTTACGTGTGAAACCCTTTCCACATTGATGGCACGTGAAAGGCTTCTCTCCAGTGTGAATTTTTATGTGATCACGAAGGGCTCCTTTACGCCGAAAACTCTTTTTACAGTGATGGCATGTGAAAGGCTTCTCTCCAGTGTGAATTTTTATGTGACTCTTAAGGTTTCCTTTATGCACAAAACTCTTTCCACACTGGTCACATGTAAAAGGTTTTTCTCCGGTGTGAATTCTTAAGTGTTCATTGAAGAATCCTTTACTCCGAAAATTCTTTCCACAATGCTGGCACGTAAAAAGTTTTTCTCCGGAGTGAATTGTTTTGTGATTATTGAGGGCTTCTTTACGCAGAAAACTCTTTCCACAATGAGGGCATGTGAAAGAATTTTTGGTTTCTGTTCTTTTTTCTAAGAGATTGTGTTTAGTCTGTGAGCAACTATATAATTCTTCTCCAGTTGTGACATTATGAGCTTCCTGATACTGATGTTTTTCCTCCAATTCATTCAGTTCATGACTTTCCTCTTTCACTTCCATCAGGTCTAAAAAGAAAACTGTGAAATAAGTGACATATTAATTCTGTAACTCTCATATTAAATATAGTAGCCAAATTACTATTAAATCTAGTAGCCAACAAGGTAATGATCATTAATTTTGTTAAATGTCTATTAAAGAGGCTGTGAGTGATTTGACTCTAACCATCAACATTACTCTAACCATCATTAGAATAGATAATAATTAATAACCAACTTAATACCTCTACATACACAAGTATCACAACAAAGGTATAATAATAATATAATAAAACAAATAATCAAATTAATTGTAAGGCCTATTACACACAGTTCAAACAAATGTTGCATACACCTTCTGATTAATTTAATAATAATAAAGACAGCTAAAATTGCTTTAATATTATTTAATTAAAATTATAAATCCAATTAACAACCTGAAGCTTATTACTTTAGATTTTCTCAGCTGTCATTAATGAAGAATCAAGAACAGAAACCAACCTTTTTTCTCCTCTGCATCCTCATATTTAATTTTGCATGCTTCTTGATCACTCATGTCCACAATCTCCACTTTTATCAACTCCATCTTTACAACTGTATATGAGACAGATTCAGCAATTAAATCTGAAGGTATTCCTATTTATTTGTAAAGATATGTTAAACACGTTTGGGATGATTTTTCTTTTATGGTGCTTGCAAACCCATCTGAAGGTGATTTACCGCCACCAACTGGACTGGAGTGTAGGACAACGTTTAGCTGTCATGTCTAGAAGGGATACCTCTCTCGTCAACTTCTCGCGCATGCGCATTCTGTTAAGATGCTTTCGCCTGTGCTTTTTTTGCTCGCATCTCGTCTTATTAATGATGGAAAGCATTAGAAACTTAAATAATATAACATTATCATAATGTGACTATTTGCATTAGGTGGAAGTTGTACATGGTTTGAAACAATTGTATGGAGGAAACAAAGCAAAGAAACAGACGGGGTGTGTAATAAACCACTGTATGATGTGTGAAAGAATCCAATGTCCAGTCTTGTATATTCTTTGAAGCTTTGCTGAACTTCTTTCAAACTCTTAATGTGTGTGGCAGCAGTCAAATAAACAGCAGTGATGCCCTGTTAATATTTATTTAGAGGTGCAAATAGTATCTAACACTATAACACTTATAGTGCAAATTCTTATTATTATGAAGAAATCCGGTTGTCTTCTTGAAATCTCATAGCATCCCATGTTTCTTGTATACAGTAATATTTTTACATAAGTTAATGTTAAGGCACATAACTTTAAATCTTAGATTCTGTCATTCTGACTTAATTAACAAAAATAGTAGTTGCTAACAAAAAAGCTAGCTGCTGTTTAAAGACGTTTATCTCTTTTAGAACTGGAACATTTCAAACAAATTTTGTGGAGATTTTGTTTGTGTTCAGCAGCTCCTTTCCAGTTGAATCGCAAAGAAAACTGCACAAACAAATGTGTCTTCACTAAATGGCCACTGACGCTTATGGCGCTGTACCGCGTTTTTGCACTACAGGGGAATTTAAAGCCGCCACTTTCATCCTGAGTTCGTGAGAAAATTCACACAACTCAGCTTCGTTTCATTAAAAATATTTTCAACAGCTAGAGATTGTTTAGTCGAGATTGGCCACTTCTATTCAAATGAATCGGTGAAATTGGAACGCACAACTAAGGAGCTCTGAGCACCCAACGGTGAACAGATGTAGAAAGGAAGTCCCGCCTTACAGGTAAAAGAGCCAATCACCTTTTAGATAGAGACGTCGCAAACAAGAGCTGGCAGCTGCACCGGACTCCAGCTAGGTCAACACAGCCAAATTCAAGACACTGTTAAAGAATATCTGTTGGAGTGTGTGTGCGCGCCATTTCCTCGTATTATTGCTAAAGGTGTAATTAAACACACACACACACACACACGTGCATATATGATACTGTTATAGTGTCAATTTCATCACCTCTGCTTTTTCTCATGCCTTGTTTAAACTTTCGGCATGTACCGCTGCTACATGCAAAAAGCATGTAGCAATGTGCGCTTATGTAACCAAAGACGTCTCATGCATGCCAGTTTAAAATGGGGGAACCAATGAATTAACAGTATAAGGATGGACGATACCACTTATTTTCTTTTCTATCCGATACCAATAAATTCCAATCCCTCGCCAACATGCAGCATATCCAACATCAAGCCCTGCTTGAGCTTTATAAAGATCAGGATCGTT
Organism: Xyrauchen texanus; assembly: GCF_025860055.1. Taxonomy (NCBI): domain Eukaryota; kingdom Metazoa; phylum Chordata; class Actinopteri; order Cypriniformes; family Catostomidae; genus Xyrauchen; species Xyrauchen texanus. The sequence goes on along the minus strand of NC_068284.1, from coordinate 4,738,856 downwards.
TCTTCCACGAGATTCTCCAGGCTCAAGCAGAGGACCGGCAGGTGATCCAGAGCTTAATATGCCAGGACAAAGCCTCGACCATGACCCCGGACACAGCCACCACCGTGCTTCCAGTCACCCTCATGAAAATGGGGGCAGAAGATGAACCGGTCTGGACTTGTTTGAAAAAACTGCAGAGATCTGGAAGTGGCTTTGTGCCCAGTAGGTGGCCAGGCTCCTTCCACCATTATCCGGGGAATCTCAACTCACGGACCAACATCTGCCAGTGACTATCCTCCTTGTGTATGATGACCTCAAGAAGACCAAATTGCAGTGGGTCGGCAGCAGCTCTGAATAATACCAGCAACAGTTTCACTCGCTCCGGCTGCCACTAACCCCTCTTTCTCTATGCTCTCACCCCCAGGTTGTGGAACCTGCTGCCATGAGGGCAGGTGTAATGTCTGGGCCGGCCTACTGGAGATGCAGGAACCCTGGGCAATTCCAGGACCAACGTCCAGTAATGGAGCTTGAAATGTTGGTCCAGTATCCTGACTCACTGCAGGCATGCCCCGATCGAGCCAGATCATACAAAATACCTTTGAGTATTAAGGGAATTACATATCAAGCATTGGTGGATTCGGGTTGTAATCAAACTACAATTCAACAATGCCTGATTCAAAATGAGGCACTGGGCACAAATAGGATAGTGAAGGTCAAGTGTGTGCACAGGGATGTTCATGATTATCCTTTGGTTACCCTCATCCTTAAATTCTAGTTTAAAAAGGTGTAAAGCGACTAATGGAAAGGAGGAGGCGAGAACCGGCTTGACAATACAAATAATAATTTTAATATAAAACTAAACCAAAAGACACAAACACACACATAGGACGGACAGCTGCCTGTAAATGCTCTCTCTCTGTCACACCACCATCCGCAGTCAGCCTTTATCCTTCTCAGAGGCCTGATTAGCCTGATAAGGGGTCGGGTGTGTAAAATCACGACCCGGCCCTGCCCCGCCCTCTGCCCTGTCACAAAAGCATAGAGTCGAGGCAGCTGTTAGTCCCTACCTCACACATCCCATAATCTTAGGGACGAATTGGCCAGCATATACTGCTTTATTGAGGGGAATTTGTGTGGATGGGTCCTGTAACAAAGTGTCTCTGTTTGTGGTTTGCAAGTCACTGGCTGGTGAGGTGGAGCCGGGGCATTCTATGTCAGCTCCACAAAATGATGACATAAGGGAGGAGGAAGTGCCGGTTTCTACAGCCCTTAGAGGAAAGTTACATTCACTTCTGGCACCCTGTCATTCTATGCCATCATGTATGAAAATTGTATGATCTTATCATGGTATAACTGTGCCCTTGCTTTTACATACATACCAGCTATTTATCTCTATTAAGGGAGAGTTACTAGCATCAACCTGTTTAAAACCAATTAAGAACCAAGGCAGCAACTTAAATTCTCAAATTTAACTCAAATTCCGAACACAAATCTCAACATTCATCATTAGCAAAACCAGAATGAATAAAGAAAATAACATATATAGACTTCAGATGCAATCGAATTGCTGAGGTGAACCAATCAGTCTTTTCAAATATAAAGTTCTTCTTTGTTTGGAAGAGGGTGAGATGGTGAGTGTTCGGTGAGTATAAGTCTTAGAAGTGATAATGATATCCGAATGAGGTGGTTGTAATAGTTCTATAGTACTTGTAGTAATAGTAATAGATCTAAACTTCTAATAGTTCCATTTAAGGTGAATTCCATGTAAGGTAAGTGCTCTTTCAATGAGTGTAGTAATCTAGTACTCATTAAGTTACATCCTTACATCCATCTTGTGACTTATTATCCACACAGGATCCACAATGTCGATGCAGCGTTGTATTAAGTATAAAGTGCAAACACATAAACGAAGTCCTTAGTTGAACTTGAAACTGCATGTTTTTCAACAAGGACTTTTGTTTGTAGCACAGTGCAGAATCAGAATCAGCTTTATTTCCAAGTATGCTTACAAATACGTATACGGCTGGGTATCGTTAAGTTTTTTTAAATATCGATACCGATACCGATACCTTGACTTCGATACGGGTTCCTAAACAATACTTTTTTCAATACCAATTTTATGAAATCCATTTTAACAAGATTACAAACATTATATATTACCTCAAAAAATACTTTTTTTACAGACTTAAAGACTCATCTCCTGAGCTCTCTGGTCTCCTCATGCCAGGGTAGGCAGGGGCAGAGGCTATAACATTAATGTGAAGAGGGAAAAAAACAAACAAGATAAACTGTTAATTCAGCCAACCCTAAGGATTAACAAGATAACTAGTTTAATGCGAGTTAATCTTGATCAGTTACTGTTAACCTTAAAGCATTTTTAGCATCGATTTATCTAGCTATCTATAGCCATACATCCAAACACTATCTAACGTTACGTAGGTCCCAGTTTATAGGACTATGTCACCACACACAGAAATGTTAATTTAACATATACACAAGCATGTACCACTACAAGTTAGCTGATTATGTTTGTTGGTTTGTTTGCTAAACATTAACCTTACCTGTCGGTGTCCCAGTCATAGCGCCACTGCATTCATCAGTAGTTTTGGAGGAAGACTCGTGTGGTGGGCATGTTGGAGGAAGCTCTGTGACAGGAGGACGCTGAGAGGATGACTGCACCGGCTCAGTCTTCTTGCAGTCGAAGACGGTGCAACTTTCTGCTCTTAAGTTTATTCCGTGCACTGTCAAGTGCTTCATCAGATTTGTTGTGTTGCCGGTCTTGGCAGCAATTATCTTGTCACAAATATTGCACCGCACGCTGTTGGCATCAAGCCTGGTGAAATGTAGACACACTTTTGATCTTTTCCACATCTTTTACATCTATGGGGGTTGAGACGCATACACACTTCAGCCTCACGTGTGAGCACATGTCTCTGGGTGTAACCGGTGTAAACTAGTGTTTTTCCTCGATGCCTAAACACAGCCAATCACTGTCATTTTTTAATCTGGGCACATCTAGCATGCTACATGCTTATCACTGACGTTGACGAGATGAACCCCTTAGGTATCGAAATTTGGTACAAACGACAAGACATTTTTCGATACTCGATTGTTTAGAGGCAATTCGGTCGATGCCTCGAACTTGATACCCATCCCTACATACGTACAAGGAATTTGTCAGGAATTTGTAACAGGAGCTTCTAAAGCACAGCGATACAAAACAGCAACAAGACATCTATAATAATAAAAAATAATAAAACAATGTTAATAGAAAATTAAGTATATAAAGAAAAAACAATAACACAATATGTATGTGTATATAGATATATATACACACATACATACACACACACACATATATATACATACACATACACATACATATATACACAAATACACAGACACATACATACATACATACATACATACATAGTGCAAATCTAAATACAATCTGTTATATACAGTGCAAGGGAATGTAATGGTAGAAGAGGTTGGATAAGTAAAAAAAGATTAGACTGTGAATTGCACATAATTATTGCTCAATGGGATAATTTTAACTGTTCATCAGATGATAGCCTGAGGGAAATAACTGTTTCTATGACTGATGGTTCTGGTGCTCAGAGCTCTGAAGCATCGGCCAGAAGGCAACAGTTCAAAAAGGTAGTAGGCAGGGTGAGTGAGGTCCAGAGTGATTTTTCCAGCCTTTTTCCTCTCTCTGGAAGTGTATAGTTCTTGAAGGGATGGCAGGGGTCAACCAATAATCCTCTCAGCAGTCCGAACTGTCCTTTGTAGTCTTCTGATATCCGATTTCGTAGCTGAACCAAACCAGACAGTTATTGAAGTGCAGAGGACAGACTTAATGACTGCTGAGTAGAACTGTATCAGCAGCGCCTCTGCCAGGTTGAACTTCCTCAGCTGGTGAAGGAAGTACAACCAATGTGTGTCTCCCACTTCAGGTCCTGTGAGATGGTAGTGCCCAGGAACCTGAATGACTCCACAGCTGCCACAGTGCTATTTAGAATGGTGAGGGGGGTCTCTGTTGGGGTGTTCCTCCTAAAGTCCACAATCATCTCCACCGTTTTGAGCATGTTCAGCTCAAGGTTGTTGTGATTGCACCAGACAGCCAGCTGTTTAACCTCTTTCTGTATGCAGACTCATCATCATCTCGGATGATGCAGATGACAGTGGTGTTGTCTGCAAACTTCAGGAGCTTGACAGAGTTCTCCTTGGCGATGTAGTGCTGTAGAGGGAGAAGAGTAGTGGGGAGAGAACACATCCCTGGGGGGCACCCGTGCTGATTGTACAGGTGCTGGAAGTGAATTTCCCCTGTCTCACAAGCTGCTTCCTGTCCGTCAGAAAGCTGGTAATCCACTGACAGATAGATGTGGGTACAGAGAGTTGGTGTAATTTAGTCTGGAGTATAGCTGGGATGATGGTGTTGAAAGCCAAACTGAAGTCCACAAAAAGGATCCTTGCATATTTCCCCGGTCTGTGCAGATGTTGCAGGATATGATGCAATCCCATGTTGACTGCATCCTCCACAGACCTGTTTGCTCGATAAGCAAATTGAAGGGGATCTAGAAAGGGTCCAGTGATGTCCTTCAGGTGGGCCAACACCAGGCTCTCAAATTATTTCAACAGGTCTTTAATCATTAAGTCCAGTGATTCTTGGTTTCTTTGGGACAGGAATGAGGATTGAGCATTTGAAGCAGCATGGGACTTCACACTGCTCCAGTAATCTATTGAAAATCAGTGAGAAGATGGGACCCTGCTGGTTAGCACATGATCTAAGACACAGGGGTGAAACACCATCTGGGCACTGTCCTTTCCTTGTCTTCGTTTTTCGGCCTTTCAAATCTACAGTAGAACACATTCAGGTCATCAGCCAGCTGAAACTGATATATGATGTCACAGTATCTGTGAGCTCATCCAGTTCGGTGGCTGCAGCCTCAAAAACACTGCAATCAGTGCAGTGAGATTTGCTTCCACAACTCTAGCCATGCTAACATCCTCTACTCCATACCTAGCTTTGTACAAACTTTATGGCACTCTAACACCCCTAGAGGTGTGGAATAGTATTACAACCTGAATACAAACTGGTAACAGGCTTGTGTCTTTTACAATGGTTGATGGTGCAATCTGAGACAGAAAAGTAATTGGAACCCATGTAGCAGGGTCTAGCAAACTGCTACAGGATTGCTGGAGTGGAGAAGGCACAGTACCAGTGGGTGGACAGGTGAGGCATTATGAACATCACACTATAAACAATATACTCGTACCTTGCCTTAGATATATCACATGTGGACAGATGATGAATAATGATATTATCTTGACTGATGAATGGTTGTATTGATTGACACAGCAGAATTACCATTTATAAGTATGCTTTTTTGTTGATTCTTTTTTTCAGGGATTGCTGTGCAGCATTCAGAGTGTCAGACCTTGATGCTATAGAATACCTGAACTGGGATTCTTGGTGGACTACATGTGGCATTTTTGTTGAGGCCTCTTATGGAGACCTGCAAAACACCTTTGCGTCAAGTTCCCACTTCAGTCAGCACATCGCCATCAAGCAGGACCTGTTGCATGAGGCACTTCATCTATGATTTTGTTTCTGAGCATCACACCCTATACAGCTCCTTCACCCAGTTCTTGTCCGCAGCTTTCTGTGTGGTAGATCAGGACCTGCAGAAACTCATGGATGCATACATTTTTTGTGTAATTCAGCCTGCCAACCCCACCAACCAGCACATTCAAGAGCACTGTAGAACAAAGAGCCCACAGCCTGAAGAACTCCTCAAGTGGGTTGAGGGAGTTATGCAGCACTTTTGGCATCTGATCCAAATGGTGTTTCCCTGTACAAACCCTCCATGCTGAAGGCATGGCTCATTCAGTGTGTACACATCCTACAAGGCTGTCTGAGTGATCCTGAGGTGGAAGGTGAAATCCTATATAGGCATGGTGGAACACTGCATCTTAATCACATCCAGAGTGAGGGGGCTAAAGTTGATGTCTGGATTCCAATCAGAGGAATGCCTCAGCAGGAGGGATACCACTTTCACCAGGCTCAGTGCGTCACTGGATCACGTGTTTCCTCAGAGCTGTTTCAGGCCCAGGGGATGATCGGAGTGGCACACTGGAAATTTCAGCGTCTGGTGTACATGAAACCAGCAGGTATTCGATTTATTCGACTCTGATTACTGGTTTTGGAATCGATGTAATATGCTATATACAGCTGTCACTTACAAAAGAACGAATGAGTCAGACCAAAACAGTTGAAAGGTGAACTAATAATTTCTGTTTCCTGTACAGCGCCTATGCGGTTTTCGCGTAACAAATCAACAGAGGTTGAGCATTGCGCATGCACGCCCAACACAAAATGAACTAATCACTCTCTGAGACTACTCATTCTTCTGAGTCACATAAAAGATTAATTCAAAATGAACAAATTGTTCATGAATGACCCATCACTATTATGAACATTTCATCTCAGTTGTCGAAGTGCAGTAAACTTAGAATTGTCGTTGTAGACTTCAACAAGAAACATTGTACTGTCATGATGTTTCTTTAAAAGGTTTACATTGTTTTTATTGAGTATTTTTTATTATATTTACATTTATCAGATGCTTTTATTCCATAACTTAAAGCAAAACAATGCAAACCTCTTAAAGAAATATCTTCATATTGTTCATATTTTCAATTTTATGTTAATCTTACTGATGTGGGAGTCAAACTTCCACGTGAACACAACTTGCACATTTGTACACTCTGCATCCAACCAATCCAGGGGCACAAAGATAAAGAGTTTTTGCCCTTTTATTTTTTATAAATTGTATTTATTTTAATTATTTTATTATTATTAATACAATAGTAATCGTATATTATTAGCATATATTATCATCAGTATTATAAATATTTTATTTGATTTATGTTTTATTAAAATTATGTCTACCTTTAGAATTGGATAAAATGTACACCATTTAGAAACATTTAATACAGGAACAAGGACCATTGACTGGAGGACATTTTTTTATTTAAAAATGATGTTTTATTGAAGTGTATTATATTTATATTCTTTTTTTCTTACTTTTTTCTATTTTGTCTCACTCTAAATAAAGTGATTATTTGTTATAGCATTACAAGGAATGTGTGCAGTTATTTACAGTGAATTTGTTTCATAATTATACTAAAAAACATAAGGGTTATTTCTAATGCAATGCCTTGAGTTTGTGTACTTAATAAAGATTATGATACAATGATAGATTGATCAAAATCAATAGTAAAGATAGATAGGAACTTTATTGATGAGGGAAATCAGGAGACATGATAACACACTGTACAGTGCACAGAAAGAAAAAAGACTAATAATATACAGTAAATGCAAAACTGAACAAACACAATGCTTCATTTAAAAAAAGCATTAATTATTACATGTAGAGTTCACAAAAGAAATACTGTTACAAGTGTTGAATGCACAACTCCAATGCTCCTTAAAAGAAAAGATAGACATAACATTAACCATGTGACATACTGTTGACCACCAACCACTCACACATAGGGTTTATTGTATTACAGTACAGCTAATCCCCATATACAGTCCATTTTTGCTTGTGCACATTTGATCTGTACCTCGCGTGTAACTCATTATTTGACATACAAATCACAATAATGGTGACAACCAAAAACAAAATATTGAGTATAAAATGAGCTTTGAATAATCACTAAATGACATATAACAGCAAATTACATCAAATACTATAACAGCAGCGTAAATAAAATCTGCAAACAGTAAAGCTATGAGCAGTACATGGTAATTAGCATAATTTATTCATACTGCAAAGCATTAGTGTGAGCTGAAGTGCAGCTTGCTGAATAATGCTCACAACCTGATAAAAATTTAGAAAATAAGTCATGAAAAATATTACTTTGCAGCTATTTGAGTCTTACTTTGTTTAAAGGATAGCAGAAACAATGCTTGTCAAAGCACAAGCCTTTTCACTTTTTCTCAAGAATAATATGGGGAAGGAATTAAAACTCTGCAGAAATAAAGAAGCAACACTCACATAGAGTGAAAATATGAGCAATTAATCTGCAAAATATCTGCAAAGATCTTCACTTTAAGAGGTATGTTTATTTATTGTTTACATATATTTATATTTGTTTATATTTGTACATATTCTGGCCAACTTTGTTTTCATTTATTTAAAACAAACAAACAAACATACATTTACACAGTTATGTGAGTAATTGACATACAATTTTAAGCTTTGTCAATAGTGTCCTGCTGTGTGACACTTTCTTCATTTAAATATTTTAAACAACATTTTATGATCTTGTATAGATATACAGTACATAAATAATATATTATTATACTTGCCGTTTCACCAACCTCATATTAACTAAGATCACATTTTATTTGCAGTCATTTTAACTACAATACATTTTAACCTAACATCTGTATTTGGGGAAAAAGTTCTGACATGTAATTTGTCTAATGTCTAAAACACTTATTTTAAGTGCTTTCTCTAAAAAAATCCATTCATCACATTTACGGTGGTTTTATATGTTTAAAAATTGTGACAATCGTTGCACTGTGGGGGCCATAGTCATGACTATCAGTCAATAGAAATATAATTTTTGGTTTTACAAAATTGGAAATTGAGCCAGATAATGAAATCAATGAGCCGGTGTGGTGAGTTGTGGGCTGCTCTGGGCCAGAAAGTTCAATGCACATTTTAGCCCCAGTCCACCCCTGATGACCACCCACCAATAGACCACCTACTATAAGCATTGACAAGTTACACTATACCTTCTTGCATGCATGAACTTTGTAGTAGGGATGGGCATTTTGGATATTTTGTCTACTCTAGTACTTCAAGTGGGGGGTGGCACATAAACATGTACATGCATGTTCGACAGACGTCTTTGGCTGCTGCGCTGCATCTCATTGTTGTTCCAGTGTCTCACATATTCATTATTATAGTCTTTTCTAACATATTATGTTACAAAAAGTGCAAAAAATGGCATGTGAACCCTTTGGAATTACCTGCATTTATGTATAAATGTGTCTTAAAATCTGGTTCGATCTTCATCTAAATTACAATAATGAATCTTTTTTAATTAATAACAAACTAATAACACATTCAATTAATGAAATGGGATTGGAGGTGTGGGTTAGAGCTACTTTTACTTATAAAAAGCACTTTTGCAGAGTTTGCTATTCACAAGAAGCATCTGCTAACATGGACCATACCTAGCAAAAAAAAAGAGACCTAAAATCAAGACTTGTTGCTTTACATAATGCTGGAAAGTGTTAGTTATCTTGTAAATTGTCTATAATTGGAGAAAATTTAGTACTGTGGCTACTCTCCCTAGAAGTGGCCGTCCAGCCAAGCTGACTCAAAGGGCAAACCGCAGAATGCTGAAAGCGGTAAAGAACCCTAGAGTGACAGCTAAAAACGTGACGGAATCATCGGAACTGGATTACATCCCTGTTCATGACTCTACTATAAAGAAAACATTAAACAGGCATGGTGTCCATGGCAGGACGCTTCTTTCCAACAAAAAACACTGCTGCAAGCCTGAAGTTTGCCAAAGACTACCTTGACACTCCACAACGCTACTGGGATAAGTAGTTGTGAACTGATAGAACTACGGTTGAATTGTTTGGGAAGAACATGCAGAACCACGTATGGCTTAAAAAGGGCACCGCATGAAAAACATCATCCCAATGAAGTTGAGGGATTAATTTACTTTTACTACAGCACTGTGAATGTTTAATGGTATGTGTTCAACGTGAAAGATTAACATTTTTTGTGTGTTGTTAGCTTAAGCACCATCGTGTCTGTCTATACTTGTGACTTTGGGACCACATTTTACGAACTGTTAATGCCGAAAACCATCTAATTCCAAAGTGTTCACATAATTTTTCTTGCTACTATTTCATTATTTATATTTTACCATTATGTAAAGCTTCGCCGAACAACTTAATGAAAGAATTCTCAGAAAGCACGTCTCTGCTTGTCCTTCAGGTTTACGTAATAATCTTAATAAGGGCACACGACTGTTTTCATCTTGGCTGGCTGAACCATGTATTTGCAAACTGCCATTGGCTTGACAGTAGACGCCATAATCATTGATTTTTTAATATGCAATGTCAAGGTGAAAATAGTTTTGAAAACGTTTCGTTGTTTTTCATTATGCTGCGTTCCATCTAGCAGTTTAAAAGGAAGAACTCGGCTGGTGTGTATGCCTTTCCAGAGTGTTGAGCCCAGTCTCTGCCCCGGAAAGAAAGTCACGGTCAGCTGGAGCTTGTAAAAATAAGGCCCCTCTTTGACACGTTTGTTTATAGTTGCCAATGAATTTCGAATTTAGTTTAAAGTCATGCATGCATGATCATTATTGATCATCGTTTTCATGATCGATCATTGCTGTCCCTTTTGAGTACTCAAGTACTTGTGCCCATCCCTACTTTGTAATCTCTGTACTCCCCAGAAATGGAAGCGCAGCGTAGTTCTAGCGGGAAGACTAGCAGTTGTACATCATCACATCATTAGCTGGCAATTCCTAGCCAATCGCATGTTGGCTTGCTGTCGGCGCTGGCACACGAGGACGGGCTATCGGCAGACAGGCTACCTTGTCGGCCAGCGGTTAGCGAGGCTGGGTGGCATCTGTCCTTGTTTGGCATGGCGTTTAGTTATTCCTCCTCACAGCTCCACAAACTCAATTCTGCATTCACTCCTGGATTTAACATCCCCATTGTAGGTGAACTCGATGTTTCGCGTGGCTCCCGTTATGTCCACCGGAGTACACGCAGATGCTTTGTTCACCACCAGCAGGCTGAGCAGTACATTCCGTCAATCTGGACGCTCGTCGCAAAACTGACACGTCATCAGAGCGCTGCCACCAAGAGGCTATTTCATTCCAAGCAGGACATAAAGCGTGGAGTGGATTACAGCCTGCTTCGGCCCCTACAGAGACATTCTGTTATCCTCAACCCAGCAACCCCAGTCAAAATTGAATTTTTAAATGCACAATCCCTTAATAATAAGGCATCTTTTATCCACGACCACATCATCAACGAGCATATACACTTCATGTGCCTAGTTGAAACCTGGCAACAACCAGAAGTTTACTCTAGTCTAAATGAAGCCTGTCCCCCTGGTTATACTTACCTAAGCAAGTCCCGCACCACTGGCCGCGGTGGTGGCCTTGCTGTTGTGCACCGAGTAGATTTTGAGTTGTCCCCCCTGTCTCTGCCTCTCCACTCTTCTTTCAAATGTCTTGCATTCAGATGCAAACTGCCACTTTCCACTACAATGCTCCTGATTTATCGGCCCCCCAAACCGAACCCATCTTTCATTCCTGAGATACATGATCTCCTCACCACACTTTACTCAACCTCAGGGAATATCATCATACTTGGTGATTTTAATATCCATGTAAATGATCCCCAATCCTACTCGGTAGCTGAACTCACTAATCTTCTTGACAGTCTCAATTTCATTCAACACGTCGATGTCCCAACACACTCCAGAGGCCATACTCTTGATTTGTTGATAACAAATTCCACCTCTATCAGCAATCTCTCGGTGCACGATCTGGGCGTGTCCGACCATAAGGCCATTTCAATGGAGCTTCCCATCCTGTCCCCCCTCAGTAAGTCAAGCAGACAAATTAGTTTCAGGAACCTTAAAAACATCAACCCACTCACCCTGACTACCGACCTCTGTAATCTCTCCGCTGCTAGCTCCCTTTCAGTCATTGAATCTGTGGATCTTTACAATTTATCACTTAGCACCCTCCTGGACCGTCATGCTCCTGTTAAGTCCAGAACCGTCACCTTCAAACACTCAGCACCCTGGTACACCAGGGAGCTGCGGCTGCAGAAGAGAACAGGGCGTGTCCTTGAACGGCGTCTCAAGGACTCAGGGCTTGCTGTTCACAAGCTAGCGTATCGGGAACATCAGAGGGCCTACAGCAAGTCCCTCAGTGACACCCGGTCCCGGTTCTACTCTCACATAATCAACAATAGCCCTGGTAACTCTAAGCAACTTTTTGCAACCATAAATCATCTCCTCAAACCTCAGATTCCCTCACACTCAGAGAACATGCAGGAGCATTGCAATACCTTCATTTCCTTCTTCAAAACAAAAGTTGAAAAGATCCGTTCCCTTCTCTCCAGCCCCCCTGCCCTCCAGCCCCCCACTGTATCTGCTACCTCGCACCCGCCCCCTCTTCTCCTTAGCACCTCTGCTTCCCCAGTTATATCCATTGACCCTCAATCTGGGACTACACAGCTCCTTTGCTGTTTTACGGATATTACTCAGCATGACATCGAATTCCTTCTAAGGAAGATGAAGCCCTCCACCTGTGACCTGGACCCATTTCCCTCAGCCCTGATAAAAAGTCATTCCTCTGCAATAAGTCCCATGATCACCAAAATCATTAATCAGTCTCTCCGATCTGGCCAAGTCCCTAAGTCCCTGAAAACTGCGGTCATCAAGCCAATACTCAAAAAGCCCTGCCTTGACCCCGAAGTACCGCCAACTACGCCCCATCTCCAACCTCCCTTTCCTGTCAAAGGTGCTGGAAAAGGTAGTTTCTGCTCAACTCCACAATCATCTCATAACAAACAGTCTTTATGAGAAGTTCCAGTCTGGTTTTCGCTCTGGCCACAGTACGGAAACTGCCTTGGTCAGGGTCACCAATGACCTGCTGATGACGGCTGATGCTGGCTCTCCATCACTTCTCATCCTTCTCGATCTCACCGCTGCATTTGACACCGTGGACCATCATATTCTTTTACATCGCCTCCACTCCTCCATTGGACTCTCTGATATTGCTCTGGCATGGTTTACATCATATCTCACGGACAGAACTGAGTATGTAGCCCTGGGTGCTGCTAAATCGGACACACACTCTGTTACTTGTGGTGTCCCTCAAGGATCAGTCCTTGGCCCCACCCTCTTCACGCTGTACATGCTCCCCCTTGGTCATGTCATCAGCCGGCATGGAATATCTTTCCATTGCTACGCTGATGACACCCAAATTTACATCAAAACAAACCCAAACCCCTCTGCAGCCCTTTCCACACTTTCCACCTGCCTGGAGGAGATAAAGACTTGGATGGCTGCTAATTTTCTACAACTCAACAGCTCAAAAACGGAAGCCATTCTTGTTGGCACCCCGCACCAGACCCGGTCATCCACCATCACCAGCATCACCTTCTCTGGTCATGACATCCACCTCTCATCCTCAGTCACAAACCTTGGTGTTAGAATGGACCCTCACTTGACATTTGAGGCCCACATTAAATATCTTTGTAAAACCTCCTTCTTTCATCTCAGGAACATTGCAAAACTCCGCCCAATGCTCACTTTCCCCGATGCCGAAAAACTTGTCCATGCCTTTGTTTCCTCCAGGCTGGACTATTGCAATGCACTCCTCATCGGGATCCCATGCAAGAACATCAAGCAGCTGCAGTACATTCAGAACTGTGCGGCTAGGATCCTGATGGGCGTCGTGAAGTACCATCACATCACTCCTATCCTTAAATCGCTCCATTGGCTTCCTGCCCAGTACAGGATTGAGTTCAAAGTTTCCCTTCTGTCTCACCAGTGCCTCCATGGCAAAGCCCCCCTATATCTAAAACAACTCATCACACCCCTTTCCTCATCACGCCATATCCGCTCTGGACAGGCCAACCTCCTCCAGCCTTTGAGGACAAGGCTTCAGTACTATGGGTGATCGTGCCTTCTGTTCAGTTGCTCCCAGTCTGTGGAATGCTCTCCCTGTCCATCTAAGGGCCCCACAGTCTGTGGACTCTTTTAAAAAAGGCCTTAAAACCCATCTTTTTAGTAAAGCCTTTTATTGCTAATAGTGTTATCTTAATGTTTCTGTTTTTATTCTGTATTGCATTGTAGCACTTTGAGGTCATTGAATTGATGTAAAGTGCGTTATAAATTACATTTATTATTATTATTATTATGTAAGCCATTGCTTTACAAGTCTGCTCACAATCTATCACATTGCTGTTTCAGTGTGCCAACACGGCAACCTCCACCACCACAAGTTGAGCTCTGTCCCGCACGGGGGTAGGCTCCTCGCCCTTGCCTCCTATCTCCGGCAGGACATGACGGTTCCGCGTACAACTCCCTAGGACCACCGGACGGGGCCTACGCCAAAGAGAGAGACATTACTTTCTGTTTTACATTTATCAAATAAATGGCATCTTAAACTTCACTCAAGCCTGCGTGTCTTCCCGATAGAAAGCACAGTACTTTCTGACAACATAGTCAGTAAGTCCCCTTACAAAAATCGAGAGTTCATGGCAAATTTGCGACTGATAATTTTCAAATGCAAAGGAGCTTTGAGGCAAACTCGCAGCAAATTGTCCATTGTTGCCAAAGGTTTGCCAGAGGTTCACCACTACCGGCAAAGAGCTGCAACCATTTACTTACAAAAAATGTTTTACAGCAATTTTTTTCAGCATGACATTACATTATGTTCTAGATATAGAAAATGTTCTAAAGATGTATTTGATAAGGTCGTATTTTCAAGAATTTTGGCTAACGTTTCAGAAACGTCATGGCCATGTCCTCAGCTAATTAATACCATGGAGATCATTAAAGCTATGGTATGCTAACTTGTACGAGTCGACGCTGTTATAATTGTAGTATCTTCGTAGAGACATTAACTATGCCATTTGGATTGTCCAAATAAATTGGTTTATTAAACAGTCAAATAAATTCAGATTGAATTTAGACCCACGGTAAGTTAATTAACACAAGACAGTCGAATAGAAAACAGTATTCCACAAATGTGAGTGAAAAAGTCAGGATATTGATGACACTGAATAGCAGTGTTGCAGTGGTGAAAATATTTTTTGTTCTGGACTAGTAAAGGTTCCTTTCAAAAGCAGTAATCTACAGTATTAAAACAGCTAAAATGTAATGTTAATATCCTTTGAACTGATCCGTCCCAAGTAATTTGTTATCTGTGCTCAATGAATAGTTCAATCAATACACGATTATACATTTCTGGTACAAACGTCACCAATAGGGGTAGTGTATTTTAGCAAATTACCCTCATACTGTAGATAAAACTACTCTTTAGGAAGAAATTCCATCTTTGGGTTTATCTGAACTTCATACTATTTTTTTAAACACTTTGGACAATTCTTTTTCTTATGAATCAGTAGAGCACTTGATGTGCTGAAACTCCTCCCACATAAAGAGCAGTGGTATGGCTTCTCTCCAGTATGCACTCTCTCGTGGATTTTCAGGTGTCCTAACTGATTGAAATTCTTTCCACATTGTGAACACTTGTAAGGTTTTTCTCCAGTATGGATTCTTCGGTGCCGTTCCAAGTCGCTAGCTCTACTAAAGCTATTCCCACACTCAGAGCACACATGAGCTTTCACACCAGTATGTACTTTATGGTGCATTTTAAAACAGTCCAGCCGTGAAAAACTCTTTCCACAAAGCGAACACAAGTAAGGCCTCTCATTTGCATGAACTTGCATGTGTTTCTTTAGGTATGATGCCAAAATAAATGTTTTAACACACTGATCACATTTAAATGGCTTTACTCCTGCGTGAGAGAGCAAATGATATCTAAGACTGTCCGCTTGTGTGAAAATCTTTCCGCACTGATGGCACGTGAAAGGCGTAGCTCCAGTATGAATTCTTAAGTGATGTTTAAGTTTTCCATTACATTTGAAACTCCTTCCACACTGAGGGCAGGTGAACGGCTTCTCTCCAGTGTGAATTTTTATGTGACTCTTAAGGTTTCCTTTATGCGTGAAACTCTTTCCACACTGGTCACATGTAAAAGGTTTTTCTCCGGTGTGAATTCTTAAGTGTTCATTGAAGAATCCTTTACGCCGAAAACTCTTTCCACAATGCTGGCACGTAAAACGTTTTTCTCCGGAGTGAATTCTTTTGTGATTATTGAGGGCTTCTTTACGCAGAAAACTCTTTCCACAATGAGGGCATGTGAAAGAATTTTTGATTTCTGTTCTTTTTTCTAAGAGATTGTTTTTAGTCTGTGAGCAACTATATAATTCTTCTCCAGTTGTGACATTATGAGCTTCCTGATACTGATGTTTCTCCTCCACTTCATTCAGTTCTTGACTTTCCTCTTTCACTTCCATCAGGTCTAAAAAGAACATATTTAATTGTCAAAACACAATTCAAGAGGGAAATAAAAAGGAAATACAAAAGTGAAAAAATATACGTGACACTGAATATTATGATAATTCATTTATGTTATTTCATGTTCATACTAAAAGTGCTAGGAGTAATTTTTTTACTCAATCACACATTTAATGTCCCACAAGATGGACAGAAAATTATAATAAAGAACAGGGGAATATGAAGCTGTATCCATTTGTGACTAAAATCACTATGAATGAAGCTGCTCCTGCTGTTGTTGTTTTGAATGAGTTTGACAAATAACCGGAAATGTTCAATGGACAATGACGTCACTTCCTTAAACTGACAAATAGTCCTTGAAATGGTCCTGAGGTCCACAACAAGAACACACAGGCCTATTCATTTTAAAATCATAAAAACGTTATTCAAAACATAAAACCTTGTATTTAAATTGAAAGCTTAATTCCATTTAATAATATTAGAAATTAATATAGGCTACTACTGAATAGTAAAAGTGAGCATTTGTAATACTATATGAAATAATGGATTTGTAAGAGACATGGGGGAGTGACTTCATTGCATCAGAGATGTCACTTCACTCACAGCTGATTGTTTCAGTATCTGTATATTATCTCCGTTACGGAGAAGGTTAGCAGTGGAGCATAACGGTACTATGGTAATATACGCTCGTGAAAGCCGACAAAAAGTCATAGACTGCAGTAAATATAGTACATTTTTCACAGATCAGTTTTTGTGTCAACCATTTTTGGAGTTCTGAAGTCAATAGTTTACCTAAAAAAATCAGTGTTATAGACTTTGAGAGGTCACATTCTTGAAACATGATAATTATGATGAGAAAACGCTACTTTCACACAAAACTGGATTTGGTTTGATGGCTTAATGCATATTGGCACTGCAAAAAATTAAGGATGCAAGCCAAATTTTTATATAATTTTAAAAAGTAAAATCTAGATGGGTCATAGTTGGCTCAAAATTACCTTTATGATGTGCATTTTTTCACAGTTCAGTTATTATCATTTATCTAATTGTTTAAAAATGTATTTAGGCCTTGGGCATTTTATAAAGCACACTGCTTAATCAGGGAAAAAACACTTTTCACAGTTTCAGACAAAACTGGATTTTTGAAATATTTCACAGATCCATTTTTACAAATTTCGATGGCTTTATGCATATTGCATTGTGGAATATGAATCAAATGAGCTGTAAAACCAATAAACTTCTTAGAATTCTACAAAATGACCATCTGGACCAGTTACACTAGGTTTAAAAAGACCATCCTGATTTGTGAATTTTTTTTCACAGATCAGTTTGTCATTAAAAACTTTTTTGAATCCTTCAGTCAACAGTTTACATGAATAATCAGAGTTATAGGCTTAGTGTTGTAATTTCTCTGTGTTTTAATCTTTCCCATTAATTTCCTATGGTGGGTCAAAAATGACACGGAACACCACAAGTGTTACTTTGTCACGTGGGCTTAACTTATTGAATACAGTCCAATTGTTTTATGCGTTCAGATGGCAAATGTAGGAAAATTAACAAAGCCTTGGCAGACCAAGATGAAGGATACCATTTTTTTTTTATTAAAGAAACAAAATCAAAATGGGTAAAACAAATTACCTGAACACCACACAAGGGTTAAACAAAAAAACTAGCTAGTTGATGTATCATCCATATAAACATTTAATTTATCAACAACAAACCAAAGCCATCAAACTGAGTCAAATCAACTTGTTAAAGTTTTCACAAATCCAGTTGTGTAAAACTAGTGTTTTCTCATCATATTTATCATGTTTCAAGAATGTGACCTCTCAAAGTCTATAACACTGATTTGTTAGGTAAACTGTTGACTTCAGAACTCAAAAGAAATGGTTGAGACACAAAAACTGATCTGTGTCTTTTTGAGTCGACTGTGACCTCTGAAGATGATCAGGTTTTAGATTTATAAACTGATTTACTAGTACTCAAGGCAATGGGGGTAGAGCAGTAAAACGCAATCAAATGTGATTGTGAAAGTTTTCACAAATCAGGCTCTATCAAAAACAAGTACATTTACATTTTAATGTTTAAAGATGTTTTTATATATTTATTTATAATAAAGACATGATTTAAAGAAATAATTAATCTTTCATCTCAGTTTGTTCTATTTGATCGAACTACCAATGTTTTGGACGTGTTGCACAAACATTGCTGACAGCACCTTTAATATTATGTAGCTGTTCTTTCAGTTTTAAATCCGGTGAAAAGTCCCTCAGCTGTCATTCATGAAGAATCAATTAAGAATATAAATCCACCTTTTTTCTCCTCGGCATCCTCATATTTCATTTTGCATGCTTCTTGATCACTCATGTCCACAATCTCCACTTTGATCAACTCCATCTTTACAACTGTATAAGGCAGATTCAGCAATTAAATCAGAAGGTATTCCTGTTTGCTTGTAAAAACGTCTTCTGCATGAATCCAAGTGATTATTTACTATGCAGTAGAGACGGCCGAGCTCGACACAGCTGCTACTACTTCGTCTTAATTTTTTTATGGCAGTTGGCATACAACGAAAGGTGCACTACCGCCACCTGCTGATTGGGAGTGTGTGTCGGGATCAAATTAAGCTATTCTTAGTAAAAATGCACCGTACCTCCTCCTGACTGACCTATATTCTTTTATTTTACTCTGTCGCTTTCAGATACTGCATTAAACATTCATACCATGAATTTCTTCCTAGAATGCCTGTCAACTCAAAAATCATCTTAATTTTCTTTAGGTTAGAAATCAATATCTTTCATTCATTACTAGACCTCAGACCATCATCATAATATGCTCTATTGTTTCTTCCTGATAACAAACTTTCCCTGAATCATGTCTCTCTATTCTATCCACCTTTTTCTGCAAACATGTCACAATTATAACTGATAAACATGCGAGAACTGACCATGCGTGACAGATACTAAAGGGTATACAAACAAGGGTAATGACCAAAACACAGAACACCTGGGAACAAAGATGGTGAATACATGGCTGTGATGAGGGCAGTGAATCATGGGAAACGTAGTTCGGGGGAAACTAAAGACAGAGGACAAAAAAAACTTTTAAAATAAGAGTCCTTGAAAACATAACAGTGATAAACTGTGACACTACTCCTCAAATGTTGTTTAATTAAACTTTTAATTTCAGTCTTACTATATTTAGCATTTATGTCTATATCTCTTTTCTGTGTGACTTCTTTTGCACTCTGCCATCTCATTTCCTATTACCCCTACATGAGCTGGTACCCAACAAAAATTTATAATTAATTCCATCATCTGAATCCTTTATGTTGTTTGAAGTATAGTGACCAGACGTCCCAGTTTTTCAAGGACAGTCCCCGCAAATGTCCCCATTTTTCCCAAGCGGTCTGACAGATAGAAAAGAGATGCTCTGAACTGGGAAGAGCTTGCTCTTTTTCCAGCCCTAAACAGTTGAGGTACATGAGCACCAGGTCCCTGTGTTCACACAGCAACTCTCAAGAGTGCGCTATAATCAGCCAGTCATCGAGGTAATTGTGTATGCAAATGCCCACTTCCTTCAATGGGACAAGGGCTGCCTCTGCGACCTACCGCCGCAAACCAATCTTGATGATAATTGCACGTCAAAATGTGCTTCTGCGTCAGTATCTTGAACGGGAACCTGTACAAGTCCCGGTTCAGAACTCTGAAGTCCAGGATTGGCAACGACCCACCGCCCTTCTTCGGAACGATGAAGTAAGGGCTGTAAAACCCTTGCCTCACCTCGGCTGGAGGGACAGGCTCTATCACGCCCTTCTGCAGCCCTATCTGCATGTAGGATGGTGGAGTTCTCGCCCTTCACTGATGTGAAGTTAACACTGTGCAATGCAGACTTGGTTCGGACTGGAGCGGAGGCGCTTGGACTTGTGTCACCGCAGGGTTACGCCCTCGGCGAACAGACAGTGTGCACTCGTGAACCATGCCGGGGCAAGATGTGTTGGATGGCCTCGGTCTGTTGCTCAACCGGTGAGAACTGCTGGGCGAAGTCCTCGACGGTGTCACCGAAAAGGCAGACCTGGGAGATGGGTGCATTTAGGTAACATGCCTTGTCCACGAGCACAAGGTTCTGCCACAGGTGGTGCTCCTGGACCACGAGAGTGGACATTGTCTGCCGAGTGCACGCGGCATGAACTTGGTCGCATGGAGGTTGAGGTCGGTTGCCGAGCGCAGTTCTTGTAGCACATCGGGATCAGAACTACCCTTGTGCAGCTCTTTTAGTGCTTGGCCTGATGGTCCTTTAAGAGGGCCATGGCATACAGGGAAGAGGCGGCATGACCAGCAGCGCTGTAATCTTTGGTCGGCAGAGACGACATCGTCCTACAGGCTCGGGAAGGGAGTGCTGGGATACTCTGGCAGGTGGCGGCACTCAGCGGGCACAGGTGTGCCGCAATCACCTTATCCACCTGGGGTATCCTCCGTCAAGGGTACTGAGAGCGGACGAAATGAATGATCGGGTTTGGGAAGTGAAAGGTACCTTCCACGACCTCGTCAGCTCATCATGCACCACTGGGAAGAAGGGGACTGAAGGGCAACGTGGCCATGAGTGGTGCGCCGCCCCCAAGAACCAGTCGTCAAGCCCAGTCCTCAGTGTCTGACATCACCAAGGTGCTCTCCGATGCAGTGATCGGCATCTCATCCAACCTGCGAGCTCCGAAAGAGACACAAGGCTGGCGAGCTGCCTGTCTCATCCCAGAACTGGACCGGAGCAAACGAGCGTGTTGGGGAATGAGCGGTCCTTGTGGGATTACCCATTGAACCATACCCATTGAAGCCCCTGAATCGCCTTCAGCATCAACTGGGGTGGCCTCATACCTGTAGGTCGAAGGACCGGCTGAAGTGGCTTTTCCACGGAAGAAGGAAAGCAGCAACTGCAACATTGCCATGGTTATGTTCTCACAGTGAGATTTTAATCATTGCAGATGTCCTTAAGTGAGTTTGAAGATTTCGATAACCAATCCCAGTTTATGTCTCCCAGTATGTCAATGGTGGGCGATAGCATCCTGTTATTGTAAGATCAGCACTGCTGGGAAGATGTAATTTGATTACAGACGGTTCAAAGCACTTTGGTTTACTGATCGACTCAATCGAAGAACGGTGCCATGACATATGACGTTTTGACATAAATCACAGCTCCCTCCTTTGTTTGCGTGATCTGTCCTGTAGACATTGTATCCATCAATACAAATCTTGTTTGTAATGCATGGTTTCAGCCACGTTTCCGACAGAACCATAATGTCGCAGTCAGTAAACTTTAGCCAGAGACGAACTGCATCAATTTTATTAATTAGACTGCATACATTTAAATGAATAAGACATAATCCACTGCTGTTTTTAAGGTCGTCTGGGTTTTTGTGCCAGGGGGCCTAGGTCTGGGTTAAGGTGGATGTTACCTGATAGGAGGGGTAGGAAAATCGCTAAAACTTTCTTTACTGGAACAGTTCTCCATCTGTGTCTGCAAGCAACTGAAGAGACAAACTGGGCCACGCTCATCGTCCCTTTCTGCCACTGTGTGAGCTGTAGCTGCTGGTCTTCATATATCCGCTGTTATCGAGTGGTTTAGTACAAATGGAGTAACATCTGAGTGGAGAGAGGTCACAGTACATGGAGAAGTAGTCCACAATAAAGCACCCAATCCATCGCTATCCTTTATCAACCATTGGAGATGACAATGTGATGCTACCCAGTAGGTAGAACAGTTTGACTGACCACATTGTTGTAAGTCAGGTTTTTGGTTAATATTGTATTTGTTATCAGGTCGTCAACTGTCCTTGCAAGAAGCACTAATCAAGTCATAGTAAAAAAGCCGTCTTCAAAAACATAAATGAAACAACATAATCACAAACCCAGAGACGGAAACAATGTGTTGCCATCTTGAATGCGCTAGGGTGCGGCAGTGATTGGTGTTATCCCAAGCCCATGTTCATGATATACATTACAGATGAATTGTGTTTTTTAAGATTTCTGAGGGATCAGAGAACACGTGCATTCAGAAGTAGTTTTTGTCTTGCTCTTTACACACCGAGATTTGACCAGATTCCTTGAATCTTTTAACTATATTGTGCGCTGTAGAGGGGGAAATGGCCAAAATCTTTCCAATTTGTCTTTGGGGAACATTGTTCTCAAAGTTCTGGATTATTTGCTGAAGCATCTGTTAGCAACAGTACCCTATAAGCAGACTTATTTAAAATACAAAATATAAGTAACTGTATTTTGTCCTTTCAGATGGAAAACATTTATACATATAAATGATGTGATCCAAAGTGCATTTGAACAGCAGTGAAACACTTATGATGTGTTACATTCATACGAGCAGACAGAGAAGTAGGTTTGAAGTAGGTTTGGAGCAGAAGAAAAATAAATATACTTTGTGTAAATTGTCAGCTTTACGCTAAGATAAATAAATATGATCCCCACCATAATTACAACACTTCGCCTTCACATTTTCTGTACATTGCTCATATCTATGCTCTCCCCACATTTTGCACATCTTTGTTTTCCTTTACAGACAGCAGCTAAATGTCCATACCTTGGGCATTTATAACACCTAAGTGGTGGTGGAACATATGCTTTAACTGGGTAGCTCATACTGTAAATCCTATTTTGACCTTTTCCAGAAGTGTATCATCCTTCCACTTATTACTTGTCTCCACCATGTTCTTATTTTGAAGTTTTCTCCTGCATTACGTTTCTCAGAATCCACTGCCCTGATCACTTCCTCGTTATCCCCACCTGTATGCCATTCCCTCATTAAGATCCCTGTGTATATATATATACCTTCTAGTTTTGATCATTGGTTGTTCAAAGGGTATGTAAATCGAATGAAGGATAAACCAGATGTGATATGTATACAAGAATCATGGCGTAAACCTAGATTTGAATTTGTTTTGAAGGGATATTCAGCAGTAAGAAGGGATAGAGTAGAGGGTAATGGAGGGGGCTGTATTACTTTCATAAGATCAGGAATTCTGTATAGATTGGTGGGAATAGGGATATCAGTGGAGTATGTAGTAGTTGAGATATGGGACCAAAGTAAAAAATATGTTATAATAAATTTGTATAATCCATGTAAGAGACTGGAGATAAGTGAATTAGAAGCTATAGAAGGTCAAGGAGATGAGAGGATTATTTGGTGTGGGGACTTTAATGCACATAGTACTCTTTGGGGTGGGGCAAAAGTAGATCGAAATGGTTAGATAATTGAAGAATTGATAGATGGAAATAATTTAGTATGTCTCATTGATGGAGGGTGCACAAGGGTGGATATGGTATCAGGATTAGGATCAGCCTTAAATTTGACATTGGTGTCAAGATTGTTAGGAGGAGTATCTGAGTGGGAAATATTAAAGTAAATGCACGGTGGGAAGTGATCATTATCCTATATTAATATCTATTATGAGTAATGGAGAGGAAAGGGGAAGTGGATATATGAAAAGGCCAACTGGGCAGAGTTTATGAGCGAGAGTGAAGAAGGATTGAATCGGATTGAGAATATAAATAGGGGTAGTATTGAGGAAATAAATAGTAAGATTATTTCTGTTATAAAGGAAGCAGCAGGAAAATATATTCCGTAAAGGAAGTAGGAAGATGAAAATAGTCCCATGGTGGAATAAAAATTGTGATGAAGCATTTAAAGGCATTTAGAAGAGTAAGAAGAACACATAATTTTCAACATTTGATTGAATATAAAAAGGCCCAAGCGGAAGTTAGAAGGGTGGTAAGAAATGCTAAACGATATTTTTGGAGATTTTTTTGTAGTGAAATAGGGAAAAACACACCAATTGAAGAGGTATGGAGTATGATTAAAAAGATGAAGGGTATACGAAAGGAGTTTGAATATCCAGTTTTAAAGATGAGAGAAGAATTAGCTGTAACGGATGAAGAAAAGGCAACAATGTTTCGAGAGGCATTTGTAAAGGTGAACCGCTCTACAAATTTGTCAGATGAGAGTAGGAGAGTAAGGGAAGAGACTCTTAAAAAAACACCCACTGTTAAATGATAGAAGGGAGGCTATAGACAATTTGATGGATGTTCCTTTTGAAATGAATGAATTAAAGAGAACATTAAGTAGAATGAATGAATCAGCAACTGGAGAAGATGGAGTAAGCTATAGTATGTTGAAACATTTACATTTATGCATTTGGCAGACGCTTTTATCCAAAGCGACTTACGGTGCAGTTATTACATGGACAATCCCCCCAGAACAACCTGGAGTTAAGTGCCTTGCTCAAGGGCACAATGGTGGTGGCCGTGGGGTTTGAACCTTTAAATAGAGGTTAGGGTTAGAATTTTTAAATAGAATTTGGATAGAAGAGATTTTGCCTAAAAACTGGTGATGGTACTGCCTATAAAGAAACCAGGGAAGGATACAAGTGTTCCATTAAACTATAGGCCAATAGCTCTTACATCTCATCTATGTAAGGTAATGGAAAAAATGTTAACTGACAGATTAATGTATTATTTGGAAATAGGGAAGAGTTTTACACCAAATCAGAGTGGATTTAGGGGGGGTAGAGGAACAATGGATCCAGTATTATGTATAGAGTCAGACATAAGGAAAGCATTGATGAATAAAGAAACAGTGGTGGCAGTCTTTTTTGATATAGAGAAAGCTTATGATTTGTTATGGAATGAAGGATTGCTGGTGAAATTGGTACAATTGGGAATAGGAGGGCGAATGTTTAATTGGATTAAAAATGTCCTGGTAGAAAGAAAGATTAAGGTGAGAGTGGGAGAATGCATATCAACTAATGGAGCATTAGAAAATGGAACTCCACAGGGAAGTGTTATTAGCCCATTGCTCTTTATAATCATGATCAATGATGTGTTCTCAGGGGTGGACAAAAGTATTTGCAGATCATTGTTTGCGGATGATGGAGCTCTATGGTATAGAGGTGCCAATATAAAGTTTATTGTCCAGAAATTGCAAAGGGCATTAAATGAGGTGGAGAAATGGTCATTTAAGTTCTCAGTGGAAAAGACCCAGTCCAAGTTCTTCACAAATAAAAGAATAGATAACGAGTTTAAATTAAATATGTACAATCAGACATTAGAAAGGGTAAATAAGGTAAGGTTTCTTGGAATATGGTTAGACAGCAGACTCACATGGAAGGGGCATATAGAAAAGATGGAAGAGAAATGTAAAAGAGTTTTGAATATAATGCGGTGTGTGTCCGGTCAAGACTGGGGGATGGACAGATTGGCTTTAAAAACCATATACATAACACTACTTAGATCAGTGATGGATTACGGAAGTATTGTTTATGGATCTGCAGCTAAAACTAATTTAGCTAAATTAGATAAAATTCAGGCAGAAGCATTAAGGATTTGTTGTGGGGCATATCCATCATCTCCAGTTTCAGCATTGGAATCTTTCTCTAGCGGATTATATTATAGATACACTCCACATCCATTATCCTTCGCTATATTCCAGTACCACGGTTACTCCTCTCCCAGCTTGCCCTATGCTTTCCACGACTACTTAGTCTCCCTCTATCTCCAAGGTAACTCCACTCCATTCAACTCCCCTAAATAAAGTTTGGGGGGGGGGGGGGGGCTCATCCTATCCTGTTTTGGTGGTCAATTCACTGCCGCAGTAGCTGCCACGGTCAGCGAGCCAGAGCCCATGCCTGCCATGGTCAGCGAGCCAGAGCCCATGCCTGTAGCCTCGTCCATCCCCGTAACCACGCTCCCTGCTGGCCGAAAGAGAAGAGGGCACCTTCTCCCCAGTCTCTTCCAAGTAATGTCACAGTTTATCTCCATCATGTTCAAGAACTCTTATTTTGAAGTTTTCTCCTGCACCACATTTCCCAGAATCCACTGCCCTGATCACTTCCTCGTTGTGCGTGCGCGTTCCCGTCCATGTTAGGATTTATTGTGTCCTTGAACGGTAATGTTAGCATTTAATGTCTGTTTCCACTCCAGTGTTTGTTCTACCCCAGTTAATAATTAAAGAATTTAAAGTTTCTACTCCAGGACACCAAACGTTACATACACCCTTCTCCAAAAGGTTTTCCAATTTTCCTCAGAACTGTTCTCCTCCAGACTCCTCTTTTGAAATATTTGTCCTATTCCTATGTCCTTCTCCCTGTTTTCTCCTACCCTGTTCCCTTTCACCTCCAACAGCCATACATTCCTCACTAAAAACTTGACTAAACTATTTAAAAACAGGGAAATTAGGGTTACAGTATAGCATCTCTTAAAGCATTGCTGAGAATACAGTACAACGTGTATTTGTGTTGCATAATAAATTGTGTAGCTTATGTAGTTAAAAGTGTTTGCATTCATGTCGAGTACTAATGTAAAGGAACAGTTCCCCCTAAATGTAAAATTCTGACAATTTACTGATATAATTTACCTCATGTTGTTCCAATGCTGCTGTTTGAGGGAGGGCTTGTAAAGTTACACATGTAATAAATGGACCCTTTTCACACTCCTGGGTTCGTGAAGAGGAAGTCATCATAGTTGGGTAAACTTTGGCAGTGATTGAGAAGAACAGTAATAACCAGTGCCAGAACAGTGTTCCTATGTGCACAAATTCTAAAAGAAAACATCCAGATTTAGGTTTAAATTATTTTCGAAAATATGCTGAACTTTGTACGAGCTCGGTGGGTTCAGGCAATTAAACATGAAGAACATAACTTTGTTATTAAATGAGGAAGCACTTTTGTCTGTGGACAGTATTTTCAAGATGACGACTTACAGCTGTCGTTCACAGGTGGAAAAGTGAAATGCTTTGAAATCTGAGCTGTACCTCACAGTTTCATTGGAATAATTACACATCACAGCCAACACCAGAGTGTCTGTTTGACAGGGTTGGAAGTCTTCTCTCCACTCCTTTACATCCCACATCACCCTCTATCAGGTATTAGTTTCACCAAGTACAACTCACAGATTTGTTAACTGTGCCCTCTGTTAAATATTTGCAATTTTTTAGTGTGAGAGATTTGTAGATTGTTCCTTCAGTACATAAACATGTGTCTGCTGATTTAATGCACACCCTCTCAATAATTTATTTTTGTCGACTTACCATCGTATTCGTGCAGATAACCCTTGAAAAAGAACTTGTAACCTTTGTTGAGTTTAGATTTAACTGCTGATGGACGATGCGGTCAACGTCTCCAAACGTAAACCAAAGCAAAACTTTTAATGACTGTAAAAACACATAGGCCTACACATCAGCAGCGGCCATATTTGCATTTACCCAACAATGACAATTTACGCTTTGTGAATGCGGAAGTGTGAAAAAAGTCCATTAGACATACATGCAAGTTTCTGGTAGTATTAATGAAGGACCTTGTCTTCCATCTGTTCTTCCATTTTCATCTCTTCATGTACCTGTTTGATGATCTTTCCGAGACACCCAGTAGTTCTGAAAGGAGTGGAGAACAAAATTAGTACTGTGTCAACACTTATTCCCTTGAGTTCTACCCACCTACTTATGGAAACGCACACACAACTCACCAGTAGCAGGTCTACAACATCCTGAAACATATGCAGGATGATGTTTTTCACTCCTGATCAACTGCTCCATCTGGCTAAAGTATACATCTTTGACTGAAAGTGAAAAAACAACGGAACATTCCCTAAGATTCACAAGCTTCAAATGAGACAAGAATAAGTCAACAGACCACTATTTATACATACATACTCCCTGGTCTAATGACCTTTGCTTGCTCAACATCCAAGTCTTGGGCCACAGTGATTAATATATTACAAAAGCACTCTTGTGAATCCTCATTGCAGCTTCTGAGTAGCTTGAGCATGCTCTCATAAATGTTGAACTCTGTAAGCTTATGCTGTTTGTAGAGCTCACCCATTAACCTGATGTTTCCTAAGGAGTATCTGTGTACTTTGATCTTCATCTGCTTCAGCTCTTCCTTCAGTCTTTCCTGTTTGCTATCAAACAACAAGATAAAGAGAGAGAGAGAAACAGTTTAGATGTATATAATAATTGATAAAACAGTTTAGCTAGAAGAACATTTTAAAGTTACTTTGAGTTCTGAAGAACTAACTGATGCAGCTACCTCCATTTCTTCATGTTCAGGACCAAGTGGTTGTTATACACCTTGTTCTGATCAAACTCCTTCCAACACCCTTGAAGCAGCAGCACTGCAAAATTCAGCTTGGGCTTACCAGTCAGGTGTGCTGAACACAGAATGCAAAAATAAAGATTGGATGAAGTTTTCTGAGCTAAACTGATTCAGTGTTTTGGAATTAAATGTGAAAATGTGTGACTAACCTGGGCCAGAGGGCAACACATAATGGCGCAGGTGCCAGAGAAGCTGGGTTCACTGATGGCTTTTTTGAACACCAGCTCTACCACTCCCCTCAGGCATTCCTATGTATTGATGGTGGGATGGAGGTCAGCCAAATTCTTTATCAGCAGGTCAAACATCTCTGGAGTCAGTTTGTTGAGGATACTCCCTAGCATTAATCTGAGAAAGAAATGTAGATGCATTGATAACGTAATTTAAGAATCGATTATCATTACTATATTAATACCCAATGTGAAACAGATGCCATCTTGGGTTGCACGAGCCTTCCTGCCACAGGCGTGGAGCACGTGCACTTTGAAAGTAAGAAATTACTTTCTGCCAAGTTCACCACCTTTCTGTCTTCATTCATTCATAACTGTTTGTGCATTTGAACAAAGTAAGTTTATTGTTGTTGCTTTCTTCCCCGGTTATGATATATTAAGTGCATATTGGTTTTAAATCTCAATAAAATGTGTTATTTCTCCATAAATCAGTTTAATAAAAAAATAGAACTCTGCTTAAATCTGATTGGTGGGCAGATATGTGGCTGGGAACGAAAACACTCACTTGTTAATTCAAGTTCATTAGCGATGCTAATTAAGTATGAGAAGTACGGCGACCTGATCTAAGCCAGTCTTGAGCTGTCACAGACATTGCAATATTTTCAAGCATGTTTGATATTATTGCCACAAAATCTTGTCGTGTGAGCGATGCAGCGAAAATGCCAAAATGCTCCAACCAGTTACATCTTATCATGCATCTTTATGTACAGGAATGGAAAGCAAAAATGTTATCATAATTGTGTTTTATTGTAATAAACTAACAAATATATAGATGGTCTGAGTTTCATTTACTTACGATTCTTTTTTCAAAACAGACACAGTTCTGCACGGGCTGAGCTTGCAGTACTTGGCAAACAATGGGAAAATAGAACAGACATCTGTAACAAAAGTCAACTGTATTGGATGCTCCTTGGCTTCCTCCCTCAAGCATTCTCGTCCTCATAATCTGTCCTCTATCCTCGCGAGGAAACGCGGATGCACAATTTAACAAATGAAAAGCACCCATTCTATCCAGCATGTTCTTGGTATGCTACAGAGTATTCTCCCAGTTGGACATGCCCTTCCTGAGAAGGAACCCAGGTAGCATCTTGACCAGATACCCGAAACAGCTCAACTGGTTCCTTTGTACTCCAAGCCTCTCATGGATGTCTGAGCTCCGTACCGTGTCCCTTGGATGAGCTTATTCTCTCTCTAAAGAAAGGTCATTTCAGCCGCTTGTATCTTTGATCTTATTCTGTCTGTCACTGCTCAAAGCTCATGACCATTGGTGAGGGTTGGAACATAGATCGACTGGTAAATTCATCACCAAAGTCCGCTGCAATACTGCACCTTCTGGACTGATCCGCCTATCTATCTCATGGTCCAATTGACCCTCACTCATGAACAAGACCCTGTCATGCTTGAACTCCTCCACCTGGGGAAGCAGCTCATCCCTACCCAGATAGTCCACCCATTTCCAACAGAGAACCATGGCCACACATTAAGAGGTGCTGACTCTAATCTCAACCACTTCACACTCTGCTGAAAACCCCAGTTCACACTGGAGGTCGCAGCATGACAATGCCATCAGCACAGCATCATCCAGATATAGCAGTGACCAAACTCTAAGTCCCCCAATCTGGACACACTCCAATCCTCTGCTGCACTTTGAAATCCTGTCCATGATTATCACAAACAGTATAGATGACAAGAAACAGCCTTTGCAGAATCCAACACCCACTGGGAACAAGCTTGACAGCACAGGTTATTCAAACACCGGATGGCTCCCCAAACTACCTTAGCGCCTCCCACAAGATACCCCAGGGATGCAGTTATAAGTCTTGTCCAACTTTGTAGACTGAATAAGCCAATACTGTAGGCTATAACACAAATGGACATGGCTTGCACTTCATTAAATTATATTAGGCTTTTAATGAAAATGAATATAAAAGTTTTTACATTTTAGATAAATATCTAGATTTTTAAGCTTTTAAAATTAATAAGCCTGTATGTTCTTATTGTAAACCTATAAATTAAATTATACATTATATTCAGTTCTCTTTTTCCAGAGATCGTCTCAAAATTTCATTGCAGCAGCGGTGTTTCCTCTTCACTCATCGGTTGCGTCCATCTTTTCAAATTTTTGAAGCATGTACGCGTGCTTCAGATTTAAACATAAACTCAGGATCAAACTCTGAGTTGACAGAAAGTTTATAGCAAGTATCTTGAGTTCACCAAAACCAGGGCCAGCTCTAGCATTTTGGGGGTAAGCATATTCAAAAAGTGACTGTGCAAGTGAATAAGAAATATAATTAAATTACCAAATTACAGTAAGGTAGATGCTGTTTACTAGGCTTTGGATCAATACCTTTTTCAAAGATCGATAATCCAATTTTTTTTTAATGATGATTATCGTTCTAAAGTATATCAGCATTTCAAAAGGCAGACTCGAACTTGGGTTGCCACACTGCAAGTAAACTACCATACTAATGTTGCCACCACTCCTGCTCCTTAACATATGACTGTCAGATGTATGTATGTCTCCATGCATTTTCTTCAAAAATTCACATTCATATTGTATTTCTTCATAGTTTTGACAGGTTAAATCAGATTATTGGCGCACATATAGCAGGGCTGTGTGGCCAGTGCTATTAGTGCAAGTAATTATTTGTTTATACTATTTGCATTGTAGGGGGGCCCCTGTAATTGACTAGTTGTTGGTGCTTTGTCTGAGCTATTATTCGACTAGACAGTGTTAAGGAACCCATGTATAATTAGACTGCATTATATCCATGTGACCCCAATCAGACACGTTTCATAGGGATATATAGATGCTAAGCTTAGCCCTTTAACAGTAATTAATGGTTATTCAACAAATTAAAAGGCTTAATAACTATAACCTCTTATCTCACAAATATACAGGATCATGTCATTTAAAACAAAAAAAGAAATCGATGTTCTGTTGTAATTTCTCTTGTGAAAACATTTTGATAAATTTTTTTATTTTAACTGCTAAATATTTTTCGTTCTGGAACAAAAAAAAAAAAAAATAGAAAAGTTCAACTCCGTAATCACAGAGTACTTTTATTTTGCCAATCCAAACGTGTAGCACTTGTTGTGACATCATAAAGGCTGCGCCTCTGCTGTGAACAATCTCAAGCGTCCTGAGGTGTATTTAGCAAATTTGCTCCAATAACATGGTAATTATTCTGAAATTATTTTGCTGCAGTAATTTGAAACGAATGTTGATTATGAGCTAATGTTGTAAGGTTTTATTTGAGATGCAGAGAGTAAGTAATTTTTTAGTGTTTGTTTCTGTGAGTTAGGAACATCCACGTTTGAGCCACAAAAAGAGATTTACTATTTATTTTCTTATTTCAATTTTTTTTATTAACAATTGAACGTGACAGGCTCGTTTCCTGTCAAGCGGGGGAAAATCTACTATTGTAAAGATGGAGATTATGAAAGAAGAGAGTGAAGACATGAGAGTAACAGATGCAAAATTGAAAAATGAAGATACTGAGCAACAAAGAGGTTGGTGTCCATTCTTTTATCTTTTTTTAATTAATTAATTAATTACTGCAAATGTATTGTGTTAAAAATCTGTTTAAAATCTGTAAATTCAATATAAGTACAATAAGCCTTTTTTTTTCATTTTATTTCAAAAGTAAAAACAAACACAATTTGATTTCTTAAAAGGTAGAGTTCTAGCCTTTTTCTATTTTTCGTTTCACATTCTCCCTTATCAAAACTAAAATTGGAGGTAAAAAATGAAGATCTAAAAAAATTAATATTTACATTTACATAATTCGTCTCATCAACACTTACAAAAGTCACCAGCAGGGGGAGTAAATATAAGATATACTTTATAACAAGGGTACATGAATAATCATGTACTAATTACTGAATTAATACTTACTTAAGCATGAACTACTGATGAGTTAAGGATGGACTAATCAAGAACTAAATAAGAGCTAACTATGACTGGAGTCATATGATTCATGCATGAATAACATCAACCTTAACTGCACGTTAGTACATTTGGTAGTTAGCCCTAGTGTGTCCAAAAACACACTCAGGACCTTAGAGGACAAAAATGTTAAAGTAAAAATATTATATATTAATGTTATTAAGGGTGCTCTGATCAGGATTTTTGGGGCTGATCAAGAAGCAGTATCACAGGGTCTATTTGAAGCCTTCTATTTATCATGTAGTATTATTTATTTATTTAACTATTCTTAAAAACAGTGTATTTTAAGTATTAAAATTAAGAGATGATAAAGTATCATGAACTGACAACTGTTTATTTCTTGGCAGGAAACATGTGCAACATATTCCACTCCCTCTCTTAGAGACACAACTTAAACCATAGCAGCCTATGCTTGGTTATTGAGAACAGCTTAGAGCTTAAAAAATATAGCTTTACTGTGGAATAAATTACAAAAGCAGAACAAACAGAGTCTTTATAAGTGTACTTCAACTTTAGACTATAAAAACTCTAACAAAAAAGGCTATAGCCAAAAATTGTTTCAAGTCAGTCAGCCCTCAGTTTTCTCTGCATTTAGGAGATAAAGGACCAAGAGCAATAAAGTGCACAGCAAGAAAGAAAAAACAAACAAAAAAAAAACAAAAAAAAAACAACAACAACCTTGTACCTCCATATCTGTATCTATATGTCACTTTATTTCACTTCTCAGGGCAGGCCTAACAAGCCAGGCCCATTGTAAGTTCACATCTCTTGGGATGTCAAGAAATGCAGCTGACACTAACAGAACCACAGCTGCACTGTCATGACGGCTTTTGCATCAATGATAAACTGTGGAGTAGCCGTGTTTTGTTCTGGAAAGCTCAGGCAGTTTTGAGAGAGAGATAGAGAGGGAGAGGGGATGGATGGATGGATGGATGGAGATAGAGGTTAGTAGATTCATATCTCCCAAAGCTTACTTAAGCATCAATGGCAGGTTTGTCTTTATAAATATAAGTGTCACGAACATTGAGAGCGCCTCCCCCTCCAGCCGTCGGAGATCAGACTCCCCGGAATATTGACTTCAAAGACTACATTTCCCATAAGCCCGCATACCTAGGTCTGATTGCACTACAGCTGTTCCCTGTTTCCCACTCGCTATTTAAACAAACTCTGTTTACTTCGAAGTCTTGTTTTGCTCTGGCTACATTTCTAAGCCTTTTCCCAGTCTGTTACTCTGTCTATCGTGTACCAACCCAGCTTTGTTATTGTGACCTCGTTTGATTGCCGCCTGCCCTGTATTACCTCTGCCTGTCTTAGTTTATCGTTGTTTGCTGCCTGCCCCGATCTTCTGCCTGCTCTCACTCTGATTCTGCCTGCCTCCTATATCTCTGTTTGCCCATTGCTTGACCATTGCCTGTTGGACTATTGAGTTCTTCATTAAAACACTGCTCATGGATCCCAACCTAGTCGTCTTTACAATAAGCATCTCTTCTTTTGGCAGGCAGCTTGTTCCTCTTCTCATCTACAATATTCCCTGCTGTGCTAAAAAGTCGTTCGCTATCTACACTTGTGCACGGTGCACAGAGGTAGGCTCGTGCTGCTAGTGCGAGAAAACTGTTTTATAGTCCTGCCAAAAAACGAGCGGCTGTCTGCTCTGTGGGATAACTGGCTCCGATGTTGTTGAGCTGGTGATGTCACCGACACCATGTTCCCCATCTTCATCCAACAACTCAGCATACATAGCATGTAAGGAGGCAGCTTGTGGTACTTTCTCTGGGGGCTCGGAGCCGCTCGCTGCCAAACTCGCCTCACCATTCTGCTGCTCCAGTCCAGTGGCCAGGACATCAGAAACAATAACAAAACATTAATTAATTTATTTAAAACAAAATCTGAATCAGAAATACTTTATTGATCCCCGAGGGGAAATTGTGTTTAGTTACAGTTGCTCCATTCTAGAAAAGATATTATAAGAAAAATAACACAGAGAATAAGACATTTTCTATTATTTAACAGCTCTTGTTTTGATTAGTAGTAGTCTTGGCCTCATAGCATACTCCAAATGTGCGTTTTTATTCTGTAGTCTTATTATTAACTCTTCCAAATGCTTATTTTTACAGCACATTTAGCCAAATTTGAAGGAAATAACAGCCAGCCTACTGCCTTCACAAAAGAATAGCACAAAAACACTGTTAAAGCAGCAATAGCTCCTTTTATCAATCATTTAGGACAAGCTAGATATTCTTGCAATATGAATTGGGGAGCCATACTAGAGTTGTAAAAGATATAGATTTTTCACATCGATTCTGAATTGAAATGTTTTCAGTACTCATTTGCCTTTTTCTCACCTGATCTTTAATTCGCTCTGACAGCGACACACACACAGGAATGTGAAGAATGTGTGAATGAAGTTTTCTCACCTTGGATCGAGCACTGTAGCGATGATATACAGGCGCTCAGATTCTGTTCTGGACCGCTTCCAACAACGTGGCAAACTTTTTACACCATGGTCATTTTCTGCTGTTTTTTTTAAGAAGACAACTTAAATCTCGGATGGATGGTATAATATCTGCAGCCAATGCAGTTGATGAGCTGATCTGTTGCGTGAGCTCTTCAAATGGGGCGAGTAGAGAAATCATATTTTCCATCAATTTCCACTGGCTACCAGTGAACATGGAAGGCAAGGAGTGGTGGTGGCGTAGTGGGCTAAAGCACATAACCATTAATCAGAAGGTTGCTGGTTCGATCCCCACGAACACTACCATTGTGTCCTTGAGCAAGGCACTTAACTCCAGGTTGCTCCGGGGGGATTGTCCCTGTAATAAGTGCACTGTAAGTCGCTTTAGATAAAAGCATCTACCAAATGCATAAATGTAAATGTAAGTCATAGTCAGCTCAATAACTACACAGGGCATGTTTCTGTTCCAGCAGTCTCTGTAGCATATATACAGTACTGTTCCACCTGGTAAGTACATTGTGATGTAGCCTCTTGATAGGCTGGCCAAGTTGTTTCTGAATACTTTGAAGTCAGGAGTAGGCCAGCTGGGAGTGTTTGAAATGACCGATGCGTCTTCCAGAGGCTATTATATCAGCGATTATGCGTTGTGACAACTCCCTCGGACACAATGAGCTGGAGTGTAAAAGCCATACACAGCAGGCTGGATAGGTCCGCATCCCTCATGGCCTATACCATGTTATTGGTATTATCCCTTAGAATAACGTGCACTTTTTTCTTCGGGGTTCCCCATGCTTGAAATATGTTGCTGAATATGGCAGCAAGAGCCTCTGCGGTGTGTGACCCTGAAAAATCTTGAGAATGAAGAACAACTTTTTGTAGTTTGAAGTTTTCAATAATGAACTGCACAGTTGGGCTCAACATGGATATGGGACATACACTCGATCTCCAAATGTCACTTGTGAAACTGATTGATGTGATGTTGTCCTTCATAAGGCTGTCGACATGTAAAACACTGTTTGGTACAACTGTGGGAGGCATACATCAGTGAAATATTTATGCCCTGCAGAGTGTAACGTGAATCCAAGTAGGACATGAGTCGCCGGAAACCTTCGTCTTCCACAATACTAGACATCGGCTGGTGATCAAGGCATATGAATTCCATTATTTTGGCTGATATTTCTTTTTGTTTCTTGCTGTTATTGCTGTAGGGTTCATGTCATTGCAATGTCTCTGTTACCGACAGCTGAGTGAGTGGCGCATGAGCTCCCGCTCTCTCTCCCTGCATTATTGCTAGGTAGCTTTGAAAACTGCTCATATTCATTTTTGTGTCTAACCTTCAAATGTCTGATGAGGTTGGTGGTGTTAAAATGTTTTTTGTGCTTTCTGCCTCGTGGGATTTCCTTGGCTCACATGTTGCAAATGTATTATCTTTTTCAGACACCTGGTAGAACTGACAGACCGCTGAATATAGTGAAGCCACTTTAGCTGCACGTAGAAAAATTATCTCACAAGTTTTGCATCATCTGATCGACTCTTCTGAATGGCCTTTATCGAGATCAAATATCGGTGCTCCGATCGACCGCCGATCGGAGCACCCTTAAATATTATTTTCTACTTTCACTAACTTAGGTTTTTTAACCATCATTCGACTTCATCATAAATACCAAATAGTCATTCATTTTCAGGATTTTAGCCCTTTAAATGCCAGTTTGTTTACATTATTTACAAGTTGTTTTTACACACACACACACACACACACACAAATTTCTCAATTCACACATACAAAAAATCCATACCAACACACCCACACAATTTTAGCAGCATCATTTATTCAATTATCACTGAAGTGCTCTATAATACAGAAAATAGGAAAAAAGAATGTATTTGCTGCATAGGGTAAACATGAGAAAAATGGTGCCATCTAGTGGAAAATGTAAAAAAATAAAAATACATTTGAATTCAGGGCTCTAGAATGGTCCTCCTATCTTTTGGTCATTCGATTTTCCTTTTAGAATCGGGTATTAAAAAACAAGTGGCTATTTGATTTTTGTTTTAAAATAGAAAAATTTAAATACAAAGCGTTTTCTCTTTTTCAGTGTCAAAAAGGGATGAGTGATATTTTAAAAATAAAAAGTTTCATTTTCGGATAACAAAAATTTGTATTACTTTAAAAGGACCGTTTGTTCATATTCCGAGACTGGATGTGGTCATTTACATGACAAGAGCACCAATGACGACAGCTGTGTAGAAAAAAATAAAGTATGTGCTGTGTAATTGAGCGTGATCGTAGAGCATGATACATGGACATGGAGCAATATGTTTTTTTCTGAAACAATAAAAGAGTCTCTCTCAGGGAAGAAGACATGTCTGCAGAAAAACTAAGTCACATTTTCCAGGTTCTTTTCACCTATGCTAGCTGTCAGTCAAATAACTGCAAGTGTTTAGTTCCAAACCTTTCTCAATTAATATTTTTCAGTGAATACTGAGAGGTTAACTTCTTAAAATGCTAAATCTCTAAATGATTACATAACGTTACATATAGAGTATTTAACGTTAAGGGATAATCCATGATGAGGCAGACTTCTGACTGGCCGCTAAAGTTAGACAACACCTCCACTAAATTTAATGTAGCAGCAAAATTAACAGTAATTCAAGTCTTCAGTAGAAAAGAATCCTTTTTTTGTTTGTTTTTTTGCTAAATGTTTTCAACTTGTATCTAGACTTTAAAGGATTCAGATCTCTTTTTTTTGTTCAATTTAGTTGTAAGATATCAGTCACCTTTTCATTCATACAGTTATTTTAAGGAACCCATTCAACTGAAATATTATAATTTGTAAACAAATTATATTAATAATAATATATATAATAATTGTAATATATAATAATATATCTCAGTTGTGCACCTTTTGTAACTGATCCACCGGTCTCTCTTTCTTCCTCACTGCCGTCACAGCTCACTCTCCCCTGAGTTCTGATTACACACACATGCGTATCATTAGTGGCTAATCAATTACTGTATATATACCCTGCTTGTCTCTTTTCATCGATAGTATCTCTGAGACGCCAGAGCTTTCTACTATGTCAAACATACCTGTGTCTTCATTATTGCCAACAAGTATCATAAGACTGTTGTGAGATATGTTCACCGTGTCTATACCCTCTCTGGATATTATTCACTTGCTGTTTGCCAGTCTGCTCAACTGAATTGACTCACAATAATCTGTTCAATAAACCCTGCTACTGAGTTCATATCTATGCCTCCGTGACACCTTTAAGTTTGAAACCCTCATGCTTTTATTTTGATATTCTTAACTCTCCAGGAAGTCCTTTTTGTAGGCAAGTTCACGGTAGTTTAATTTGCTTCTTATTCAAATTCTGGTAAAAACATACCTCCGGTGCTGTTCTAAATGCATAGAAGTGAACCAAACTATTGAGCATCTACATCTGAGATTTAGTCCGTGAGTAGCGCTCAAATATCACGCACCACTGTGAAGGCTAAAAATTGCTATGAGTGTGTGTGTAAACAGACCAGTGCCATTCACTGATGTGCTGGAGCTGTGAGTTCATTTTATATATTTACTTATAAATCAGCCTTTTGTGAATAAAATTCATGAGTCTTATGAACTACTTTAATTGTGTTTTAATGGTTGTTTTATGTCATTTTTTTGAGCTTGACAGTAACGAACATGACTAACACACATATCAGATTTGGATATATGGATTTTGGCCATAACAGGGTCTTGATCCTGTGGTCCTCCATCTACACATTGATTGAACTGGTTGTGTAGCATGGAGCATTGTCCTGCTGGTTAAACCAATCCTCAGAGTCTGGGAACTTTGTCAGAGCAGAAGGAAACAAGTTTTCTTCCATGATAACCTTGTACATGGCTTGATTCATGGGTCCTTCACATAGACGAATCTGCCCGATCCCAGCCTTGCTGAAGCTCCACTAAATCATTACCGATCCTCCACCTGGTCATCTAATGGTTACACACAGACCTGGAGAGGCCTACAAGCCACAGTGTCTCACACCCACTGTGAAATTTGGTGGAGGATTGGTGATGATCCTGTAATGGTCTGAAAGGTCACTTTCTTTTTTGTTATTTTGACCAGTTGTCATTTTCTGCAAATAAATGCTCTAAATGACAGTATTTTTATTTGGAATTTGGGAGAAATGTTGTCAGTACTTAATAGAATAAAACAAAAATGTTCATTTTACTCAAACACATACATATAAATAGTAAATCCAGAAAAATTGAACATTTTGCATTGGCCTTTTTTTCTTCCCCAGAGCTTGTATATAATAAATGTGTAGAACTTTTGTGAATGACAAATGTTGCAGTTGTGTAGAAATGTGCGGAGATTCCACCCGGGGCGTCGTCTCGTATTATTTTGCTGTGCCTTCTTTCAAAATGAAATAATTTTACTCTCAATAAGAAGTACAAATTCATGCCATTTACAAATTTTGCAATAACCTATGCAATAAAAAACCTCTTCGGATCTGATCACCCTGTTAATTTTGTGTAATTTTGCGGTAATGACCATCTGACTGCCCATGACGTGTATTGAATAGAAATATCACCATTTGTATTGTTATAATCTGAATTATATATAGATCTTAGAATCTGATCACACAGTGATAATATTCTTTTTTTAATTTCAAACTCAGAAGAAACCCAAGATCCACCGGAGGTGTATGTTAGATTTAAGGGAGGACCCATCACTATAATGAAAATAGCGACCATGGTAGGTGATGATGAAATGGCACATGGCTCTGCTGATGTGCGTGAAGGCCAACGTGACAACGAGAGAATGATCATGTCGGCGAGAAGTGGGAGGACAATAAAAAGAATTCCTCATAAATATAGCTCAGATGTGGCTGGTAAGTGCATTTTGTTGTGATTCTAAGGTTAAGCATTGCTAATGTTAAAAACACATGCAAACCATTATTCACAATATTGCATACATTTTAAACTCCCCACAAAATATAAGTTTTCATCAGACGCATTTAGATCATGTTTATGCATGTCTGCTTGCACGTCAACTCATTAACCTTTTCTTTACCTTCCCTACTTTTAGTTGTGTCTACATTTCAGACTGATGATGCAGCATCAGGTATGTAAAGCTATTTAGCGACTGTACAAGCGAAGTAGTAGAAAAGTTATAATATACAAATATGTCATGAAAAAAGATTATGTTGTGTTACTTCAAAACAGTGTGATTCCAGAATTAACTTGAAATGAATATGTTTCTACAAACTATATTTTAAGTGCATTTTTTTTTTTTTATTACTTAAGACCAGCCAAACACTCAGACTGAAGTATGGCCAAATTATGAGGAAGCAGGTTTGTTTCATGCCTCCTTGAGCAACATGTATGAGATGTGTGAATTTTACAGGGACAAATTACACTTTTCATATGGATGTAAACTATAGCATGGTACATTTCTTTAGAGGTGTAGTATATGTATATGGGAGACCACAGCAAATATTATTGTTGCATTCCCAGACCTCAGGGAAAATACTAATGAAATAAAAACAATGTCATGGCTGCTTTAAGACAGTAACACAAGTGCATATTTTTTGTTGCTACCAGCCAAGTTACAAATACTTTTCTCTTTTGCCATAACTTTTAAAAGGAGAACACACCTCACAGGTTTTTCTTCGAAAAGCAAAACAAACCATTGAAATCCAAAAAGAGAAGATTGTTCACCTTGAGGAAAAGGTGAAATCTTTGACTGAAGAGAGAAATTATCTCCGGGAAAGACTACAGGATGGTGGGTTTTAGTGATGTGACAAACTTGTTATATTTAAACTAATTTATTGTTAATAATAAAACAGACACAATTAATTGATTGGCTGTCAGATCATCCATCCTTTAATCTAGCTGTTATTGCTGTCTGTCAAAGCTCTTAATCTGAAAGGTGAAGCAGTTCAAAGAAAACCACCTCAATACTTGCTGACTCCACCATCATCTTCAGCTGCAAAGAATGTGGACAGTTCTTCAGAATCTTCTGATTCGTCTGATTCTGAGCCCACACCAAAGAAAAAAAATAAGAGTGATAAACAGAAAGGAAGAATAAACAAGAAGAAATCAAAGAAACTGATGGGTAACTATTCCAAAAGAGGTATGTGCATTTTGTCAAATTATGCTTAATCTTTACGCAGCTCATAATGTGTGTTGCTTAAGAGAATGCATAGCTCTTGGAAGAATAACTTGAAAAGTTAAGAAGAAACACCCAAAAATGAAAATGCATTATAATCATAATTTACTTCTATTGTTCAAAACCCGATGTCTTATAATGTTTTCCAAATTGAAAACAATAAAAAGTATTAAAAGACTTAATTGGTATAAAAAAGTCTTAATTATAATATGAAGAGGTCTTAAATTTGTGGATGGACAGACAGGAATCACTATTTGGCCTAATTGGTGGTTATTAAATGCAAAAGGCTACAGTTTAATGAAATATATACATAAGCATGTAGGATGCTTATGCTACAGTGTTTTCAGCTGTGTTTTTTTTTGGTGTGTCAATAGGAAACATACATTTTAGATTTCCAAACTTTCCTTTTGCAATAGAAGAAGAAGAGCAATGAGTCCTGAAACAGGTATGGTTCTCAGTGAAAAAGGTCTGAATTTGGTTCTTTTTAAGAGGACTCAAGTTTGAACCCTAAAAGACAAGCCAAAGTCTGTTTATTGGCAGTAGAATATGTGCAAAACATTACCAAATATTG
This sequence comes from Xyrauchen texanus, assembly GCF_025860055.1. Taxonomy (NCBI): domain Eukaryota; kingdom Metazoa; phylum Chordata; class Actinopteri; order Cypriniformes; family Catostomidae; genus Xyrauchen; species Xyrauchen texanus. The sequence continues at coordinate 4,697,211 of NC_068284.1, read as the reverse complement.
GTCAAAGGAATCACTAGATTTTGATGATCATTTCTCATAATCGAAGTTTAAGTTTAATCGAAATACTTTTAAAATAATCGCAATATGATTTTTTCTCAAAATCTTGCTTCCCTACTCCATATCCATACAAATTACACTATATTCCAAGTCTTCTGAAGCTCTATATATCTTTGATGAATGCCCCCCACTTCATTCCCTATTTATAAGTTGTAACAATAATTAATTATATTCCCTCACTCCTCTAATGTAGCCTATGACAAATTTAGTGATATGATCATATTTATTATTAATCTATTTCTGCCTAAAGTACAGTTAGTGTTACTATTGTAGATTCAAGGGTGGTGATGTAGAATTCTGTGCCGAATTTAAATGGCTTCCTCTCCTTGTGCCGTGCTTCTCACTCATTCTTGCAAATCTGCGAGTTTAACAGGTCAAACTTTAAGAGCTTTGCGCTCGCTCTTCTCTGCCCATTGAGCCATATCCTTCTACAGAGCCATACAGGTGCATTAGCTGCGGTTGTGCCTCTGCCTGTGTATTTGACACTGTTAAACCAGGCATCACTAGACTTCAAAATCGGATGAACCGTGGTTCAAATGCATACCAACTCTTATAATTGAGAACCAACTGATAGACTCCAAGTCTACATGAACGTTTTAATGCAAACTTATGCCCCCCTCTCTACTATTTTGCTCTCAGCGCCCCCTGTCATCCTTTGAACACCCCGTTGAGAACCCATGCTCTTTAGCTTTGTATTATGGCACAGGCCAAAATCAGAACAGACAGATCCAATTATTTGCTGAAATTCTTCCCTCCTGCCATAGCTCTCAATTCTCATTCATGCTCACGTGAGGGTGAGAGAATTATTAATATTTTCATTTTTGGGTGAACTTTCCTTGTATAACATTTCTTATAACAAGCTTTGTTTTTTCAGTAAGGACCCCTGAAGATTCTATCAAGCGGTACTACAATGTACTGAAGCTTGTAAAACAAGGCCTGACTAAGACTGAAGCCTACAACAGATTTAATGTTGACAGGAACACTATAGTCATTCAGGCTCCCATTGCTGAGTTAGCGGCAGCTAATCCAGAAGCTTTCAAAGCATTGAGGGAAAGCTTTAAAAAAGGTGACAGCGTACAAAGGTTTGCTGAAAGTTGTCTCACACTGTGCAGACTTCACCCCAATGTGGATGTAATTCATAATATGAAGGAAATCGATGACCTACTGGATATTAGTAAAAAGTGAGGTAAACTGTGTTCAGCAATTACTTTGATGCTGGGGCATACTTGTGTAGGAAAAAAGGTTATTGTATTGCTAAAAAGTTTTTACTTTTGACTGTTCATGTTCGTATTAATTGGGTAATTGTACATTTTAATAGTTTAAATCCTAATGAAGTAAATGGACATGCGATAGTTTTGATACCAGGGACTAAAAATGGTTCAAGGAAATCTTTAGCAGAACTTAACCGAAATCTGGAACAAAGTGATTTTCAATTGTTCCAGAGGGAAAACAGTATTTTTAAATGCTGGAAACTGGTTATAACCGGTTCATTTTGTTCCTAAAGTAATTTTTTGGAACTACACCACTTCATGTTGCCTGAAAAAATTTAACGTGCTTTGATACTGAAGAAAAATGCTGCATCATACATTTCTTTGCCTAATTGTCTGTTGTGGATGAAGCATTCTTTGAATGAAGACCTTTTTAAACTATGTTTAATTAATACATGCAACCCCTGGCAAAAATTATGGAGTCACCACACTTTTTCTTTTTTACTTTGCAGCAAATAATAACTTTGATAATAATCATTTAATAATAAAAATAAAAATGAATAATATTTTTTTCCTCAACATTGAGTGATTCCATACGTTTTTCCTCTACTTGATCTGGAAAATAAATATGCCATTAATTAAAATAATGTAATTTAATTTATTTGAGTGATGTTTCATGAAGCCAGAATGTTCATCTATTAAACAAAAATTGCTTGTGTCATATCTGTGATTTGTTTATTTGCTATTTGCAGAATGAAAAAATACTGTTTTTGCTCAGAAAGAACCAAAATGAAAAACCATTTCATTTTTTAGTCCCTGTTTGAGACAAAGGGACACAGTATGTTAACATGGGCTAAGGTTATGTTGTTGATACCTAAATAATGTGATGAATGTGCTGTGTTATTTCTTAATTCTTTTTTTAAAAACACTACATAGTTGTTGTTTTTTCATTCTTGTATTGTGAAATAAATGGTTTTGTCACAACTCTTGCACAGCTCTCTCCTTTGTAGTACTTTGGATAACAATTCATGAATGTAACATATTAATTCATTATTAACTACTCATACACTAACTTCAGAACATGACTTGTTAAAGCATATTTATGTCATGACTAGAGTTGCTCATTATTAAATTATTATCAATAACACATGTAGTAGCATACTACAGTTAGTATGCTATCCATTTAAAGAAGAAGTGAATAGTGAACTACAACAGCATGAACTGTGTTAAATACCGAGGTAGCACATCTTGTGAGGCAGATAATGGAATGAATCAGAATGTGCTTCCAGCATAACTCAGATAGTGATATAGTGTAAGGCTGTACTAAGCCCTAAAGCTATGCAAATATAGTGTTGGTAGCACATCCTGATAGGTAGCATATACATCAATCTGTTTGGAGATGCCAAACTTGCAGAATTGCTTCTTAACAGGTAAGCTTCACTCAAGGTATTGCCACACAAGTTAGCTCATTACTGTCAAGCTCCACTTGAATATGTATCTACAGGTGAAACTCGAAAAATTAGAATATCGTGCAAAAGTTCATTAATTTCAGTAATTCAACTTAAAAGGTGAAACTAATATATTATATAGACTCATTACAAGCAAAGTAAGATATTTCAAGCCTTTATTTGATATAATTTTGATGATTATGGCTTACAGCTTATGAAAACCCCAAATTCAGAATCTCAGAAAATTAGAATATTACATGAAATCAATAAAAAAAGGATTTTAAATACAGAAATGTCGGCCCTCTGAAAAGTATAATCATGCATATGTACTCAGTACTTGGTTTGGGCCCCTTTTGCATTAATTACTGCCTCAATGCGGCGTGGCATGGATGCTATCAGCCTGTGGCACTGCTGAGGTGTTATGGAAGACCAAGATGCTTCAATAGCGGCCTTCAGCTCTTCTGCATTGTTTGGTCTCATGTCTCTCATCTTTCTCATGGCAATGCCCCATAGATTCTCTATGGGGTACAGGTCAGGCGGAGTTTGCTGGCCAATCAAGCACAGTAATACCATGGTCATTGAACCAGGTTTTGGTACTTTTGGCAGTGTGGGCAGGTGCCAAGTCCTGCTGGAAAATGAAGTCAGCATCTCCATAAAGCTTGTCTGCTGAAGGAAGCATGAAGTGCTCTAAAATGTCCCGGTAGACGGCTGCGTTGACTCTGGACTTAATAAAGCACAGTGGACCAAACCAGCCGATGACATGGCTCCCCAAACCAACACAGACTGTGGAAACTTCACACTGGACTTCAAGCATCTTGGATTGTGTGCCTCTCCATTCTTCCTCCAGACTCTGGGACCTTGGTTTCCAAATGAGATGCAAAATTTGCTCTCATCAGAAAAGAGGACTTTGGACCACTGAGCAACAGACCTGTTCTTTTTTTCTTTAGCCCAGGTAAGACGTTTGACATTTGAAGCCCATGTCCAGGACCCGTCTGTGTGTGGTGGCTCTTGATGCAGTAACTCCAGCCTCAGTCCACTCCTTGTGAAGCTCCCCACACATTTGAATGTCCTTTTCCTGACAATCCTCTCCAGGCTACGGTCATCCCTGCTGCTTGTGCACCTTTTTCTTCCACACTTTTCCCTTCCACTTAACTTTCTATTAATGTGCTTTGATACAGCACTTTGAGAACATACAACTTCTTTTGCAATTACCTTTTGAGGCTTTCCCTCCTTGTGGAGGGTGTCAATGATGTTTTCTGCACAACTGTCAGGTCAGCAGTCTTCCCCATGATTGTGAATTCAACTGAACCAGACTGAGAGACCATTTAAAGGCTCAGGAACCCTTTGCAGGTGTTTAGCTGATTAGAGTGTGACACTTTGAGCCTACAATACTGAACCTTTTCACAATATTCTAATTTTCTGAGATTCTGAATTTGGGGTTTTCATAAGCTGTAAGCCATAATCATCAAAATTATATCAAATAAAGGCTTGAAATATCTTACTTTGCTTGTAATGAGTCTATATAATAGATTAGTTTCACCTTTTAAGTTGAATTACTGAAATTAATGATCTTTTGCACGATATTCTAATTTTTCGAGTTTCACCTGTATAAGCTTACTAGTTACCAGAAGAACCATCCTACCTCAAGTACTTTATTTTGTAATTCTGTTTGGTGCCACTAGTTGCCAGAAATGACATAATTATAATTATGACATAATTCATGCATTCCATATGACTCTGGTCACAGTTAAGGTTAGCTCTTCATTAGTTCTTGATTAGTCAATGCCTTAACTTATTATTAACTCATGCTTAAGTATTCATTCAAGTACATGATTATTCATGTACCCTTGTTATAAATCTACATTTTAGGTGGGGTAAGAGGATGTGGAACCCTTTGGAATTAGCTAGTTTTCTGCAGTAATTGCTCCTAAAACGTGATCCCATCTTCATCAAATTCACAAAGATAGACAAACACAATGTGCTTAGGCTAACAACGCACAAAACAAAACTATAATATTTAATGTCTTTATTGAACACATCCCATTAAACATTCCCAGTGATGTGGAAAAAGTAAGTGAACCCTTGGATTTAATAACTGGTCGATCCTCCTTTGGCAGCAATAACCTCAACCAAGCATTTCCGGTAGCTGCGGATTAGACCTGCACAACGTTCTTTGTCTGGTGTGAATGGCTCTTCTGAGGTCATTCCACAGCAACTCTATTGGGTTAATGTCTGGGTACTGACTGGGCCACTCCAAAAAATTAATTTTCTTTTTTTTGAAGCCATTCTGTAGTGGATTACTTTGATGTTTAGGGTCATTCTCCTGCTGCATAACCCAACTTCTACTGAGCTTCAGCTGGTGCACAGCCACCCTCAAAATTTCCAGTAGGATAACTTATAAACTTGGGAATTCATTTTTCCATCGATGATGTTAAGAGGTTCTGGCCCCAAGGCAGCAAAGTAGCAACAAATCATGATGCTCCCTCCACCGTACTTCACTGTTGGGATGATGTATTCATGTTGGTATGCAGTGCCCTTTTTATGCCATACGTAGTGCTGCGTGTTCTTCCCAAACAATTGTGTGCTGCTAAGTTATAATGACTAATTGCAGCCTGTACCAGCCAGATATCATTTCAGTCTACTGTGATGGACTTCACAGAGGCTGAACTGATGCCAGCACCAACCGTCAGACAGGGAATACTTGACTGGACACTGATAGAAACTTGGATTTAGGATGGACTCTATCAGATATTAATCTTCCACAATCTTACAGTGGAACTGCAGTGCACTTTACTGACCTCTGCCTGCATCACCTTGGTCAAAGGATGGACCACATACTTAAAATGGAATACATGGACAATAAACTAATTGCACCCTTCATCAGCCAAATAATAAAAAACAATGTATCTGTTTGCACTTCCACAGTTAATTAAGAATGTAAATTTTAAGACTTTAGTCATTAATCTTACAGTTAATACAAAAGCTTTTTGTTTAAACATTGGCCTCTAACACTTAGTTAGTTTGACTTGTACTACACAAAAATATTGGCATTATATTCATGATGTTAATCAAAGGGGAACTGGCACCCACAGTGAGCCTGGTTCCCCCAAGGTTATTTTTCTCCATTAACCAACATCTTATGGAGTTTTTGTTCCTTGCCACAGTCACCTTAAGCTTGCTCACTGGGGCTCTAAATATAAATATAATTATTTTCTATGATTTATTTTAAGGCACAATTTACAATCATGTTTTGTTTATATTACACCTCACTATTATGGATCGAAGGCATTACTATATTACAGCTTTTTCTATTAAAGAGAACAAAATTGAAAAACAAGCTATCAAAACATGCACGGCTGTTCTCTCTACCTGTAGCTTTGGCCTTCAACAGTCAACACCCGATCAAACTACACCACCTACTGGTGAGAACAAATAGCATCAGATGGATATTGCGCATCGGTACTCTGCTGCTTTTCCTGCAGTATTTGTGGAAGTTTGAATTTCCAACCAAATTTGAACCACTGAATTTGAGGAAGCAAATTTTGTTAAGTGAAATAGAATGGGTTCAATTTTAGTTGGAAAATCTAGATGGTATTTTCAAATGAACTGAATATTTTGGAAATTAACTTTGGAAGGTGAATATTTATTGTTGAATATTTAATAATGAAATGAGTTATGAAATGTTTCCAAATAAAATATTCAATGCTTAAAAATACAACCATGTTAAATTTCAGCCTCCCAAAATACACTCACCTAAAGGATTATTAGGAACACCTGTTCAATTTCTCATTAATGCAATTATCTAATCAACCAATCACATGGCAGTTGCTTCAATGCATTTAGGGGTGTGGTCCTGGTCAAGACAATCTCCTGAACTCCAAACTGAATGTCAGAATGGGAAAGAAAGGTGATTTAAGCAATTTTGAGCATGGCATGGTTGTTGGTGCCAGACGGGCCGGTCTGAGTATTTCACAATCTGCTCAGTTACTGGGATTTTCACGCACAACCATTTCTGGGGTTTACAAAGAATGGTGTGAAAAGGGAAAAAAATCCAGTATGCGGCAGTCCTGTGGGCGAAAATGCCTTGTTGATGCTAGAGGTCAGAGGAGAATGGGCCAACTGATTCAAGCTGATAGAAGAGCAACTTTGCCTGAAGCCACAGCACGCACAACCTTGAGGCGGATGGGCTACAACAGCAGAAGACCCCACCGGGTACCACTCATCTCCACTACAAATAAGAAAAAGAGGCTACAATTTGCAAGAGCTCACCAAAATTGGACAGTTGAAGACTGGAAAAATGTTGCCTGGTCTGATGAGTCTCGACATTCAGATGGTAGAGTCAGAATTTGGCATAAACAGAATAAGAACATGGATCCATTATGCCTTGTTACCACTGTGCAGGCTGGTGGTGGTGGTGTAATGGTGTGGGGGATGTTTTCTTGGCACACTTTAGGACCCCTAGTGCCAATTGGGCATCGTTTAAATGCCACGGCCTACCTGAGCATTGTTTCTGACCATGTCCATCCCTTTATGGCCACCATGTACCCATCCTCTGATGGCTACTTCCAGCAGGATAATGCACCATGTCACAAAGCTCGAATCATTTCAAATTGGTTTCTTGAACATGACAATGAGTTCACTGTACTAAAATGGCCCCCACAGTCACCAGATCTCAACCCAATAGAGCATCTTTGGGATGTGGTGGAACTAGGGTGACCAGACGTCACGAAAAATTCGGGACAGTCCCGAAATCCAAGCAGTTGTCCCGAATCCCGAATCCTGCCCTAATTGTCCCGAAAATTAGAACAAATTCTCAAGAGCAGACTCTCGAGTATTTATAGTGTGATAGAATATTAAAAATTGCTCATTGCCGTCCTGCAGCCAGCTCCTGTCGGCTGCTTATTGCAACCATAGACAGTAAAAGAACGTAGAGAGCTGCAGTAGGCTACGTAGACTACGTAGGTGGCAAGGCGCGAATTTCATGCTCAAAAAAAGTCACAAGGAGTGATTTGATTGGATGTTGCTGATGTTAAAGCGCAGTGTTTGTTTTATTTGTTTCATGATGACACTTGAGTTCAATGGTTTTTTTTATTTGTATTTCCGTGTTTACATGACAGACAGTCATTTCATTCAGAATTCCTCAATAAATAATTTTGCCCAGATTTTTGAAATTCATTACCCCCCGTTTTCGTCTGTCCCGAATTTTACCAATTCTGATCTGGTCACCCTAGGTGGAACGGGAGCTTCGTGCCCTGGATGTGCATCCCACAAATCTCCATCAACTGCAAGATGCTATTCTATCAATATGGGCCAACATTTCTAAAGAATGCTTTCAGCACCTTGTTGAATCAATGCCACGTAGAATTAAGGCAGTTCTGAAGGTGAAAGGGGGTCAAACATAGTATTAGTATGGTGTTCCTAATAATCCTTTAGGTGAGTGTACAAGCACTGTTAATACAACAGATTTAAATGGAAGCATTGTAAATTAAATGTATTTAAATGCAAGCACTGATAATACAATTATTATTATTTATTTTTTATTAAAGCAATTCATCCTGCTTTTATGCTCAAAAACATTAGTCATGAATTTACTTCCACAATTTCTACCATCACTGCGAGAGGTAGATGGCGGTAATGCAGTAATAAGTCTGCGAACCGCCGTTAAACTAAAGACAGAACGATTCGACTACAGGTGACGTCATAGTGGTGCGCCGCGAGTTGTTTGTAATTCAGCCCTACTCTAAGACGATACAACCTTTTTTGCACATCTGAAATTAATGTAGATTATGAGGTTATATAATATTGTAATGGTTTGAAGTGCTGATAGTAAGTTTCTCGTAAATGTGGTAAAATTTCTGAGTGTTACTGAGTAAAGCGCATCCACGTGAGCAACATATATTTACTTTTCTTTTCTTCTTATTTCTGTTTATTTTTATCATCGGAAACTCAAACATGACAAAGACACATTTCGATTTTAAATATGGAGTTTATGAAAGTAGAGAGTGAAGACATGGGAGTAACAGAAGCATGCAGAGTGCAAAATGAAGATACTGTGTAACAAAGATGTTGGCGTTCATTCTTGAATCTTCTGGAGTAACACAACTTTAGACAGTTTAACCAAATTCGGTGGCTGTACTAAGAAAATAATGAAATCAGCTAAATAACATGGTTAAACAAAGAAAACAGCCTGATTAACAAGGAAACATTAAACAAAACAAACGTCTAAACACTTGTAACGTGATTTAGCAGTTAACCAATATTTAAAAATGAGTGACAGAAAATTAACACGTTACACGAAAAGTTCTTAAAATGTGACTTGACATCTTTTGCGATTTACTTTGTGTCATTTTCGTTGTGTGAGGTTTTATTTCTAATCGTCACTCTTTGTTGTTTATTGATCAATGACCTGACACAGTTGTTGTTGTTTTTTTGTCCAGATCTATTAAATTATAAAACAAAATACATAATAATTTCAAAATAATTGATCTTTTTTTTGTGGTGTAACCGTAACTTCCAGAGACGGTAAAAGTTACATTAAAAGTTTAAAGGTGCAATAATGTAAAAATGTTCATGTAATATTCTACGGAGCCCCCGAAGTGACCTGTGCAAAAAAAAAAATCTAAGAGACTTTCGCGTGCGCACGAGAAACTTTCGCGTGCGCACGAGACTATCGCGTGCGCACGAGATACTTTCGCGTGCGCACGCAAAACGTTCTCGTGCGCACGCGATAGTTTCTCGTGCGCACGCAGAAACGTTTTGCGTGCACGCGAAACGTTTCTCGTGCGCACGCGATAGTATCTCGTGCGCACGCGAAAGTATCTCGTGCGCACGCGAAAGTTTCTCGTGCGCACGCGATAGTTTCTCGTGCGCACGCGAAAGTATCTCGTGCGCACGCGAAGGTTTCTCGTGCGCACGCGATAGTTTCTCGTGCGCACGCGAAAGTATCTCGTGCGCACGCGAAAGTCTCTTAGATTTTTTTTTTTGCACAGGTCACTTCGGGGGCCCCGTAATATTCACCTTTTATTGGTGAATCAGTACCTCGAACTGGTCTGGCCATTCTCTGTTAACCACAGGTGTCTCCATTCACAGAACTACCGCTCACTGGATGTTTATTTGTTTTTGGCAACATTCTGAGTAAACTCTTGAGGGTTGTGTGTGAAAATTAGTGATGTCCAGTTTGTGAATGAATCATTCTTTTGAGAACCAGCTCTTTTTTTTAGTAAAGCCTGAATAGTTTAAAACAGTTTGCACCTTAAGTCAACACTGATCTACTCTGTCTTAACCTGTCTCTCAGATGTCCCTGTATTTTCACTTTAGAATACTGTTCCAGGTTGTAAGTAATTCCTTCATAATTATGTGGTAATTCTTTATTAATTACTCTGGGGTTCCCTGTATGTTCCCTTCCCCTCAGTCATTGCCTTACAAGGAATAATTTACCCAAATGTAATGTGATATGTGCTGAGGAAAACAAGAGACACACACACTATACTGTATATAAATCATAAACCTACCTGAGGTAAGTTGGCTAGTCACTTAAAGTGGGGATGGGGTTCCATTCCATTGTTGATTTCTGGTTACAGACCACACTCACAAAGCAATTGACCATACCGGCCAAAACTACTAAATTCGCTGTAATGACTCATTTTGGGAGTGTGGTAATACCATGAAATGCATATTGCATTTCCATAGTAATAATAACATTAGAAGTAAGGAAGAAGAAAGGGCCACAACCTGAATATTGTAATGGCTAATTGTTATGATATTATTGTAATTAATCGACTGTTCATTAATAGTTACTCACTAGTTATTTCTCCTGAAGCTGAATTAGTAGATAATTAAAAGTAGTTCATCAGGAGGCATGACTGAATTCAATAGTTATTGATTAGCTAATTGTTACTTAACACAACTATAAAATGCTATTACATACGGATTAGTTAACACATCTTCCTTAGTAGTTAATAGTAGTGACTTAAGTGTTAATGAAGAATTACCTATTAGTTATGCAGTAATTCCTCATTAGTTATGCATTAAGTAAGATACAGTATTCTAAAGTGTTACCTCAATTTGTTCCTCTGTAAGGATCATCTTAAAACATTGGACTTCATTGGGTGATTCTGGAGGGTTTTGCACGCCGCACGTCCGGTCATCGAAAGCAACCCCAGGTCCAGGAGGGGTAAAATTACTGGTAGCACTCCAGCAAGAAGAGCTTACCTCCTCCACCTCCCTTGGTGTTGTGTGAGCAGTGGCTCAGCAAGGGCTTGGAGGTTGGGGGGGCCTCATCTGTGTCACTTCCCTCGTTGTTAAAACCTCCCTCATTTCTCTGATTTCCTCATCTGTAAATTGTTTCCTTTTTAAAGACAGTTTTCTGAGGCAATTGTGTAAATAAAACTGTAAATAAATCTAATTAACTGAAGTTGTGTGTGTGTGTAAAATAGATGACGAGCTCCGATGTGAGTCTTAGGTAAAAGTGACGTGCCGTGATGTCACTTGTCACCGGGGAAAAGGGAAGACTAGTGATAGGATATGGCCATAGCCATGATTTTTAACTTTTTTTTTAAATTGCAGTGCAGGCCTGTCTGATATCATATATTTCTACACAATCACAATTAAAAATAATTTACAACATATGTTTCATGTGAATAAATCATTGCTTTTGAAATATGATTATTTTTAGATACTGTATGTGCTGGAAACTTGCATTCTAATACTTCTGTTTATTTGAATACAATAAACATATCCTGTGGTTGAAAAGACTGTCCGAGCAGCTGTTTGAGATGTAAATGGCAAGTGTTTCGACAGCAACGCGAAAGCAGATTTGGTGAGTCTATCATCTAGTTTGCTGCACAGTGTGTAAATATGGACAGTAAACTTATATGGTCAGTATTCTGTGTTTGTTTGAATGCATGTAACGTAAAATAAACATTTCCTGTGATTGAAGACTGTTCGAGCAGCTGTTTTAGACATTACGTTCTTAGCCAATCTCTTTCTATGTAGCAGCTAAACAGTACGACAGCTGATATGGTGAGTTTGAGTTAGTTATGCACAGTGTGGACTGAGCAGTAAATTTGTATTCTTCTGTGTTTGTTTGAATGCCTATAACATAAACATCATGTGTTTGAAAAGATTGTTCAAGCAGCTTTTTTAGGCATGTAAATGGCATTGCTTAGCCAATCACTTCTGTAGTAGCAGCAGCTAAACAGCAGGAAAGTAGATTTGAATTTAAATATTTGCCAGTTGATGACGTCAGACACAAAAGTTCTAATCAAACCGGTTTGATGGTACTCCACAGGGACCACTCTGGAATGATCAAACCAGTGTGATGGTACATGCGAAAGGGTTAATAACATTTACCCTAGGTTAGTGCTTCCACCGCCCTATTGTGCACATGAAATAGGCCTGCCAACACATAATCCTCTTTATACATTTATATAGTCTTCACAGACACTAGAAGCTTGCACCCCGATGGTTGACCCACAGATTATAAATGAAAAATTGCAAACGCACATTTGAATAACAAAGCAGTGATTGTGTAAAAACAGCCTCCAGCTCATGGACAAGACCCATAGTTATCGGACAAGACCCATAGTTATTGGAAAAGACCCATAGTTATTGGAACAGACCAATAGTTATTGGAAAAGACCCATAGTTATTGGAAAAGACTCATAGTTATTGGAAAAGACCCCTAGTTATTGGAACAGACTAATAGTTATTGGAAAAGACCCATAGTTATTGGAAAAGTCCCATAGTTATTGGACAAGACCCATAGTTATTGGAACAGATCCATAGTTATTGGAAAAGTCCCATAGTTATTGGAAAAGACCCATAGTTATTGGACAAGACCCATAGTTATTGGAAAAGTCCCATAGTTATTGGAAAAGATCCATAGTTATTGGAAAAGACCCATAGTTATTGGAAAAGTCCCAGAGTTATTGGACAAGACCCATAGTTTTGTACAAGATCTATAGTTATTGGACAAGACCCATAGTTTTGGACAAGATCTATAGGTATTGGACAAGACCCATAGTTATTGGACAAGACCTATAGTTATTGGAAAAGACCCATAGTTATTGGAAAATCCCATAGTTATTGGACAAGACCCATAGTTATTGGACAAGACCCATAGTTATTGGAAAAGTCCCATAGTTATTGGAAAAGACCCATAGTTATTGGAACAGACCCATAGTTATTGGAAAAGTCCCATAGTTATTGGAAAAGACCCATAGTTATTGGAAAAGTCCCATAGTTATTGTAAAAGATCCATAGTTATTGGAACAGACCAATAGTTATTGGAAAAGACCCATAGTTATTGGAACAGACTAATAGTTATTGGAAAAGACCCATAGTTATTGGAAAAGACCCATAGTTATTGGAACAGACTAATAGTTATTGGAAAAGACCCATAGTTATTGGAAAAGTCCCATAGATATTGGACCAGACCCATAGTTATTAGAAAAGTCCCATAGTTATTGGACAAGACCCATAGATATTGGAAAAGTCCCATAGTTATTGGGAAAGACACATAGCTATTGGAAAAGACCCATAGTTATTGGAACAGACCAATAGTTATTGGAAAAGACCCACAGTTATTGGAAAAGACCCATAGTTATTGGAAAAGCCCATAGTTATTGGAAAAGACCCATAGTTATTTAAAAAGCATGCAGCCTTTATTTCTCATGATCAATGCACTTGGCTGGGAGTGCTCTCTGTTTCAGATTTAAGTACTAAGAAGCAATGGCAGCTTAGAAAGAAATAGCATGCAAAGAAAATAGTGCAAAACAACATACATAAATTAAGAGAAATGTCAAGAGATATAAAGCTCTTGCTCCCTCATTACACATGCGTTTTGTGGGTCACAGTTTCTGGAGCGGCCATTACCAGATTTACAACGAACAAGAACTCCATTGCGCCAAATCACATACACACATATTTGTATTTACTAAAACCAATAGAATTAAACAACATTTTGGATCTGTTTTACCTTACCTCAAGGAGAAGTGCCCTGTCAACACTTTTTAATTAAGATGCAGTTGACCGCAGATTTTAAACTGGGCTCACAGTTTCTTTAACTGTTGTACTTCATTTAGTTGTTAAATAAAATCAGCAGATAGTCAATTAAATAATAGAAGTCAGTTGAATCATAATCAGTTGTTACATGAGATAAACAAATGATTAAAAAAAATCGGCACTTGTGTTTATTGTTGATTTGTCTGTTTTGATTTGCCTACAAGAAAACCTGATGCAAATTTTGCACAGGATTTATTTTTATTTGTAGCTTATAATTTCATTAGAATTAAGTGAGAATGTGCACCTGGTGTAGACAAGGAGTGACACTTCCTGTGTAGACAGCAACATTGATTATGCCAGACAATCGGCCGGAAGTCTTAATAAAAGGACAGGCTCGGGTAAAAGAGGAAAGCAGTCAGCCTATTACTGCTCATATGTGGCTGTTGTTTGTGTTGGATGTTAACTACTTTGATAGAGACAAAACATGATCAATTATCTGCCGAGCGGGACAAACCAATTCGGCGAGACACGACCCATTTCAATTCACCAAAACCATATCAATTTTCTTTTTTGAAATAACATTTCTAACAGGAATATGATTATTATCATATGAGATATTTTGCGTGTGACAAAATGCAGTTTATTTTATTAGAAAACTATTAGTATATTCTGGCAGATGATCGGGTGGACCAGTGCTGCTCATCATAGTAAATTAATGATATTTGTGCATAACTTTATAAACATTTGTAATTTACCTCCCTGGAAATGCTGAAAGATATAATAATAATTTGTATTCACATATTTTGATCATTGGAAAGTCATTGTAAACTATTTTCAATATCAATAGGCAGTCTGCATATGCAACGTGATCGAAGTGACAAGACACGCAATACAGTATAACATTATATTAAAATAATTGATTGATAAGCATAATTGAAATGGAAATAGAAAGATGACATGTTCTTATTAAACAGATTATTTTAGTAATGTGAGTAATGTGACCACACATTTTAAAAATTAAATGAGCTTAATAAATCAGTGAAAGTGTGCAATGAGAGATTCCCTCTCTCTATTCCTCCTCCTCTTCTTCCTTCCTCCAATGGCTGGTTCAAAATGGCTCGCCTATAGTCTTTTTTCAAGGCAGTAACAAAATTCATGATGCTTATTTCTTGAATTAAATTCTGTAATAGTTAGGTAATAAATTGACAAGGTTACAAACAACATCCATGTTTGTCAGTATTTCCACCGTTTTTTTCATGTGAGAAGACAAACACCTGGACATACTGTCCAAAATTATCACTTAAGTTCAAATTTATAACGAGTATTCTAGTTCTAGGCTGCAACTTAAACTTTTATTATCATCTTGATTAATAGCACTCGTTATTTTCATAGAGAACGCCTGTTTCCCAAAACAGCACTTAGATTGCTCCATATAAAGTAGAACTTAAATGCTTTGTTACGGGAAACCTTGGCCATTATGTCCAGGAGTTTGTCTTCTCAACATGATAATAATGCGGAGGAAATACAGACAATCATGAAATTATTTGCAACCTTGTTGAGACGCTGAAAGTTAATGACAATCACTGCATTTAATTAAAGAAATAATGATGACTTTGGTAAGATGGGGTTTCAGATTGATGCTCAACTTCATGGAGATTAATGATAGAAATTCATGTTTGTGAATGCATGCAATGTGAATCATAATAAGGGTCTCTAATGTTGCCAAAAGTTTGATTCTTTTGCTGGAAACTGAATGCGCATGATATTGTCATTTTTCTATTTCATAAAATGCATCACACATTTATTGCTTTTCCTAAAGTTTTTTAATCAGTGAATGTAAACCCTGTACATTCTACATTCTAAAATAATTTAATCACATTTTATGGCACACCCAAACTCTTCTTTTTGGCTATGGCTTCCTAATGATCCAAATATATCAATACAAGTTATTAAACATTCCTTATTCTCTGATAAATTCTGAAATGCGAGAAAGATACATTTAAACTGCACTTGTGACTTCAGAGACGTTCAAAGCCCTCGTTAATTTAAGAATCTTTTAATTATCTACTTTGATTCTTTTTGGGAAACGTGCCGTAGCGATTAAGTATTACTTTAATGATGCTAACGTTCTACTTAGTACCTCGGGAAACCCAGCCATGGACAAATTAATGAAAAGATTTTGGACTGGTCACCCTACTATATTTTACGTACTGCCTACCTACACAGCAAGCAGCTCTTCAAAAATCTGAGTCATGTAATAACCTGAACAATGAAATCTGCAATCTTTTTATAATTTTTTTTAAAAGCCAATACATTCCACATACTGGTATGCACTTCAGTACAATGGTCCAATGGATTGCGCTGTGCACAGATAAATAAAACAGGAATCTAAGAATTAGGCCAAGTAAGTTTGCGTGCAGATGAACAGACAAAAATCCAGATGGTATTTTCAAATCAACTGAATATTTTGGAAATGAACATTGGAAGATGAATATTTATTGTTAAATTTTTTATAATGAAATTAGTTGTGAAATGTTTCTAAATGAAATTTTCTATGCTTAAAAATACAACCATGTTAAATTTCAGCCTCCCAAAATTAGGGTTGCAGATTTCGTGCATTTTGCTTAACCGATAGATGAACACATTAACAATCAATAATCGTAACTAATAAGATACAAAATGCACGTCTTTTTTTTTTATTATTTATTTAAACAATAATATCGGCACATTAGTTATGTGAAACAATACGAAGTACAAACTATTTAAATGAACAAAATAATCAAACAGTAAAACTCTCCCTCAAAATGGCTGCATTTACGTCTGTCCTTATTCAACGCCGCCAAAAAAACTATGTCAAATGGGGCACAACTACTGCCATTTCTAGACTAGCAAAGGCAGACCAAACCAAACCCGTTTTTTAAATAAACATAAAGTGCTGTATAAAATGAAAATAAAAATACAATAAACTGAAATCCTACTGGTTTGTAAAGAAAATTAACATATCTACATGGGCAGGAGTGAGTTTTGAGTGTGGTAAAATACTCTTAAACTCACCACAACATTTTTAAGACCAAAGCCTACTGGATTTTATTCAGAAAAATAAGCATATCTAATGTTTTCAAGGGTGAGTCGTGCATGCAGTCTGTTCACTGTAAGTCAAGCTGCAGAACTGCGGCCAGCCTCGGTAATCCTTCCACGTTCACTTTCCACCAGTTAGTGGGGTTTATATCCAGAGGAACAGGTTTGTTGCCGAGGAAGTTGTTTACCTCGGTTTCAGCTCAGCTGGATACATTTGAAAAGTACTGGTCCCCAAGGAGTAGTGCCATGGCTACTACTATAATGTACAATATTTATATTGAGCACCGTCCTCTTTTACAGTGTAATGCTCCCACGCTGGACTAGTTTTGCCCTCTTCATCTTGCCTCACTATTTACTGACCGCTTCTTTCTTTATTGAGTGGCAGTAGTTTTTCTCAACTGCAAATGTGAAGTATGCTCTCGTGTGATATAAAAGTTAACATAGGCTATGTGTGCTCTGGAGAAATGGTACATATAACATACATTATCGGTAAATACATTTTTAATCGGGTAAATTCTTAACTACAATTAACCGATTAACGGTTAATCATCGACATCCCTACCCAAAATGCAAGCACTGTAAATGCAACACACTTAAATGCAAGCACTGTAAATTCAACTGATAATACTAATACAATGCACTGATTTTTTTTTATTATTAGCAATTCAACAGGCTTTTATACTTAAAAGATTTTAGTCATGAATTTAGCTCCATATGGATCTCTTCTAGACGCGACACTACTGTACGGCAAGAGGTTTGTTTATTTTATTTATTTATTTATTTTGCCTTTTAGATGTATAACCTTTCGATATAAAGATACGTTCAAAAGTGGCTTGAAACATTTGCAGTTGTTTGGACAACAACACAGTCATTTTACTGAAACCATTTTGCGTTAGAAAGGTATATGAAGAGCGATAGATAATGTATAATACTAATGTGGCGTGTAAATAGCTAGTCTCGCGTAAATTGTGAAACGTTTGTGAGTGTTATTTTTCTGTGGTTAAAAAGGACGAAAAATTTATTTAGCTGCCCCTTTCTTTACATAGATTATCTTCAACGTGAAAATGTCCAAACACCCAGAAAACAATCCCGGTGTAAAAACGGAAAAGATGGAGATTATTAAAGTGAAGAGCGAAGAAACGAGCAGTCCAGAACAATGGAGAGTGAAAAATGAAGAAACGGAGGTACAAATAGGTTGGTGTCCATTCTTGATATTTGTATTTTTTTAATGACGGCTGAGAAACATAATTTAACAAAGCGTCACTCACGTCAACAGATTTGGTCGCTCTGGTCTAGTTAGAAATACTGATGGAGTAAATGAACTTAGTCTGACCCTGGTAGAGAAAGCTGAATTTGAAAATGCATTTTTAACGGTTGGTTTGCCACGACTAGTCTATATGAGTTAAGTTAACTGTCAGCACTTATGTCCTCAAATACCATTCTAAAACAAATACACAGCTGTGCCACATCGACCATATCAGTTGATTTATCAAACTGCAGGGAAAAACACTCACATGCTGTAATTTCCTTTTTCAGTTGAACCTCAATGTCTTTCGCCATTGCATCACATCTCCTTGTTTCAGTGTTTCTTGACAACTGAACGTATTATTGTAGCAATGATTTCATCTTTGTTTTTTATAACTTCCAAAGAGTGAATCCACTGCCTCAGTGAAGGCCTCTTTGACAACCTCTATATCACTGAATGGTTTGTTGTGTTTAGCATAGACCTAGACATGGGCATGGCTCACACAGAATGATGCGATGATCGCTGCTTTCCCTTTAGTTACTGTGACTTCAAATCCTTTACCTTTCTTTCCATAACTCAATTCTAGGAAAATGGCCATAATGTTTTTTGAGTTGTTTTGAAATGTCGCTCAACGTTGACTTTTTGGGGGAAAACGCTATCATTGCAAATTAAAGACACATTTCGAATGCGAAAATAAAAAAAAATTAAAAATATCCTCCTCCCCTAAACATTATTTTTTGAGAAAGTAACATTGTCCAACATTATAGTACATATGTGGGGAGAAAATGAAATTATTACAATATGTAGGAAATTACCCCTTTAATATTTTTGCCAGACCATCTTGCAATCTACTGACAAGAAAAATGTGATTGATAAGGAGATCAAGATTTACCAGTTGGGCACTGCTGATGTAAAGACGCTGACCACAACCCCTGGAGTCGTGAGTTCGAATTCAGGGCGTGCTGAGTGAATCCAGCCAGGTCTCTAAGCAACCAAATTGGCCAGGTTGCTAGGGAGGGTAGATTCACATAAGATAAATATATTATCTGCCTTTAAAATACACGTGTCAGTCAAAAATAAGGTTCTCCATAATGAAAATAGAAAATCTACATAATCTACATAATCTTAGAACTGTTATATATATTATATAAGAGTGGTGGTTGCATAAGTGGGCTAAAGCACATAACTGGTAATCACTGGGATCCCCACAGCCACCACCATTGTGTTCTTGAGCAAGGCACTTAACTGCAGGTTGCTCCGGGGGATTGTCCCTGTAATAAGTGCACTGTAAGTCGCTTTGGATAAAAGCGTCTGCCAAGTGCATAAATGTAAATGTATATTTATGTTTGTTTCATGTGGTTTTGAACATACCAAACATATTGAACACATCCAATTTTTTTATTTAATAACTGTTGTACAGGTGTCAGGTTGTACAACCATCAAGTATTAAAATATTTTTCTTTCTCGTTCTCTTATTAATGAGGAAAAAACTTTGCCACAGACATGACCGTTGTGCGACACTTACCTATACGTGATGAGGTAAATCCATAGGTAAAACCATCCAAAACGCTTTGAAACTAGCGAATTTTGACTTCTGAGACATAGGTATGGTACTAAGGTTGCACAATTGATTGAGTTAAGATTGAAATCGCAATATATTGCAATATAAGCAGTATATTCCGTGATTACAAAAGATCGAAAGGCTATGTTTAAAAATAAACAGTTAGTGCTTCAGTCAGCATTGTGTATGCAAGCGGCACCATTTAGCAGTGTGGACAGCTTTTTCTATTATCCATGACATCACAATAGAACTCAAAAGGGTGTTTTGTTTCTTTGGTAACTTTACATTTTTCCAGGATGTGGTTGACTTTTCTGTGGAATTGCCCAACATATGCATATAATATGCAATAAACATCATGCTATTATATTTATACATTTTTCAATATTTTTTATTTATTTCTTTTAGGTTTTTATCTTCTATATACAGTATCTTTCATTTTGGCTCTCTTTGAAATTTTGGCCTGTCGGGTGTTCAATTCATGTTCAATGGAAATTATTTATTGTTAGAACAAAGGTTCATGTAACATTTTGCACATTTTTAAAACATAATTCCTGAGCAACACAGTGATCTGATTTCGAAATAAGGTAAGTGACAAAATATCAGTATTGTTTTCTGCAAATAAAGTTTTTGTAAAATCGGTATTGGCCAACGAATTCCATATTGGTGCATCCCAAGTAAAAATGTAGTAGGCCAAACAAAATGTTTTAAACAATACAGCATGGTAAAAGTAAGCAGCTACTTCTTTGTCATTAATTGAACTCAAACTAAGCATATTTAAATCATTTAAACCATTAGTTTAAATAATACTATTACCAGGAATAATTTCCAACATCTCTACAGGAGCTTGTGGTGGTCATTGTGCAACTTGTCTATCCACATATTTACCCTGTGATCTTTGTAAGTTTTTCTTTACTGAACCTGTAAACACTAAATAATAATGGCTAAAGCACAGGGCTGTTAATCAGAAGGTTGCTGGTTCGAACCCCACGGCCACCACCATTGTGCCCTTGAGCAAGGCACTTAACTTCAGGTTGCTCCGGGGGGATTGTCCCTGTAATAATTGCACTGTAAGTCGCTTTGGATAAAAGCGTCTGCCAAATGCATAAATGTAAATATGTGACGCGCCGATACTTCTCGCGTATATGGCGAATTAATAATTTGCGAGTGTTATTTTTCTCTGATTAAAGCAAATCAACATGAGAGATAAAAGATTGATTTAGCTTTTCTCTTTCTTTCCATTGATTATCAACATCTTCAATGTGATGATGACCCATTTCAAGCAGGAAAAACACCCGGTGTAAAAACGGAAAAGATGGAGATTATAAAAGTGAAGAGCGAAGACACGAGCAGTCCAGAACATTGGAGAGTGAAAAATGAAGAAACCGAGGTACAAATAGGTTGGTGTATATTCTTGATTTAAATTTTTTTTTTATGACTGCTGAGAAACATAATTTAACTAAGTGTCGTCAGATTTGGTTGTTGTAGTTAGAAATAATGAAAGCATAAAATAGTCAGATGTACAGTATAATGGCATTAACTTAAGACTGCAGTAAGTGACATTAGCACATCAAAGATCACATAAAAATATTTTACATAAAAATATTGAGAATTACTTGTAGTTCTTCTTTCACTGATCTTGAATTGTTTTTTTGTTTTTGTTTCTCACAATTTCACGTTTTGTTTTTTAGACTTGATGGAAGTGAAAGAGGAAAATCAAGAACTGAATGAAGTGGAGGAAAATCATCAGTATCGGGAACCTGATAATGTCACAATGGGAGAAAAATATTTTAGTTGTTCACAGAATAAAATGAATTTTCTACATAAAAGACAAGCCAGAAAACCTTATACCTGCCCTCAGTGTGGAAAGAGTTTCACACGCAAAATAACCCTTCAGCATCACTTAGTAATAATTCACACTGGCAAGAGACCTTTCACGTGTGATCAGTGTGGAAAGAGTTTCAAACAAATTGGACATCTTAAGATTCACACAAGAATTCACACTGGAAAAAGGCCTTACACATGCCTTCAGTGTGGGAAGAGTTTCATACATTTGGAAAGCCTAAAAAGTCATAGGAAAATTCATTCTGGAGAGAAATCGTACCAGTGTTCTGAGTGTGGCAAGAGATTTGCAGACTCATGGAATATGAAAAATCATCAGCGCTCTCACTCGGGAGAAAGGCCATTTTACTGCGATCATTGCGGTAAAACATTCATTTTGTCATCACATTTAAAGAGACACCTGAAACTTCATGCAGATGAGAAGCCTTACTTGTGTTCTTTTTGTGGGAAGAGTTTTGTATGGCTGGACTGTTTTAAAGAGCATCAGTTAATGCATATTGGTGTTAGAGCTCATGTATGCTCTGAATGTGGGAAAGCCTTTACTACATCAAGTTATTTAAAAGTGCACAGAAGAGTTCATACTGGAGAGAAACCTTACAAGTGTTCATATTGTGAAAAGAGTTTCACTCAGTCTTCAGGCCTGAAAGCACATGAAAGAGTGCATACTGGAGAGAGGCCGTACCTCTGCCCTTCATGTGGGAAGACTTTCATCCGAAATGGTCATCTAAGAGAACACTTAAAAAAGGCTTGCCCAAAGTTGTCACCATGAGAAATTTCAATTTAAAGATTAATCCAATTATTTATTATTATTAAAAAAATGTTATCCCCCTTTTCGCCCCAATTTGGAATGCCCAATTCCCACTACTTAGTAGGTCCTTGTGGTGGTGCGGTTACTCACCTCAATCCAGGTGGCGGAGAACAAGTCTCAGTCTTATCACGTGGCTTGCCATGCATGACACCGCAGAGGCTCACGTCATTGAGAGCGAGAACCCCTAATCACGACAACGTAATGGCATCACCCCATCCAGCTCTCATTGGATCCTCTCCTCGGCTAGTAACGAGAAGAACATCTGCACTTGGTTTATTGATTTGCGCACAGCCATTTCATTTTACAATTCAAAAGTCGCGTGGACAAATCATACTGCTATCGCTGTTGTTAACTTTAAAACTAGAGGGTTGATATCGCGTGTCGAAAATCCAGTGACGCTGGTAGTGACGATTCTCTCTGACCAATCAGTGATCTGCAAGGTCACATTTAGTATCGGCTCGGCTTGCTATATCTGTTTGAAATTTTGTAGATATAGATTTTTTTCAATGCCAGATCCCTCTTTTTCATTAGCAGGGGAATATCAGTATTTATCCAAGTCAAAAAAACTTTTCTCCTGTTACTTTTAAAGGAGCATGTAAACTTCTGGATTGTATTTGCGAGTGTGTCCATTAAAAAAATCACAACACTCATTCAGATTATCAATTTGATGTATACTCTCCCAGTTTATGTTATTTTCAAACTGAGACATTTTCTGCTTGGGAATTCCAATTTGTGAATGATTAACTCTAGTTCCAAAAAAACGGCTCTGAAATCTTTGTTTTGTTAATTTTCTTACAAAGTTAAATTATGATCTGACAAACCCGTTAACAAATTATACATTTTAGTAATTTGCAAAACATTTAATTAATCAATGTTTACTAATTCGAGTGATTATTGTGGGACATTTGATCCTATTTATATTTAGATGGAATAATAATAAAAAGGAGGGTTATATAACACCAT
Source organism: Xyrauchen texanus (assembly GCF_025860055.1). Lineage (NCBI taxonomy): Eukaryota > Metazoa > Chordata > Actinopteri > Cypriniformes > Catostomidae > Xyrauchen > Xyrauchen texanus. Next base: position 4,673,999 of record NC_068284.1, on the reverse strand, counting down.
GATATGAAAATTAATTCTTGCTGATAACACTACATTTAAAATTAAACATTCTAACCCAAAGTCTCCAATTCAATCACAGAACATTTAAAAATATCTCTAATATAAACTAATACTCCAACTTCCTTTAACAGACAATCTATCTTTCCTATAACATGGATAACCAGGGACAGCAATCATATTTGTAGGAATATTAGTGTTTAACCAAGTTTCACTCATTGCTAAGAAGTCCAAATTAGACTCACTCTGTGTTGTACTTCTTCTCTGTTTGATAAAACACTATGTATATTAAGATGACCTCCAAAAATACCTTTTGGTTTTAACTTGAAGACCCAGATCACTTTCGCATGATTCATTGTTTGAAAATATCAAAACAATTTTTGGTTGCAAAAATGTTGTTTGTTTGAAATTAATTCATTATTTGCATGTCAGCGCGCTAATAAACGCTGATAATGATTTTAGGACATTATTCCTCCAAAAGTTGAAAAACATGTTAATACATTTCAACATTAACACATCTGTGGGTCTTTTGTATTTTATTTTGTTATCTCTGTACAGTACGATTTTATTCATTAACATTAAAGGCGTTCCTATTGGCACTTTTCCACTGCACGTTACGGTTCGACTCGCCTCAAGTCTACTCGCTTTACTTTTCTGAGCTTGCATTTTCAATTCAGTTTAGTACCACCTCAACGGCTATAAAAGGAGGGAAACTTGAATTTGTTAATTCAGGTTTTGCATTGAAGAGCCTAGAATAAGGTTCAGCAGTTACAGTGACTCGGTTCAGCGTTGTGGCCTGGGGACACAACGTCCCGTTACTACCTCCATCAGGGAATGGAGGTTACAACAGTAACCTAGACGTTCCCGTCTGTCGCTTACTCAACGAAGTGACACTAGGGGTCCCTATTCAATCACGGTATGCGCTGAACCATGTACGTGAGCTGCTGATGCAGGTACGGACAGGCAGTTGCGTGCCAAAGCAACAGGGTGCTTCAGACTGCACGTACCCTTCCCCGACAGCCCATAAAAACGGCATAAACTTTTTAGGTTCCCGGCATCCCGAAGGGGGTGAACAAAGCGACGTGTCAAGCATGGGAGCAGGCCGGTGAAATACACACAGGGGATTAATCCACAAAGGCCCATCCAGTGAAGCACCTATTCCAGTACAGAGTAATTAGTACCCGTAGTGGGTCTGGTCGGAGAATTCCTCCGCTGAATTAGCAGACCAGAGGGCTAGGAAGGAAGAACATCCAGGGAGCGTGAGTTTAGTGGACTCTCCTATAGGCAAAAGAGCCTCCCCTCCAGCCCCTCCTGCAGACATGAGAGCACTGACGAAGGTCCTTCCTCAGGGGAATTTGCCAGGGAGGGGCTGTCGTGAGGTGCATGAGATCAGAGAACCAAGTCCGTGTGGGCCAATAGGCGGACACTAGAGTGACTTGTTCCTCGTCCTCCCTGACCTTGCACAGCACCCGTGCAAGTAGGCTCACTGGGGAAATTGCGTACTTGCGCAGCCCCCGGGGCCAGCTGTGTGCCAGCACATCTATCCTGAGGGGAGCCTCCGCTAGGGAGTACCAAAGCGGGCAGTGGAAGGTCTCTTGGGAAGCAAACAGGTCTACCTGTGCTTTGCTGAACCGCTCCCAAATCAGCTGGACTGCATGGGGGTGGAGCCTCCACTCTCTGCTGAGCGTGCCCTGTTGCGACAGCGCATCCGCTGCCGTGTTGAGGTAGCCCAGGATATGAGTGGGGCAGAGAGATGAGTTGCTGCATGCTCCAAAAGAGGATATGGCGGGCAAGTTGCGTCATGTGACGAGAGCATGATATTGTGGTGGTGGATGTCTGGTGGCAGAAAGAGGTGATGAACACACGGTATGTGCCACGGCGCCATGCCCATCTCAGGATTCGGGTCTGAAGCCAGTGCACCGGCGCTCGTATGTGAGGCGCATTGTCATTGAGACGGAGTCTCTAACTCCATGCCGAGAAAAGAGATGCTCTAAACAGGGGAGAGCTTGCTCTTTTCCCAGTTGACCTGAAGCCCTAGACGGCTGAGGTGCCTGAGCACCTGGTCCCTGTGTGCGCACAGACTCTCGAGAGTGAGCTAGAATCAGCCAGTCATAAAGGAAATGGAGTACACGGATGCCCACTTCCCTTAGCGGGGCAAGGGCGGCCTCTGTGACCTTCGTGAAGACGTGAGGGGACAGGGACGAGCCGAAGGGGAGGACCTGGTACTAGTACATCAGGCCATCGGACGTGAGCCGTAGGAAGGTTCTGTGCTGAGGCAAAAGTGAGACGTGAAAGTACGTATCCTTCAGGTCTGCCGCTGTGAACCAATCTAGATGCTGGACACATGTTAGAATACGTTTCCGCATGAGCACCTTTGAACGGGAGTCTGGCTGTGAGTGGCGCCTTGACCCGAGGAACCAATCGTCTAGCCATGAGGGGTGAGGACGGAGGGCTCCAGTACAGCCCCATGCTCACGGCAGCCTGGGCAAGCATAGCAGACATCTGAGCGTCAGGCTCAGACTGGACGAGCAGACCCGAAGGTGGCAGCCCTGTCGAATCATCAGCATCCGACGCCGTTGTGACGCTCTATGATGCAGCGGTGAAATCATCATCCAGCTCGCGGGTTCCGAGGGAGTCATCAGACAGGCCGTGGGGCGAGCCGGTCTTGTGTCGGACCCTAACGGAAGCAAATGAGTGTGCTGGGGGGTGGGTGGTTCGTGGGGATTTATCAGATGAAACAGAGACCGCTGCACTGCCCAAATCGCCTTCATCTCCAGCCACGCTGGCCCTTATCCCGAAGGAGGCACAGCGCGGGCGGCTGATGTGGCTTTCTCTCAGAGGAAAGCAAGCCACGACCGTAATGTTGCCATGGTTATGTTCTCGCGCTGAGAACACGAACCATTCATAAAACGCTTCTTGCGTGTGATCGCAGCCCAGACACGTGAGGCAGCTCTTATGACCGTCAGAAACGGAGAGATATCTGCCGCATCCATACACAAAGGCGGAAAGACATCTTTAAAAAGACGTGTCTTTAAAAATACGTTCAACGCCAATGTGTATACTCTAAAAGAGGAAATATACTCTTTTACGGAAACGCTGTCGAAGGGCCCAGCGGCAAAGCTGCACTGTCATGCAGAGAAGGAGAAAGCCGCTGATATGCCCCGTAGATCCAACAGCAAATGCTCTACAGAGGTGAGTGGAACAGAAGTGATCTCAGCTCGCTGATCGCACAAGCGTTCGGCTCCGAAGAATGCACGATTCCCTCCTTTTATACCTGTAGGTCCGGGGGAGGGACATGCAAATTCTGTCTGCCAAATTCTCATTGACCTTTTCTCAAGTTCAGAGGTAACCGAGGCCTTCAAGATAGTCCCCTAGTGTCACTTCATTCGACACAACGTCGAGTGAGCGACAGACGGGGAACCATGGTTAATTGCATCAAAATTATGAGTTGTGCAAAGAAAATGGTGACAGCAGTCATGTTATTACAATATTACTTCAGTAAAACCATGATTAATTTTCACTTGGTCTTTAACTAAAAAACTTTAACTTTTCTCTAATTAATAAATCAACATTTGAACTTACTACCTGCACTAGTATGCTACATAAATAGACATAAAGTACATTTAAAACTCTACTGCACATATATTAAATATTCGGAAGCTGTACATCACTGTACATTCACATTGACCCATGTGAAAAACAGTCAGAGCGTATCCATTTACAGATTCATTCAGGTTTTAAGTGTGCATGCATATTTGATGCTTTATTTTCTTCGCAAAACCTTGTGCTCCAGATGTGTCAATAAACTTGAGGTGAACAAGTGCCAATGCTTACCAAACCGTGGATGGGGAACCGTACATTTAGTTTTTTGTTTTTACAGTGATTACGGTTCGTTTTTGTTGTTGTTGTTTTTTTTTTACCGGGAATCGTTACACCCCTATTACATTCAGAATTGTAATATTTTAACATGATTTGATAATGCTGGACTTTACATTGAATCAGAATCATTTATTCAGCTGTAGAGAAAATCAGCTGTTTCATCTGTAACGTCTCAAAAACATGAATAACCAACGCTCCTGATAACATAATTTGATTTAATAAAATGACTTTCTATAGCTTGGGTTTATTTAAAATGTTACAACTTAGACCTGCTGTCTAAGGACATTACACTCACCTAAAGGATTATTAGGAACACCTGTTCAATTTCTCATTAATGCAATTATCTAATCAACCAATCACATGGCAGTTGCTTCAATGCATTTAGGGGTGTGGTCCTGGTCAAGACAATCTCCTGAACTCCAAACTGAATGTCAGAATGGGAAAGAAAGGTGATTTAAGCAATTTTGAGCGTGGCATGGTTGTTGGTGCCAGACGGCCGGTCTGAGTATTTCACAATCTGCTCAGTTACTGGGATTTTCACGCACAACCATTTCTAGGGTTTACAAAGAATGGTGTGAAAAGGAAAAAACATCCAGTATGCGGCTGTCCTGTGGGCGAATATGCCTTGTTGATGCTAGAGGTCAGAGGAGAATGGGCCGACTGATTCAAGCTGATAGAAGAGCAACTTTGCCTGAAATAACCACTCGTTACAACCGAGGTATGCAGCAAAGCATTGGTGAAGCCACAACACGCACAACCTTGAGGCGGATGGGCTACAACAGCAGAAGACCCCACCGGGTACCACTCATCTCCACTACAAATAGGAAAAAGAGGCTACAATTTGCAAGAGCTCACCAAAATTGGACAGTTGAAGACTGGAAAAATGTTGCCTGGTCTGATGAGTCTCGATTTCTGTTGAGACATTCAGATGGTAGAGTCAGAATTTGGCGCTGTGCAAATGTTACCACTTGTTACCACTGTGCAGGCTGGTGGTGGTGGTGTAATGGTGTGGGGCCCCTTAATGCCAATTGGGCATCGTTTAAATGCCACGGCCTACCTGAGAATTGTTTCTGACCATGTCCATCCCTTTATGGCCACCATGTACCCATCCTCTGATGGCTACTTCCAGCAGGATAATGCACCATGTCACAAAGCTCGAATCATTTAAAATTGGTTTCTTGAACATGACAATGAGTTCACTGTACTAAAATGGCCCCCACAGTCTTCAGATCTCAACCCAATAGAGCATCTTTGGGATGTGGTGGAACGGGAGCTTCGTGCCCTGGATGTGCATCCCACAAATCTCCATCAACTGCAAGATGCTATCCTATCAATATGGGCCAACATTTGTAAAGAATGCTTTCAGCACCTTGTTGAATCAATGCCACGTATAATTAAGGCAGTTCTGAAGGCAAAAGGGGGTCAAACACAGTATTAGTATGGTGTTCCTAATAATCCTTTAGGTGAGTGTATATCTGGACATTAATGTTTAGGTAAACTATTTGCTGTAGAATTATTATTTTTATTGCTCATTTATTAGATACTACTAGTTACAAATCGAAATGGAAAATGCACACAGCAGTCATGTTCGGGTACAAAAGATGACTGAAAATAAAATGCCAGAGACCCAAAACATAACGAGTTGGCTTTGAGGTTATGGTCAAAAACTATTTAAAATATAATGAATAAAATAATTGGCAATCAATTGTCATGAAAATAGGCAATAAAAGTATACATTTTCAGAAAGGCAGGGAGAAAAAAAGTGTCAGGATTTGCTGAATGTGCAATGTTACAAAAGTAGAAATGTAAGGCTAAATGACAATACGATTTTGTAAATAATTAACACCTTCAATTAATATTTGGTTATTAAATTCAAGTAGCTCTTAGTTTTTATGGTAAATACAGGTTAAACTCGAAAAATTTGAATATCGTGCAAAAGTTCATTCATTTCAGTAATTCAACTTAAAAGGTGAAACTAATATATTATATAGACTCATTACAAGCAAAGTAAGATATTTCAAGCCTTTATTTGATATAATTTTGATGATTATGGCTTACAGCTTATGAAAACCCCAAATTCAGAATCTCAGAAAATTAAAATATTGTGAAAAGGTTCAGTATTGTAGGCTCAAAGTGTCACACTCTAATCAGCTAATTAATCCAAAACACCTGCAAAGGGTTCCTGAGCCTTTAAATGGTCTCTCAGTCTGGTTCAGTTGAATTCACAATCATGGGGAAGACTGCTGACCTGACAGTTGTGCAGAAAACCATTGGAAGCGCCATTTATTAGTAGCAAGTTTGTTTATGTTATAACATTTGTTACTCTTTCATTCTTGTGTTTATGTTGGTATATTGGTGCAACTTCTGTACTGAAACTCTTATTTTGAAGTTGTACTGGAACTCTTATTTGAAGTTAAAGGAAGCTGTAAGAAAAATAAATAATAAATGAGTGTGGACGGCGGAGCAACACGGTTGTTTTACCGTCGTTGGTTCTCTCCAATCCAACTCAACGCGTAAAACTGTCTTATGTCGTTCATACAATGTGGTTATAATAAGAGAAGTAAGTTTAGTTGAAGTTTATAATTACGAACAATTAAGATCCATCATTGACACCCTCCACAAGGAGGGAAAGCCTCAAAAGGTAATTGCAAAAGAAGTTGGATGTTCTCAAAGTGCTGTATCAAAGCACAAAGAAAGTTAAGTGGAAGGGAAAAGTGTGGAAGAAAAAGGTGCACAAGCAGCAGGGATGACCGTAGCCTGGAGAGGATTGTCAGGAAAAGGCCATTCAAATGTGTGGGGGAGCTTCACAAGGAGTGGACTGAGGCTGGTGTTACTGCATCAAGAGCCACCACACACAGACGGGTCCTGGACATGGGCTTCAAATGTCAAACGTCTTACCTGGGCTAAAGAAAAAAAGAACTGGTCTGTTGCTCAGTGGTCCAAAGTCCTCTTTTCTGATGAGAGCAAATTTTGCATCTCATTTGGAAACCAAGGTCCCAGAGTCTGGAGGAAGAATGGAGAGGCACACAATCCAAGATGCTTGAAGTCCAGTGTGAAGTTTCCACAGTCTGTGTTGGTTTGGGGAGCCTGGTGTTGGTCCACTGTGCTTTATTAAATCCAGAGTCAACGCAGCCGTCTACCGGGACATTTTAGAGCACTTCATGCTTCCTTCAGCAGACAAGCTTTATGGAGATGCTGACTTCATTTTCCATCAGGACTTGGCACCTGCCCACACTGCCAAAAGTACCAAAACCTGGTTCAATGACCATGGTATTACTGTGCTTGATTGGCCAGCAAACTCGCCTGACCTGAACCCCATAGAGAATCTATGGGGCATTGCCAAGAGAAAGATGAGAGACATGAGACCAAACAATGCAGAAGAGCTGAAGGCCGCTATTGAAGCATCTTGGTCTTCCATTACACCTCAGCAGTGCCACAGGCTGATAGCATCCATGCCACGCCGCATTGAGGCAGGCATGGATGCTATCAGTGGCCCAAACCAAGTACTGAGTACGTATGCATGATTATACTTTTCAGAGGGCCGACATTTCTGTATTTAAAATCCTTTTTTTTATTGATTTCATGTAATATTCTAATTTTCTGAGATTCTGAATTTGGGGTTTTCATAAGCTGTAAGCCATAATCATCAAAATTATATCAAATAAAGGCTTGAAATATCTTACTTTGCTTGTAATGAGTCTATATAATATATTAGTTTCACCTTTTAAGTTGAATTACTGAAATTAATGAACTTTTGCACGATATTCTAATTTTTCGAGTTTCACCTGTAAATATTACTCAATAAATTGAATTACAGTAACATTAATTTACAACCTGCTAGTTACATTCTCAATCCTTCTAGCCTGCTCACCTCTCTCTGTCAGTCTCACTGAACAGAGTAGATGCAGAGAAAGGTGTGCCATGTGCTCACAGGGCAGTTTTGTCGACTTCTACGGAAGTAGCTAAGTTTTGTCCAAAAAGTCGCTAAAGAGGTCTGAAAAGTCGCTAAGTTGGCAACACTGCCCTCAACAGTAAAAGAATGAGCAACTAAAGTCAGATTGTCAGATTCATCAGCCAATCAGATTGATTGATTTGTTATTGGTGGGTGTGATCTTTAAGTTATGTCCTGGTCGAGGTCTTTAGCTGGCCTTGAATGACGCAATCACGCTTTAAGTGATGTAATTCAAGAGCGAAAAGCGTAAGATCTTGCTGTCTGACGAGTCGGCTGTCATCACTGCTGTTATTGCCATTGAGAAAGAGATCCTTATGGATTTAAAAACATGAGATGTTCTGCATGACCGTGTGATTGCTTAATTTATTAATCAGGAAAGGAGGACTGAATTTCACTTCAAGTAAATTGGTAAGTGCTTTTTGCGTTGTTATAGCAACGTCAGGAGTTTTCTAAGTGTAAATTATGTTGCTTGAGATTTCAGTGTCAGATAAAGTTTTGAAAAGTAGTGCTGCGTTCCATTCAACTCAGAAAGTCGGATTTTACAACTTCCTATTAGGAAAGGTGCAATGGAATGCATCTTGAAGTCAGAATTACAACTTGTAGACTCATGCAGAAATTCTTAACTCCGATTTCGCCGAGATGCAGGTGTGTGACTTCACACAAACATGTCGACACTCAGGGAGATAAACAAAGTAAGTGATAAACATTCACATTATTAAGTAATGTCAATAAATAGGTTTGTTTGAGAAATGCCTGCACAAACAGGTGTATAAAACATTATAATCTCTTTTGATAGCACTGCAGCATTGTTTATAAGTTGGGTTGCTAGGAGACATCTCTAATGAGAGTCAAACCACTGATAAACTAATGGGAGTGTTCAGGGCTGGACTGGGAAGAGAAAATGGCCCGGGATTTTACATTGCAACTGGTTCAACTGTTGCCCTTCGGCATGTTTCGCGGCCGAACCGCCAGACCGCTCTGTTCTCCTTATGGCCATTACGCCCCTGATCGACCCAAAAGTGTGTCAGCCCACCGGGAAAATGCCCGGTATGCCAGATTACCAGTCCAGCCCTGGGAGCGTTGCAGTTCTGAATATCGGGGGATGGAATGCATTTATGGTCGGAGATATCAAATAGGAATATCCCACATCCAACATGAAAGGAATGCAGCATAACTGTGTACCCTGACGAAACAAAATTTATGGCAAGCAACATTTAAATTGAAAACATTATTAGCTTTTCAGGTTTTCCAGGTATTATTGACCTCCTTGGTAGATTCATATGAAACATTATAATTCTAATCATATAACTGAAGGATTAAAAGAGTGTCTGTTCGGGAGACAGTGCCACTGCTGAATATCTTATTGACATCCTAGAGGAAACGCCATAGACATATTACAGATGAGAAAACAACTTTTAATTATGTCTTCCAGATGTAAACACATTAAATAGGTGTATACAGTACATCACAAAGATATCTATTTGATGTGGGCGTTTACACCTAGAAGACGTATATTTCATTGTTTTGCTCATCTGTAAAACGTCTAAAAGTTGTTTGTCAAGAAGTATGTCTCAGATGTCAATAAGACATTCAGAAGATGCTTTATCTTTTAAATTTAGTAAATTGTATTGTATTAAGATGTTTAGCAGATGTTGTGATGCTTTTGAGATGAAAAGATCTAAAATGGACATCTCAGAGATGTGTGCTCTCTGGAATCATGGCCGATTGTAAATTAAATAAGAATAAAATTGCAAAATCTTGTAGAGTATCCTCGAGCATCCTCATTTTCTTTTCTCTTGACGCAAGGAGGAGATGCGGAAACCAAACCAAGATATACTCGTTAAAGGAATGTTCCTGTAAGAGACTCGACATGGGAGGCGACGGTAGAATCCAAATACTGGAAGTTCTTTTACAATCAGCATAAAAATCTAAAACACAAGGCAGAGAGAAAGTTGCGAAGCAGGCAAAGAAGTTGTTAACAGGTAATCAGTCCAGCCACTTAAACAGCAAAACAGTAATGCAAAATCGATAATCCAGTAAAGCAGGCAAAATCGTCATAACAAGTAGGCAATTAACACTTGGAAAGGGAGTGAAACTGGCAATATTTTGCAAAGTAACAATGGAAAAGCATGGCTTTATATATGGTTCAAACAGGAAGTCACCATAGAAGAAAACGGTTCAGTGTCAGTATTTGGGAGAGGGCTCTCTCTGGTGGTCGGCTGAAGGGATACCAGCCTCATTCGTTACAGTTCCTAAATAGAGGACCCAGATGCAGGTAACAGTTCAAATGATATTAATGAATAATGGAGCGGTAAACACAGCTGGCGAAAAACAGCAAGATAAGTCCAATGGTGAAGATGATGATGATGACGAAGCTTGGCAGGCAATGACTGCAGTGAGGTGGGATGATGAAGGCAGAGAAGACCAAATGCAGAGAGTACTGAGAGAGATTTTAGACTGGAGCACAGGAAAACAGGTAAAGGTAAATCAAACAAAAAAACAGGAAATAAACATGAGCGAGACCAAAACGCACAGCACACAAGAACGATCCGACAATGGCAGCTCGCATTCTAAAATAGAGCATTACTGCCATCTACTGTGGGTTACGGATCAGAGACTCTTTCCCTTCTCTCCCCAGATCTTTCAGGACCCATGCTTCCAATGGCATTGCATGTTCAGTTCCTCCATATCAGCCCCAAGTCCCTCACTGCCCAGAAAGAGTTTATTTCTTTCCTCTGTATATCTGTTACACTGTATTAATTCACGTTCCACTGTTTCTCGAACTTCACACCAATCACACAATCCTGCAAGATGTTTTCCTATTATAAACATTGTTGAGTTAAGTTCTGTATGTCCCAGTCTGAGTCTAGACAAAATACAATCTTCTTTCCTCCCACTAATGGTTGTATTAAATGTAGATGTCTACCTTATGTTCATTAGATGTTCATTATCCCAATAAAATTGCTATATTTGATTTAACTCCTTTTTTATTATTGATTTGAAATAAGGATATTATATATTGTCTATATTTTCCTTTGCCATGCCTTGTTTTGCTAATTTATTTGCTTCCTCATTCCCTGATACTCCAATATGTGCAGGAACCCATAAAAACTTTCTTTTTTGTCTGCTGCATTATATACATTATATGAAAAATCTCTATCAATATACATTGTCTAGTTTCAGACTGTTGAGCTTCCAGACATAACAGGGCTGAAGATATCTGAAGATATGAGAGTTTTGTTTAATCCCATATCTTTTATTTTGTTAATTGCTAGCACAATTGCTAGTAATTCTCCTGTAAACACTGAAACTTGATCTGATATTCTTTTCCCTTCTGCCTCTTTCAATCTTGGGATGAAGTATGCTACCCCCACCTGACCTTTCCTTGGATCTTTAGATGCATCTGTGAAAACCTGTATATAACTTTCATACTTAGTCCACATATACTCCCTTGTTAATTCAGTCTCTTATTCCTATTGGAAGCAAGACAAGATAAGGGTCCAAATGCATTAATCAACATTTGGCTGTGGTAAGATCCGTAGAGGTATTGATGATAATATTAGCTCTGGGGAAACATTATACTCTTTTTATTTCATATCCTGCACTAAATCCTATTAGCCAAAACTATTGGTTTTCCCTTTCCCATGTTCCCAACATGCCTCTAGTACCTTTTTTGCAGGGTGATTATCCTTCTGACCTTTTAATTTTGCTCAGTATGTCAATATCAGTTGCTTTCTTCTTAAGTGGATTGGCATCTCTCCCATCTCCAACTGTAATGCTGCTACTGGAGAAGAAGGATAAACTCCACAACAAAATGCTTAACTCCATAAACTTAATGCTTGTGACTGAATTCTCTCTCATTTTCCTAATTGTGATTTAGATGCTGATCCATAAGCCATACTTCCACAGTCTAGTATTGCTCTTATCAGTGTAGAATAAATGGTTTTCTGTGCCATTCTATTAGAAAAGTTATCTGAACCATTTATTTTTGAAAACTCTTTCTGGAACATTTCTGCTTTTCTTTTTCACTTATTACATTTTCCTCTTCCATATTTAAAACTGGATATTCATATTATCTCCTAATTCTGCTCATCTTTTTAATCATGCTCTAAACGCCCTCTACTGGAGTACTTTTACCAATTTCATCACAAAATGATCTCCAATACTCTCTCTTTACTTCCCTTATAATTTTCCTGGTTTCTGCTTGAGTTTTCTTATATATAATCATATGTTCCCAATTATGTGTTTCTTCAATATATGAAATGCTTTCCTTTTCTTTCTAACCATTATTGTACACTCTTAAAATTGCTGTTCATTTATTTCAAAATATCAACAGTATAATCCTGTTATATTTAAATCCAGTACATTGAACGTATTCTACAGTATCGATTGCTCAAAGTAAAGAAAACAGTACTTTACAGTATTTTTTGCATTGCATTTTGGGAACACAAATCTACAGTGAGCCCACGTGTTTAAGTGCTGATTTTTTTCTATATCGTCATCTTCTGAATTAACAGGCGAGTGCCCTTTTGCTTTGCTTTTTAATCAAAGCCAGAATACATCACATTTGTGTTGAACTCATATTGAGCTGTGATAATGATTTTTGTAGCCTACCTGTGTCAGGGATCAATCAGGTTCATTCACACCCACTCCACAAAGATCACAATCACCTGAGTATTAACCACCTGCACCTGTCATCTAATCCAGCACCACTGAGCACTACAAAAGAGCACACTTCTCATCCAGTCTCCGTCGAACCTTGAACTAGGAACCGACCTGCTAACTCTCTCTCTCTCTCTCTGTGATTCCCAGATTTGTGTATTCATCAGCTCCAGTGTGACCCCACAGTATTCCAGCAAAAGGACTTACCTACTGCTTCTTTCCCTAGATCCCACGTTTCCTCCTGGATTCTCCCCTATTCTCCTGTGATCCTTCCCTGTGTTTCCCGGTTGGCACATCCTTGCTATATCCAAGCAGATCTCTACAACATATCATCCCACGATCATTCCTCTGCAAATCATACCCTGCATCTGTCAATTTCATCTGATGCTCACTTGCCATTCAAATATTAAAGCTTTCTGAATCCTATTTACCTTGTTGTCCTCGTGTATATCCTGACAGAAGGTTCGACCAAGACCGCCATGGATTCAGAAAATCCCGCTCCAGAGAGAAATCCAGCCGACATTCCTCTGCCTATGTTTGACAACCAATCCCGCTTCCGCATCTGCTGCTTCATCTCCGTGGTGTGTGACAAGCCCCATGGTAAAACCAGCGCTTCTCTTTCAATGTTCCCTAGCGCTAGAGGTACAGCCATATCATTTTTCTACTGAACGCTCAAAAATCTCCTTTGTTATTTCATTACTCACTGGCAGAGCACTGCAATGGGCCAAAACCATCTGGAATCAGGCCGGTCCAGCCACCGATACCCTCCAAACTTTCATATCCCATTTCAAAGAGGTGTTTGGCTGTCCTTTAGGCGACTCATCCACCTGTGAACAGCTCTATCATCTGCGACAAGGTACAAGTTCAATCACTGAATATTCCTTGAAATTTAGAACCTTGGCTGCGGCAAGTGGATGGAATGAGAAAGCGCTCATCACTACCTACCGGCAGGGTTTAAATCCCGCTCTTCGATTGCAACTTGCAGTATATGATGATAGTGTTGGTTTAGAGAAATTCATCCAGCTCTCCATCCGAGTGGCCCGACGTGCTCAGAACTGTTATCCTGAGAATCGACAACCAGTACATCCTGTTTCTGTTCAGTCATTGGAACGTCCTGTGGCAAACGATACAGAACCCATGCAGATTGACAATACCTGTTTAACTGTCTTTGAAAGGGCCCGACGGATGTCAAATCATCTCTGCCTGTATTGTGGAGACAACACCCATTATATCAGCGTCTGTCCTGTCCGACCACCACGACTCCGGGTGAGTTTGTTATCCACCAGGACCCTTAGTGTTGCTCCATTATCTGCTACAGTGTCACTGATTACTGCTGACGCTAGCATTTCAGTTACAGCCCTCATCGACTCTGGGTCCGCGGGTAATTTCATCTCGAGCGACCTCTGCAGGCAACTTCAACTCCCGAAGACCCACTCTCCAACCCCGTTTGCCGCAAAATCAGTGACTGGAAAAGCCCTGAATCCCGGGTATGTGAAATATCAAATCAAGCCCATCACATTACGAGTAGGGTGTCTACACAAAGAATCATTCACCCCTCTAATACTTGAAAACTCCACGGCAGCAATAATTCTGGGCAGACCCTGGCTCATACAACACAATCCCGTAGTTTGTTGGAGGAAGGGAGAAATTCTGCAATGGGGGTCAACATGTTTCCCTTCCTGTTTTCCTGAACTTCCCAAGCCGGTTTCCCCCTCTCCAGTGAGTATTCCCATCGCTGTGACATCCGTTGAAAGCCCTCGGGAAAAAGTCTACAGACATTCCTTTCTGTTACTCCACGTTCTGTCTTCAGTCCCGAAAAGGCCTCCCATCTTCCACCACATCGACCTTGGGACTGTGCGATTGACTTAGAGCCAGGTGAATCGGTACATCGAGGTCATATTTACTCTCTTTCCATCCCTGAACAACGAGCCATGGAGGAGTACATACAGGAAGCCTTGAGACAGGGATACATTCGCCCATCTACCTCTTCAGCAGCCTCCAGTTTTTTCTTTGTCGCCAAGAAGGACGGAGGATTGAGGCCCTGTATCGATTAACGCGCACTGAACAAGATAACCATCAAGTTCCAATATCCCCTTCCTCTGGTTCCCACCTCTCTTGAACAACTGAGAGGCGCACGCATCTTTACCAAGTTAGATCTCAGAAGTGCGTATAACCTTATTCGAATCCGCGAAGGGGACGAATGGAAAACTGCGTTCATTACCCCGTCTGGCCACTATGAGTACCTCGTTATGCCATATGGATTGGTCAACACCCCTTCCGTGTTTCAAGATTTCATGAATGAGATACTCCGTGACTTCCTGAACAAATTTGTGATTGTCTACATTGACGACATACTCATCTTTTCTCCCAACGAAACTGTCCATCAACACCATGTCTCTAAAGTACTCCAGCGTTTACGAGATCATTCCCTTTTTCTCAAGGCAGAAAAGTGTACATTCCACCAAGAGACTGTCCCGTTCCTTGGTTATGTCGTCAGCAAACATGGAGTGAAGATGGATGACGGGAAAGTCACAGCAGTCACCTCATGGCCAACACCTCAATCCATAAAAGAACTCCAACGATTCCTGGGCTTCGCAAATTTTTATCAACGTTTCATCAATAACTACAGTACCATAACCTCTTCACTCACCTCTCTCTTAAAGGGAAAACCCAAGTCTTTAACCTGGTCTCCCGAGGCAGACACAGCATTCAACATCTTGAAACAGGAATTCACCTCTGCACCCCTTCTGCGTCATCCTGATCCAAACCTTGCCTTCATTGTGGAAGTCGATGCCTCCACGACCGGAGTCGGTGCCATCCTATCTCAACAGCAGGAAGATACCGTCAAACCTCTCCCTTGTGCTTTTTTCTCCAAGAAGTTATCTTCAGCAGAACAAAACTATGATGTGGGAAACCGTGAGCTTCTCGCCATCAAGCTGGCTTTGGAGGAGTGGAGACATTGGCTCGAGGGTGCTCAACATCCATTCACAGTCCTTACGGACCATAAAAATCTGCAGTACCTCAAAGAAGCCAAGAGGCTGAACCCGAGCCCGTTGGGCCCTTTTCTTCACCTGTTTCCATTTCCACATAACCTACCGCCCAGGATCCAAGAACATCCACGCTGACGCTCTCTCCAGACTTCATGCTCCCCCAGATCTCATTGAAGAACCTGAATCGATCTTACCAACATCGGTGTTCATCAGCCCGATCCTTTGGGATATTGACGACCAGATCCAAAGAGGTACACGACGAGATCCACCTCCCCCTGAGTGCCCAGCCAATCTTACCTATGTCCCACATGAGTTTCGTCTAGCTCTTATTGAGTCTGCGCATTCCTCTGTGGGTACAGGACATCCCGGAGCCACGCAAACGTTTAATCTCCTTCAACCACGGTACTGGTGGCAAAGGATGAGGGGAGATGTAAAACGCTTCATCCAAGGATGCCAAATCTGTGCTAAATCCAAGGTTCCATGCCATCTACCATCTGGGAAACTTACCACTCCCTGTCCCTCAGCGACCCTGGTCACATCTGGGGGTAGATTTCATCACCGATCTACCATCTTCTGGAGGTAACACGTGCATCATTATCATCGTGGATAGATTCTCTAAGGCTTGTAAATTGATTCCATTACCTGGACTCTCCACGGCCCTCGAAACTGCAGAGAATCTTTTCAACCAGGTGTTCCGTCATTTTGGCATCCCTGAGGATATTGTATCCGATCGTGGTCCCCAGTTTATATCTCGGGTCTGGAAAGCTTTCTTTTCTCTCCTTGGGGTCACGATCAGTCTAACATCTGGGTACCATCCTCAGGCGAATGGGCAAACGGAAAGAAAAGTGCAAGAAATAAACCGTTTCCTCCGCACTTTTTGCCAGAACCACCACGAGACATGGAGCCAGTTCCTCGCATGGGCCGAATACGCCCAGAATTCTTTACGTCAAAGCACTACTGGACTAACACCTTTTCAATGTTTCCTGGGTTTCCAGCCACCTTTGTTCCCATGGTCCGGTGAACCGTCCGAGGTTCTCTCAGTTAATTACTGGTTCCGAGAAAGTGAAAGGGTTTGGAACGAGGCACACTGTCATCTCCAACAGGCGGTCAACAGACATAGGATGTTCGCAGACGCCCGAAGAGGTGAGACGCCTACATATGAACCTGGTCAACTTGTCTGGCTTTCCACACGGGACATTCGTCTACGCCAACCATGTTGAAAGTTTAGCCCACGATACATCGGACCTTTCAAGATTCTCCACCAAGTCAACCCGGTCACATACAAGCTTCAACTCGCTCCTCACTTCAGGATTCACCCTGTGTTCCATGTATCACTGTTAAAACCTCACTATCCTGCTGTTCTCCCTCCTTCCACAGACCCTGATCCTGACATGCCCCCCATTGAAGAAGATCCAATCTACACTGTTCGTGACATCTAGGACTCCCGACGTTGGGGTGGTCGCCTAGAATACCTGGTCGACTGGGAAGGGTATGGACCAGAGGAAAGATCTTGGATTCCACGGGATGATATCCTTGACCCAACACTTCTCACTGAGTTCCACCAGCAGCATCGACAGCGACCGGCTCCACGGCCTCGAGGCAGACCCTGGAGGAGGGGGTAATGTCAGGGATCAATCAGGTTCATTCACACCCACTGCACAAAGATCACAATCACCTGAGTATTAACCACCTGCACCTGTCATCTAATCCAGCACCACTGAGCACTACAAAAGAGCACACTTCTCATCCAGTCTCCGTCGAACCTTGAACTAGGAACCGACCTGCTAACTCTCTCTCTCTCTGTGATTCCCAGATTTGTGTATTCATCAGCTCCAGTGTGACTCCACAGTATTCCAGCAAAAAGACTTACCTACTGCTTCTTTCCCTAGACCCCACGTTTCCTCCTGGATTCTCCCCTATTCTCCTGTGATCCTTCCCTGTGTTTCCCGGTTGGCACACCCTTGCTATATCCAAGCAGATCTCTACAACATATCATCCCACGATCATTCCTCTGCAAATCATACCCTGCATCTGTCAATTTCATCTGATGCTCACTTGCCATTCAAATATTAAAGCTTTCTGAATCCTATTTACCTTGTTTTCCTCGTGTATATCCTGACAACCTGCCATCAGATCCCAATATTAACTAAATAAACTGATTGTAATGTTAAATTTCTGTCTTTAAGCCCAAGATCTTTGTTTCTTTTATTAAAATAGTTTTCTTTAAGTGATTTGTTGTCGGACTGCGTAATGCACTGGACTTGGGTTATTTTTTTAATTTTCAAGTCAGATTTGAGATGACACACAAAGCAGTGCAGGCAGAAACACCTCACTCAAGCGGTCAGTGTGGTCAGATAACATTAACAACTTCAAAGTTTAGATCTGGGCAGCAAATCGCAAAAGCATTGTAAGCTTAAATAACCATTGGTGACAATAATTTCTACAATCCACTTATGTTGCATACAAAGTATACTTTTTTGGGAAACGCAGCTGTACTGTTATGAAGGTAACTGAGGACCCAAAAGCGGTGTATGAAAAAACAGAGTCTTTAATGAAGCTTAGTAGATAATGTCAACACAAAGTCTTCTCCTTGAGAGGAATACAAACAAAAACAGCCCGCAGAGAGGGCGATAACAAACAGCATAAGCAAGTGCTTCCTACGAGCTGGAGTAAGTCCACGGGTAGATGACAGGGTAAGTGGAGAAGCGACAACAGGCTGCGGGTCTCTCCCAAGGCAGAGGGTAGCTGTTGAATACCACTCTCTCGTGGCGTCAGGTAACTGGGCACAGAGATAGGAGATGGTCTTTAGCGGTGAACAGTATAGTGATGGCGGATGCCAACAGGACAGGACTCTGGGCAGAGATAAACAGGGCTGTAGTTGCTTCTAGAGAAAGTATCACTGAGTGAGAATCCAACAGAGAATGTAGTGAGAGCGAGGAGAGAAATAGAGAGCTAATCAGAGGAAAGAGGGAACAGGTGGACAGAGGATTAACGAGGAACTCAGGGAAGATGAGAAACAGCTGGAAGCGGAGGAGAGGGAATAATAACATAAAACGACCAACAGAGGGCGACAGAGTAGAGGGAAAGAACAGAAGTGAGACATAACATGACAGTACCCCTCCCTCAACGAGCGCCTCCTGGCGCTTCCGAGGAGGAGACCTGGTGGCGACGGAGGAAATCATCGATAAGCGAACGGTCCAACACGTCCCGAGAGGGAACCCAACTTCTCTCCTCGGATCTGTAACCCTCCCAATCGACCAGAAATTGATGCCCACGACCCCGAGCACGCATGTCAAGAATCTTGCGGACCCTATAGATAGGAGCGCCTTCAACACAAACGGGAAGAGAGGGGGGACGAGTGGGAGTGCGAAGAGCGGGCTTTACACAGGAGACGTGAAAAACTGGGTGGACACGGCGCAGATAGCGGGGGAGAAGAAGTCGCACCGCGACGGGGCTAATAACCTGCGAGATGCGGAACGAACCGATGAAGCGCGGAGTCAACTGACGCGAGACAGATTTAAGGGGAAGGTTGAGGGTGGAAAGCCATACCCTCTGGCCGCGACAATATCTGGGGCTCTTAGTTCTATGCTTGTTGGCCGCCCTTACAGTCTGTTCCCTATAACGGCAGAGAGCCAATCTAACACCCCTCCAGGTGCGCTCACAACGTTGGACAAAAGCTTGAGCGGAAGGGACGCTGGAGTCGGCGATTTGCGACGAGAACAGCGGAGGTTGGTACCCGAGGCTGCTCTGAAAAGGAGACAGGCCAGTAGCAGACGACGGAAGCGAGTTATGGGCGTATTCTGCCCAGGGAAGGTGTTCGGACCAGGACGCGGGGTTACGGAAAGATAGGCTGCGCAAGATGCGGCCGACAGTCTGATTGGCCCGTTCGGCTTGACCGTTAGATTGAGGGTGGAAGCCGGACGAGAGACTGACGGAAGACCCAATTAGGCGACAAAACTCCTTCCAAAACTGGGACGTAAATTGCGGACCTCTATCCGAAACAATATCAGAGGGGAGGCCATGAATCTTGAAAATATTCTCGATGACTATTTGCGCCGTCTCTCTGGTGGACGGGAGCTTAGTGAGGAGAATAAAGTGGGCCGCTTTAGAAAATCGATCGACGACAGTGAGAATGACCATATTGCCCGCCGACGCAGGGAGGCCGGTGATGAAATCTAAGGCGATGTGTGACCACGGCCGAGAGGGGATGGGAAGTGGTCTGAGAAGTCCGGCCGGAGGAGAGTTCCCGGATTTAGTCTGCGCGCAGACGGAACAAGCAGCCACGAAACGACACGTGTCACGTTCCCGAGTGGGCCACCAAAAACGCTGGCGAATGGAAGCGAGCATGCCCCGAACGCCGGGGTGACCAGCCAATTTGGCCGAGTGAGCCCACTGAAGAACGGCCAGGCGGGTGGGGGCGGGAACAAAGAGGAGGTGTCTAGGACAGGCGCGCGGCGAGGGAGTGAGAGCGAGCGCTCGTTAACCTGCCTCTCTATTCCCCAGACAGTTGACCCAACGATACGGGCCGTAGGGAGAATCCCCACGGGGTCCGTGGAGACTTCGGGGGAATAGAGACGTGACAAGGCATCGGGCTTAGTGTTCTTGGAACCAGGGCGGTAGGAAATAACGAAATCGAACCGGGCGAAAAACAGCCCAACGAGCCTGGCGCGCGTTGAGTCGTTTGGCGAAGCGAATGTATTCCAGGTTCTGATGGTCAGTCCAGACGACAAAAGGAACGGTCGCCCCCTCCAACCACTGTCGCCACTCGCCTAGAGCTAGGCGGATGGCGAGCAGCTCGCAGTTACCCACGTCGTAGTTACGTTCAGGCGGCGACAGGCGATGAGAAAAGTACGCGCACGGATGGACCTCGTTGCCCGAGAGAGAGCGTTGGGAAAGGATGGCTCCCACGCCCACCTCAGACGCGTCAACCTCAACCACAAACTGTTTAGACAAATCAGGCATAACAAGGATGGGCGCGGACGTAAAGCGGGTCTTGAGGAGATCAAAAGCCCCCTGGGCGGAACCGGACAATCTAAAGCACGATTTGACAGATGTAAGGGCAGTCAGGGGGGCGGCCACCTGACTGAAATTACGGATGAAACGTCGATAAAAATTTGCGAAACCGAGAAAGCGCTGCAGCTCGACGCGCGACTTAGGAACGGGCCAGTCTAAAACGGCTTGGACCTTAGCAGAATCCATCTTAATACCCTCTGCAGAAATGACAGAGCCGAGAAAACTAACGGAGGCGGCATGAAAGGTGCATTTCTCAGCTTTAACGTAAAGACGGTTCTCTAAAAGGCGCTGGAGGACGCGACGCACATGCTGGACATGAACTTGGCGAGACGGAGAGAAAATCAGGATGTAGTCGAGATAAACGAAAACAAAGATGTTTAGCATGTCTCTCAGGACGTCATTAGCCGAACGGAAGGACCCGTTATTCAAAATGTCCTAACGGAGTGTTAAACGCAGTCTTCCACTCGTCCCCCTCCCTAATGCGAACGAGATGGTAAGTGTTACGCAGATCCAATTTGGTGAAAAACTTGGCTCCGTGCAAGATCTCAAAAGCTGATGACATAAGAGGGAGCGGGTAACGATTCTTAACTGTTATGTCATTCAAGCCTCGATAATCAATGCAGGGGCGCAAGGAACCGTCCTTCTTCTGCACAAAAAAACCCCCTGCCCCGGCGGGAGAAGAGGAGGGGACAATAGTACCAGCCTCGATAGCTACGGATAAATAATCCTCGAGAGCCCGACGTTCGGGAGCCGACAGCGAGTAAAGTCTACCCCGGGGTGGTACCCGGACGAAGTTCGATACTACAATCATAAGAACGATGGGGGGGAGGGAAGTGGACCGGGAACAACAGAACACCGTCCGCAGATCGTGATACTCCTCTGGTACCCCCGACAAATCACCAGGCTCCTCCTGAAAAACAGAGACAGAGGATACAGGGGGAACAGCAGACATTAAACATTTAACATGACAAGAGACATTCCACGAAAGGACAGTATCTTTAGCCCAATTAATAGAGGGATTATGTTGAACTAACCAGGGATGGCCTAAAACAATGGGGGCGAAAGGGGACTGAAAAATAAAAAATAAATGGTCTCGCTGTGATTACCGGAGACAGTGAGAGTCAAAGGTAAGGTCTCACGCTGAATCTTGGGAAGGGAACTGCCGTCCAGGGCAAACGGGGCTGTGGGCTGACATAAGTCCATGAGAGGGATACCATGTTCTCGAGCCCAGGTGTCGTCCATGAAGCAGCCCTCCGCGCCAGAGTCCACCAACGCCCTGCAGGTGGCAGCAGAGCCAGTCCAGCGGAGATGGACAGGAAGAGTGGTGCAAGACCTCGAAGGAGAGACCAGAGTAGTAGCGCTCACCAGTAGCTCTCCTCTTACTGGCGAGCACTGGCTTTTACCGGGCAGGAGGTCACGAAGTGTGCAGCAGAACCACAGTAAAGGCAGAGACGGTGGGTGATTCTCCGCTCCCTCTCCTTAGCAGAAATGCGAATGCTCCCCAGTTGCATGGGCTCGGGAACCGAGGCGGTGGAGGAGGGTGGTAGTGCAGCGGAGAGGGGTGCAAAGGAAAATGTAGACTCCTGGTCGCGAGCTCGGCAACGGCGATCGAAACGCCTCTCTAGGCGAATAGCGAGCTCGATCACGGCATCCAGACGGGAGGGTACCTCTCGGGAAAGAATCTCCTCCCTCACCTCCGTCCAGAGACCATCCAAAAAACGAGCGAGCAACGCCGGCTCGTTCCAGTCACAGGAGGCTGCGAGAGTACGGAACTCAATGGAGAAGTCAGTAACAGAGCGCTTACCCTGACGCAGGGACGAAAGGACCCGGGATGCCTCCTCCCCAAAAACAGAGCGGTCAAATACCCGAATCATCTCCTCCTTGAAATCCTGATAACAGTTAGTACATTCAGCCTCCGCCTCCCAGATGGTTGTTCCCCACTCTCGAGCCCGTCCAGAAAGGAGAGAAACAACGTAGGCAATACGGGCTCTGCTCTGGGAGTAAGTAGTGGGCTGGAGAGAAAAAACCACGTCACACTGGGTGAGAAAAGCACGGCATTCAGAGGGCTCACCAGTATAGCACGGCGGGTTATTAATCCTGGGCTCTGGAGGCTCGGGGCCCCTGGAGGAGACCGGTGGCTCTGAACGAAGGAGAAGAACCTGCCTCGAGAGTTAGAGAGCTAATCAGAGGAAAGAGGGAACAGGTGGGCAGAGGATTAACGAGGAACTCAGGGAAGATGAGAAACAGCTGGAAGCGGAGGAAAGGAGAGGGAATAATAACATAAAACGACCAACAGAGGGCGACAGAGTAGAGGGAAAGAACAGAAGTGAGACATAACATGACATGTACAGTTGCTAATTTTATGCTAATAAGATGCACGCTATTCCTTCTCTTATAATCTGAAAACGTTGGTGATACTGGAATGGTATCTAACTTTTTAAACACTTGTTTCAGAGGGAAGCCAACTGCAACTGTGGCACGTAGAGTGCAGCTGGATTTCTGAATCGGATCAAGGGGAGTTTCATAAAAACTTAAATTATTTTTATTCTGCAAAGTGCAGCCTTCAAACAACGTTGCAAATTTAATTGAAATAATATTCCATTGCTGTCTCTGTAGGCAGCTTACTGAAATGACAGGCAACAGCCACAACAGCTGATGTAGAAATGACACTCACGCTACCTGCAACTCCTCGACTGATACTCCTTGGTATGTATTGAAGTATATATTTTTTTCTTTTTATGATTACAAAAGCCACCAGGGTGTTTTCTGCATTTCAGCAAAAGTGTTTTCTTCTTCACAAGACTTAAAAATATCGGGGGGAAATTACACCTTTTGACATTAACATCTGTCCCGACAGTCCATGATCAACATATTAAAATGCATTTCTTATGTAAAAAGAACAGGACCCATCTGTGAATGGGTAAAATATGTCAGTGTCCCTTGCACTCATTTGCAATGTGACATTGGCAAATTAAAAAAAATTTTATGTCAATGCTGATATGGGGTTTCTTTGTAAAAGTTTCAGCTGAAACACCAGGAAGATGTATTCACCACTGGATGGCATGTGAAGGCATCCAACCAACTTTTCTGTCTGGGCTTGCTGCTGCCTTTTCTACTAACAACACATTACATTTTCAGTACCAAGATTATGCTATGTGCACACTGGAATTCATTCAAAGGCTAGCTGCTTAGATGCTTACATCCTTCTGCTGTTACTGTGTGATGTGGGCATTTTGAGAACCTTGTGTTGCTCACGTCTCATTTCACTGGTCATGTACAACTGCACAAAAGATCTAATTGCTGGAGCTTGTTAAAGAAATTGTTTACCCAAAAATGAAAATGTACTCACCTTGATACTATCCCAAATATATTACTTTTTTTTCTTCTTCAGCAGAACACAAATGAAGCTCTGAGGGGCAAAAAGTGAATGGGTGCCAAAACTATGAAGTTAAAAAACACAGAAAAGCAATTCAAACGACTCCAATGATTTATGTAAAGATTTCCATCTAAAAATTTTAATTTGTGTTCTGATGATGATAGAAAATCATACACATCTGGCATGGCATTAAGGTGAGTAAATGATGATTTAATTTTTATTTTTGGGTGAACTATTCTCCTGACATTAATCAGGGCAAAGCAAACTACCACTTTCTCTGAAACATGTTTATATATTGTTTAACCAATGACAATGCATAACTCCTAAAAAGATGCTAAAATGTAACATTACCTACACCTACTGTAGTAAAGGGCAGTGTTCCTGATACAAAAATAGACTTTGGATAATTCTATTCTATACAATATATATATATATATATAAATATAGCATACTAATTATGAACACACACATTTATTTTTCAGGCATTTCACCGGGATAAATCCTGAGAGAGGCATCAAGGATGGACGAATCAAAGTCCTGTCAAAGCCTACGGGGAAAGTCGCCCAGAAAAAGATGACATCAGTCAACCCTCGTGTCTCCAGTCTACTAAAGAAACAAAATGGACTTTGAGTGGGACTTTATAGAAGTCAGCACGCACGCAAATAAAGAGAGACATGTTTTGAGAAGACACTTTGAAGCTATATTATTTGTGTTAAAAGTATTTCAAAGCAGCGGAGGATTTCAAAGGCATTTATACACTGTATTAAAACACTGTATTTTTATAGCAAGACTAAGGAATAATTTATTAAATCACAAAAAAGTAAACACATTGTAGTCCTTTTTGCTAGCAGTCCATTAGCTTATACAGTAGCATGTAGTGTATTTGTACTGTAGTTTACAGTAAAATCCTGCAAATATACCTGGTTGAAAAGTACAAATAAACAGTAATTAACTGCTGATTCTTTTGTCAGTATTTCAAGTCAAGTCAAGTGGTTTTTATTGTCGTTTCAACCATATACAGTTAGTATAGTACACAGCGAAACGAGACAACGTACGGAAAGTATTCAGACCCCCTTAAATGTTTCACTCTTTGTTATATTGCAGCCATTTGCTAAAATCATTTAAGTTCATTTTTTTTCCTCATTATTGTACACACAGCACCCCATATTGACAGAAAAACACAGAATTGTTGACATTTTTGCACATTTATTAAAAAAGAAAAACTGAAATATCACATGGTCCTAAGTATTCAGACCCTTTGCTGTGACACTCATATATTTAATTCAGGTGCTGTCTATTTCTTCTGATCATCCTTGAGATGGTTCTACACCTTCAATTGAGTCCAGTTGTGTTTGATTATACTGATTGGACTTGATTAGGAAAGCCACACACCTGTCTATATAAGACCTTACAGCTCACAGTGCATGTCAGAGCAAATGAGAATCATGAGGTCAAAGGAACTGCCTGAAGAGCTCAGAGACAGAATTGTGGCATGGCACAGATCTGGCCAAGGTTACAAAAACATTTCTGCTGCCCTCAAGGTTCATAAGAGCACAGTGGCCTCCATAATCCTTAAATGGAAGACGTTTGGGATGACCAGAAACCTTCCTAGAGCTGGCCGTCCGGCCAAACTGAGCTATCGGGGGAGAAGAGCCTTGGTGAGAGAGGTAAAGAACCACCCAAATATCACTGTGGCTGAGCTCCAGAGATGCAGTTGGGAGATGGGAGAAAGTTGTAGTAAGTCAACCATCACTGCAGCCATCCACCAGTCGGGGCTTTATGGCAGAGTGGCCTGACGGAATCCTCTCCTCAGTGCAAGACACATGAAAGCCTGCATGGAGTTTGCTAAAAACACCTGAAGGACTCCAAGATGGTGATAAATAAGATTCTCTGGTCTGATGAGACCAAGATAGAACTTCTTGGCCTTAATTCTAAGCGATATGTGTGGAGAAAACCAGGCACTGCTCATCACCTGTCCAATACAGTCTCAACAGTGAAGCATGGTGGTGGCAGCATCATGCTGTGGGGGTGTTTTTCAGCTGCAGGGACAGGACGACTGGTTGCAATCGAGGGAAAGATGAATGTGGCCAAGTACAGGGATATCCTGGATGAAAACCTTCTCCAGAGTGCTCTGCACCTCAGACTGGGCCGAAGGAGTGGCTTCACAACAACCTGACCAAGTTTTTACTGGTCAAGTCATTTAAAAGTTACCATCTTTATAGAAATAATGCTTTGATGCCTTTGAGCCCCCCATGAGCAAGCCAAAGGCGAAAAAAACAAGAGAAAATAAAACTTCTTAATATGTTTAATAGGTGGCACGAGGAACTGGCTTTAATATAAATCTAATTACTAATATAAAGTAAACTACAGTATAACTACATAGTTGAGATACATTAAAAGCCATTTTTCATATAAAATGAAACGTTTTAGTGCTTATTAAATAGGTTACACAAAAAAGATTGTTTGACTGATTTCATCAAACAAAGCAGAAACCGGTACGACCAAAATAATCATATTTCAATAGTTATAAGCCATATGCGAAATGACCAAAATTATATATCTTGGTACAAGTAATTTTATATCACAATATAAGATATCAGTATTTATCACGATACAAATCATTAATAGGGAAGGAAATGCATTTTACATCTCAAAAATAAATATGTTACTTGTTTGTTATTAAGTAAACTCTACAGGTTACGCAACCGTTTAATTAGAAATTTAAGAAGTATACTCAGTTTAGGATTTAGTCCTACATAAGGTGTGTGACTTCAGCGGACATTTAACTCTACTTATGGTCGTTCATTTTTCCGTTTCCGACAATGTTCTTTTTTCTGATTCTGGCCTTATGCGTGTCCCATACATGATGTAATTCGCATAGCCTAAAAGTAATTTTGTCCATTGTAAGACTTTCTTGCCTGTGTAAACAATTAGAGGATGTGACAGCGCTATGGATCATGAAACAGCAGTGGTGTTGATGTGGGAGTTGTTGTTGTGTTCAGTTCAAAGCTGTTTTGTATTGTCAGTGATATCTTCTTCGGTACACAATCATATCATATTGGCCAGTAGCTATCTAGTGGCTACCTAACACTTCCTAAAAGGCTGATTTCATGACTGAGATTCAGTTAGCTAGTTGTGTGTATAACTTTGCCAAACTGCTTGTGTTTTTAGCGACAAGCACCTGCTTGTTTAGACGTAGAACATAGGCTAAATACAGCAAATTACTTGAAAGTTTATCATCGCTATAACGGATTTTTTTCCCTCCATAAATATCAAGATCTTTTTATATCATGATATAGATTTTTTTTTCATGGAAAATCCAAAAAAAAAAAAAAAGGGTTCATATATTAAAAAACATGTAATAGGGGTGAGTAATATTGGCAAATATATATATAATATATAGTGGCGGCTGCTGGTCTTTCAAAGAGGGGAAGCTCATTTTCGGCCTACATTATAAACTTATTTACCCTATTTTTTGCACTAAATCAATCTTAGGTGTTGATCTGCCCTGCTGTTTAATTCTAATTTTTTCCTCGTAAGGAAGACTTTCAAATGGCTTCGCCAAATTCAGGTCGACAATATTAGCACCGTCTGCCATCGAGCGCAGTTTCACCAGTATGACGCTAGCCTAGCCTACTGTATGAATGAATGAACGAACGAACGAACGAACGAACGCTCTAAAACAAAATATATTAAACTTGGTAAAACTGAAACAAGGAATGTGGTGTATAATTGTGTGAAATGTATTATGCAAATTGACTAGCAATTTGGCCAAACAAATATAAAGAAATAGGTTGCAGCAGTTTGTCTTTCGACTACACTTGAGAAATCCGCGATGGGACTGAGCGCGAAATAGCTTCAGTGACTCCTTATAGTACAGATTCGCTGTCAATCAAAAGGAGATGCAGTCTTTCGACAGATCCTCCAATCATCACGCGGAAGCCCGGAGTCCGGGCCAGCCCACTCCTCATTCACCCCCAGAGACGCTGAGCGTCCGTGGGCGGGACATAATCGCAGCATTTATCCAATGACCGTCTATTTTCAGAGCACTGAAAAAAACTGTTCAGAGCAGCCACATTGAAGTCAATGGACGCTCGGCTTCAACAGGGAAATGCACTGACGCTACGGGAATGTATGAGAAGTAAATCGAGTCAGCCGACCTGCTATATGTAATGTAGCTCATTCTGAACTAACTCGTCTTCTAGATGAACGTGTTCTAACGCATTTTTAGTCAATAAATTGTTTACACAATAGTACATATTTGACCATTATTTTTTTGACATTATAGGGGAAGCTGAGCTTCCCTTGCAGTCTTAAAGAAATCCCCACTGATATATATATATATTATATATATATATATATATATATATATATATATATATATATATATACTAAAAATTTCTAGAATCTCTCTCTCTCTCAGAGAAAGAGAGATTCTATAAATTTTTAGTCAATAATAATGTTAATGATGATAAAGCCAACTTTTGAAAAATAATTGAAGTTTTAAATGAACTTTTTTCATTTAAATGAAGTTTTTCATTTAAAATCATGTTCAAAGTAGCCTATTAAAAAATATTTGATCTGATTCGTCTACTCTGCTGATTCGTCGTTGCTTTTTAACCCAAGCAAACAATGAGTTGACCAGAAGCGTTTGTGTTGATTCTTAAGCAAATCCTTCAATCACATATTTGTTTTGGATTTAGCCTTTAGCGGATACTGGAAACCTATTTGGCAACTACTGTATCCATGATTTTCACAGGCAGTGAAATGACCCATTATGCTTAGCGCATTCTTAGCACGTGTGTGGAAGAGTAAGAGGTAGAGAGAGAGCGAGAGTGAGACACGGACATACAGCATGCTAAGAGAGAAAGAATCAATGTACACAATGTGCTAAATTTCATTGCGTTTCTTGTTAAGCACTTCAATATGAAAACATTTAGGGAATCTAGAAATCCAAACCAGACGCTGTAAGGTTTGAAAAAGAGGACATATCCATGAAAAGAGGATGTATGGTCATAATAGGTTTCATTGAAAAATCTTCACATTTGAGGGACATACCTTTGCATTCTTTCTGCATTAACAATGTAGACTGCTGAGAAGACGCATGTCACATACACAGCGCAACTTGTGTATGAACCTTGTAAAAATGATTACAAAATATATAAAAAATGAGGAGACTTATCTGACAAAATTTGGAATTATCCATCAATGTTTTAAAAAAACAATAGTCAAGTGATAAAGAATTAGTTTAATGCAACAAATGACATCTGGTCATTCGGGCATTGGCAGCTTTTGGGTGGGCTTTCGGTGTAACACTCATTTTCCAGTAGTTTTTATCCAACTGTAGTTGTTATAACACCCTCTAACAGCACATATTCCTCCAGAGCCTCCGCTGCTCGCCATTAACAATAATGTTAGCCTAGCTGATAACAACAACTAAGTGAAAATGTGAAGCATCCTAGAGGAAGTCTCTCACCATAATGGCGCCACCCATGGAGAAGTCAGGAAAGGTGGATATAGCCTACTAGATTGTGACAAGGAAGAGGGTGGGGTTGGGCCGTGACTGTGCATGCCTGGTCCTAGGGCTGGGACGGTTACCGCATTACCGCAATACCGCATTACCGCAATACTGCGGTCACGTGACTCCAACCGCGGGTCTGAGCTTGTCACCGTCGTCACCGCAAAAAAAAAAAAAAAAAACATTGGCCTGCACGTGTGTGCACGTTGTGTCTAATGACATGGATTCGTTGTGTCTAATGACATGGGTTCATTGATTCTAATGATATGGATTATGTCTAATGATATTAGCCTACATGGATTCAAGGTTTTCTAAACAAAACTTATCAAAATATGGAGCAAATCCGACCTTTCGCGAGTTGGGGAGCGCAATGTTCCATGACACATAATAACATTCCATTTGTATTAGAGATGCGCGGATGGGCTATTATTATTTAATCCGCAACCGCATCACAAAACTCATCTGTCCGCACCAACGTTTTTTGATAAATTTTCAAAACCGCATCCGCGGCGCTGACTGTTTTAAGGTCTGAGCGATGCAAGGCGCTGCTGCCGCGAGGCTAGAAAGCTCTTGGCTGTTCTAGAAAGGAGACTGATCCAATGCTGCAAAGATATTTTAAAGGCTAAAGTCCCTAGTAGGCTATAGCCTATTGGCTATGTTGTATCCCCAGAATATCAGCAGTGAAGTCCGTTTCCGATTGGCGCACAGGGATAAAAATAAATAAATAAATAGTAACGCACATCGGCAAACCTGACTACTAGGCTACTGTAGCCTAAACTTTTATCATTTTGTTTTGAATTTTGTTTAAAATGCATTTTAAGATTTCTATTTATTTCTCATGTCTGTGAGGCAGTAGGCCTAGCCGCCGAGTTTCGGTTCATTTATGAGAGAGCTCACGCGCAAGAGATCGCATCGGCGCTTCCACGTCCTGCTGCTGATTATATGTCTGCTATATTTGCTTCTTATTTATTAATTCCAGGCAATTAGTTAATGAAACAGTGATTAAAATTAAGATACAATTTATACAAAATGAAATTTTAAGTTAAAGAAAGGCTTTCTACAAAACAAAACTTAATAAAGTGGTCAAAATCATGTCTGACCCATCTTCAATGCGAATGTATCTGAGAATAATCTTAAATAAGGAAATCTATACAGTGATTAGTTCATGCCAAATTACTGCTTGATGAAAATTTGACTATTTAAAATTGTGCTTGTTTTTTTTCTTTGGATGTAGGTGACAATATTTAAAGTCTGTCTATCAAAAGCGACTTCTGATGTGTGCGCCAAAGTCTGTCGGGGGGGGGGGGGGACTTCTCTGATCCAATGTAATGTATTTAATGCGGTTTACTGCTATACCGCGGGAATATCTTGCTTTTCAACCGCGGTTAGAAAAAATCCATACCGCCCCAGCCCTACCTGGTCCCCAATCGGACTAATCAGCCGAGGAGAGGGATAGGTGCAACGAGATGCAGCAGTTCGAGAGAGAGAGCGCTACAGGCAGCTGCCCTGTATGCGTTTACGTTTGTGTGTCTTTGTGTTTAAGTTTATTAAAAACATTACTTTGATGCTTCGTCTGGCTCCCGCCTCCTCCATTCCATTGAACCCTGTTACATAGATATAAATGCGCCGTTGACAAATGTGTTATTTAATCATTCCGCGATCGCTTCTCTCTCCATTTTGCAGAAGTACAGATGCTGGAAAGAAAGCTTGACAGCGTCAACAACAGTAATAAATGGCAGTCGGGCTTACAGTGGAGGGTCAGTTTCACATCATAGATGATGAAGCCTTAACAAACTCCACATTTTCTCTCTGAATGTAAAATTATTAGAATCTGAAGCGCGCTCTCTCTCTCTCTCTCTCTCTCTCTCTCTCTCTCTCTACGTCAGAAAGAATGCTCTCATCCAAGAACGTGAGAAAACAGCACCTTTTAATACAAAAATAAATTCCTCATTCTGTGTTTGTCTTGCTTCTTCCCGCGTTCCATGTGTTCATCTTTTTCCATGCTTGTTTGTCTCTCATTATCAGTCACACGTCCTTCCAGGTGAATCGTAACACACTGCGATATAGACGATATAGAAAAATCTCTACTGACTAACACTTTATACCAACGCCACGATATATATCACCATACTGCCCAGCCCAACCCACAGTGTGTGTTTGAACTTCCAACACCACAGCACTTATATTTTTTAATGATAGTCTTTTCCATTCTCCATAAACCACCTCAGCGATGTTTAAAATAAACAACTGTGATAACTTTGGACAATGTTTTTAATTAGTAGAGTCAGTAGAGTTCCTGATGTAGTCAAACTCATTCCGCTTGAAAGTCAGTGGTACGCTTCTCTCCAGTATGCACACTTTCATGCGATTTCAGTGTTCCTAAATGAGCGAAACTCTTTTCACAATGGGAGCACTTGTAAGGTTTTATTCCAGTATGTGTTTTCTGGTGCTCTTTAAAACTTACGAGCCATGAAAAACTTTTGTGACAAACAGAACACACGAAGGGCCTCTCATTTGTATGCATTTTCAGTTGTTTTTTTAGATTTGTGGCCTCAGCGTAACTCTTGTCACACCGAGAACTCTTGTGTAGTTTCTTTTCAGAATGAGTTTTCAAATGACTTCTTAGGTTTCCTTGATGTATGAAATTCTTCCCACACTGAAGGCATGTGTAAGGCCTTTCTCCAGTGTGAATTCTTAAGTGAATCTTAAGATGTCCAATTTGTTTGAAACTCTTTCCACACTGATCACATTTGAAAGGCTTCTCTCCGGTGTGAATTTGCATGTGATTCTTCAGGTTTTCTTTATGTATAAAAGTCTTGTCACACTGAGGGCAGACGAAAGGCCTCTCTCCAGTGTGAATTCTTATGTGAATCCTGAGGTTTCCTTTTTGAATGAAACTCTTTCCACACTGAGGACACATGTAAGGCCTTTCACCAGTATGAATTCTGAAGTGATCCATAAGGTGGTCTCTGCATGTGAAGCTCTTTTCACATTGAGAACAGCAAAATGATTTTTTGGCTGCTCTTTTCTGAAAGAAATCATTTTCAGTCTGTGAGCAACTTATAGACTTTTCTCCTGTTATGACATTATGAGGTTCCTCATCCTGATATTCCTCCTCCACTTCATTTGGTTCATGACGTTTCCCTTCCATCGGTTCTAAAATGAACATAAAATTGTCATAAATTAAATTCAAAAGAAGCAAAGGTGAAATGAATGGAAAAGTGACCTACAATTGGTGATAGAAACCAACAGGACTATGACTTTGTAAACTACATTCACTAAACTTTTATGATTGTATTGGAATATTCTGGGTTTAATACAAGTTAAGCTCAATCAAAAGCATTTGTGACATAATGGGGATTACCACATAAAGTAATTTCAATTAGTGCCTCTTTTTCTTTAAAATAAATGCAACAATCGAGGTTACAGTGAGGCACTTACAGTAGAAGTGAATGGGGCAGGGGAAGTGGGCGTGGTCAGCAGCGGAAAGGAGGGGAAAAGAAGACAATAACTGTCTGTCTGATGCTTTATTACACTGAAATGGTCTTCGGTGGTGGCTGCTGTACACTGTCATCCACCTGCGTGATGCTTTTTCTTTTTTTACGTAATTGCAATTAATTAATATGAAATGTAGTTGCTTCAATGTGCTGTGGAAAATCAAACTAACATATTTCTGAAGGGCTAGTTTTATATATTCATGAGTAAAACACTTTACTGATTTGGGATTGTGCTTCTATAGTGAAAATGTTTGTTTCCTACTCCATAACAGATATTTTGTTCCTTTCATCAGCCTTTTAATAATTTAAAAATAATATGGAATATCTAAAGGCAAATGAGGATGGTTTGCTTCCTAATGTCAAATGTCATTAGAACAGGAAATATATTACAATATAATTTTGTTCATGGTTCAGACTTTTATTCTAAATTGCACTTGCCCTTATGTTTACCATAGTTTTTCCATTGTTTAACGGTGCCATTTGCAATGCCATAATCTCAGGTAAAACCATGAATGGCTCCCCATTACAGTGGTTTTGGTAGTTAAAAACAAACAGTTTATTTGCTATGAAAAAACAAGAATAGCCAAAACACACTTAAAAACGTAACTTTACCTACAACTGCCACAGTTCTAATGAAACATTCTGTAACAGTTTACTGTGATAAATGGAGTAAGGGTGTTGATGTGTGTCTTGCAATTGGTGCTGGTGCAAGGGCAGGTGTTTTTTCTTTTCGCTCGTAAGTGCGAACTCAAACTTTTTCTCATAAACAATCTTACAAGATACTTATTAATCAGACAAAACATTTAAACATTAAAAATCTTTTCATTGGCCATTTCGATGCACAATTCAAACAGTAGGAAGAGGTCATTCGGCACATTTGAAAATTTAGATTTTGTGTTTTTCATCAGACAGCAACAATATGTGAATGAGATTTTGCATTTGAATAACTTTTGAGAATTATTCCATGACGCTGATTCACAAATATAAGTTCTTAGACTGGTTAACACTCACGAAAGAAGGGATCTACAGGGTTTGTGTTAGCGATGTGAATCTTCACTGGCCACATGATTCGATTACGATTCAAAGGGTAACGCTTAGATTATAAAACAATTCTCGATGCATCAAGATCAGTTTCTTCAAAAAAACTTTTTTACTCTCTTTTGTCCCTTTCAGCTTTTTATTTAACAGCCGTTTTAAAAATCAGAATGAGTCACATCACATAAACTGGCCTTTTACATTCAGTATTGGCTGTGAACAAAACATGGAACATCCACAAGATTAAATAAATGCTTCTATAGTTTCAAAGAGTGTGGAGGAGTGTTCGAGGACCACGCGACGGTACATCAGAGAACCGCTGAGTGAGCTTTTCTCTCTCTCCTCTCTCTCTCTTTCGCACCGTGTTGGCCTTTTCCCTCGCCTATTTTTTTGTTGTTGTTTTCTTCCCCTCCTGTCTCCTCCCAGGGCGAGGAAGGCGGGGATGACCATGCGGGACGCAAGATACACCCCGCCCCAGGGATGGGGGGGGGGAGGGGGGGGGGGTACGTCATGTACCCCGGCCTGAGATAACGGCGGGAGGGGTGTGGAGCGGAGGGGGCGGGGCCGGGGCCAAATATCGCGCGCCCGGTCCCCAATCGGCCTGATGCGGCGCGCGAGGGATAAAGGCGGCCGGTGACGATGGTTCGACAGAGAGAGAATTACGGGCATGTCCGTCATGTGTGTTTATGTTTGTGTGCTTTGTGTTTCCTCCTCTTTTGTAAGTCGCTTTGGATAAAAGCATCTGCCAAATGAATAAATGTAAATGTAAATGTAAATGTGTGCTTATGGTTTAAGTTTTCATTAAATATAATTTATGTTGACAAGCCGGTTCTCGCCTCCTCCTTGCCCATCCTTTAACTGTGTTACACTCAAATTTTGATAGAGTGGTTCAGGGAGCATGAGGAATAATTTTCACACATGGATTGGCCACCACAGAGTCCTGACCTTAACCCCATTTTAAGTCTTTGGGATGTCCTGGAGAAGACTTTACCGAGTGATTCAACTCTCCCGTTATCAATAAAAGATCTTGGCCAAAAATGAATGCAACAAAATAAATGTTGTGACATTGCATAAGGTTGTTGAAACAATGCCACAACAAATGCGCACCATAATCAAAACTAAAGGCGGTCCAATTAAATATTAGAGTATGCTTTTTTTTTTTTTTTGGCCAGGCAGTGTATTAAGCCACTTGGAGTCAAATTTTAGTCAGTTAAGAATAAGTGTGATTCATAAAGGTTCATAAGTGATAAGACTTAGTCTCAGCTACTAAATTGATTAAGAGTGCTGGAGATGTATCCTAACCTGGTTAAGAGTGCAATGACTGTGTACCACAGAGATAACACACTCTACAACAAAGAATGAATGTGTTTGACTTATGATAGTGGAATTTGGGCATATGTGTTTTGTAGTTGAGCGAAATGAAATCCATAAATATAATTATTTAATTGCAGGGCATTTTTTCCATTTAACGAATACATTGAAACTCTTTGTGAATTTATGCCTGTTCACACCAAATCCATAAAATACCAAAGTATTTTACTCCAGTGCAGTAGTGTTATACCAGTCTCCTTTCCGCACCCTTCAGCTGTTAGATTAATAAAATGAATGCTGTTAAAGCATTTATTTATCTACTTTGGCACAACCAAAGTAACCATTATTCTCTTCATGCTGTTGATGCTTTTTGAGAAGTATATAAAGTTTAAGTCAGACATTTACATACACCTTAGCCAAATACATTTAATTTCAGTTTTTCACAACTCCTGACATTTAATTGTAGAAAACATTCCCTGTCTTAGGTCAGTTAGGATCACTACTTTATTTTAAGAATGTGAAATTTAATTTATTTCAGCTTTTATTTCTTTTCATTACATTCCCAGTGGGACGGAATTTTTCAAAAGTTACACTTTGTTAATATTTGGTAGCATTACCTTTAACACTAGAACAACCAAGGCAGTCATTTTGACATTTTGCAATGTAATAACTTTGTTAAAATAAAACCATAAGACCATCACCTTTCTTAAATGTGTGTATATTTTATTCTAATATTGTTATTTTATTAAAATGACAAAACACAAAAGAATTCTGAGTATTTCTACCTTGAATGCAATAACGGTCAAATTGTCCGTACGCATTATAGCCACATTTCAGCGTTTGCTATTTTTTTCCCGCTGTTGAAGATATGCATCACTGTTGCCAAGCAACCAATTTTTATATTTGTTTTAATATGCTACTGCTAAGCTAAAACTTTGCTTTAGCTTTGAAATGTCAGCAAGAAAGAGACTTACAGGCTTTAGCCTTGCTTCAGTGCCTTGACGATGCAGAGTCTGATGGAGGAGCAGATTCAGATAGTGATTCTCTTGACAGTTCATCTGACACTGACTGAGTGATTCAGAGATAATGCCAGTTCGTAAAAAAAGAGATTACCTGTATTGACTGAGTAATCGATCCACAAGCATCAGTGAATGATGCACGGTATTTGCCCCAAAAATAACCAGAGGCCTTGTTCAAGTGAGCCCACTTATAGGAGAATGTGTTCGTTATGATTTTACAGCATATTTTCATTATGATTTTACAGCATATTTTACAGCATGATATTTTTGCTCACTGTAAAACTAATATTGCTATCTAAATCAGTTTGTTTTCCCACAGTTTAGCGAATTTTCATATTCTTTATTAACTGTTTTGACCATTTTGGGTAAGGCCTTATATGTGTTTCATACATGTCCATTAATGTTTTTACTATACATTGAAATGCATATTGGTATTGTTTTTATAAGTTCTATATCCTAACATTTGCTTTTGGTTTTACAAAGAAAATAATAGAATATTAAAGCTGCGAGCAGCGATGACGGGCCCAAGCCGGTGGCACCGCCACCCCCGTGCCTTTAGGGTTGCTGTGCACGATGGGCAATAACGTAACCTCGCTTTGACTGTCGAGAAGAAGATGTGTGCTGTAGAGCTCCAACGAACATTCGCAACGACAGCTCTCGACCTAGTTAGAAGCATTTCTTGTTTGCATGACATGTGGACTTAATAAATCCTTATCTTGAGCCAAATAAACAAGCTGACATTCAGTACAACCTGTGTCTTTTGTTTAGAACACATACAAATGTTATTTATGTACCGCTTTTGTACGGTACATAAATAAATAAAGCACCGTTTTTGAAGACTGCGCATGTGCGAACGTGCTCTACTATGTAAGAACGAGCCGATTATTGAATCTGGAAATGGGTGGGGCCTGTAACACCTTTAGGAACCAAACGTGCAACACTCATAAATACCGGTTGTAAATCACATTCCCTCACTCGTCTTTGAGATGGCTTCACGTGTTTGGATCGTCGGCAGTTCCATCATCCGCACACTGCATACTCGCTTCTGTGAGCAGCGCCTGGACGGAAACCTCGGTCTTCAGTGTGAGATCACCTGGGACGGCAGAGGAGGCAGACTCTGGGAGCAGCTGTTTCCAGCTCTGCGCTCTCTCAGGGCCAAAGCTCCAGCTCCAGATATTCTCATTATTCACCTGGGAGGGAACAGTTTGTGTCGGGTGGGCCGCAACCGCCTCGATTTTCTTCGGGAAATAAAGAGTGACCTGACCGAAGTCTTACAAATGTTTCCCAGAACCAGGCTGGTGTTTTCTGGCATTTTACCCCGTCTAAATTGGAGAGGACAGACTGGCAGGACTGGCTATGGCATTGAACGAAGCCGGCGGTGGATCAACGGCGCCATGTCTGGCTTCTTGGCAGAGAGGCAGATGCGCTGCATTCACCACAGAAACATCGGCTTGTTCCATCTGTGCAGAGACGGAGTCCACCTGAGACCAGAGGGAAACCAGCTTCTGAACTCAGAAGATGAAGCAACAAATGTCCTTTTAAGGGCAGCAACAATGGCTCTTTTAAGAGCCACATTCACTCATTCAAATAAAAAGCATTTTCCAAGTGTGTGAAATTCGTTGTTCCTCACCTTACTTGATGTCAGGTTTCAGATGACTTGTTTTTAAATAAAAATGTCGATTCCTCTTATCCATTCCTTTGTAAGCATTTCAATATAACTTTCAAACCATTTAAGAATCGTGCGCTGTTTTCTGTGCTGACCACAATCCAAAACGTGCCATAAAGCAGCGGTTCTCAAACTTTTTTGTTTTGGTTTATTTATATAAAGACACAGAGAATATTACTTGCCTTACTGGATTAGAATTATTAAAAAAATAACTAGGGAATCACTAAAACGAGAGAATTATTCTTATTTGATGATACTCTCAAAACATTCCACAACAAATCCTTGAAATTGAATGATATTCAGAACAGAACACGAATAAAAAAAAAACGCTCTCTTTACAATCAAAATGTTTTTACATTTGCGATGTATTTGGATGCTAAACTATTCTTTATTATAGGCTTTGTACTTTACTCACGCTCCAATACCGACGTAGAAAATCATCCGCTTTACATGCTCAAAAATATGCTTGGAAACATCACAGTGGAGCGGTGCTTACTGTGAATGATACGAATTGTACTACTGACTATTTAAACTAGGGCTGGGCGATATGGCAAAATATATTATCACGATATTTTTTTCCATATTGATCGATATCGATATTTGTTACGATATATAATTTAATAATGCTGCCCGTTTGAAAAGTATACTGATAATGATGCCTGAAGAAACCAGAAGGTTCAATAGTTCAACTATATAGTTTATTAACATAAATAAATAACAATGCAAACATTTAACTGTGCAAACATGGATTGGTTGAGAATATATTTTGTTATAAAAGAATATTGATAAACTTTAAATCTAAATGTTAACATTTTACTTTTAGCAAACATGCTTTATCTGCCTTGACAAAACAATGCAAGTTAGCTTGCCTTGTAACTGATTATAAAATATCAAACTAAAAGCTGTGACTACAGTACTATCACATCAAATTTCTTTAGTAGGGCAGCAAACATTTCAAAATGTTTGCAGAGGTACAACCAAGACAACAAATGTAAACAAGTGAACCACAAAGTCCCTGGCAGATTTAAGTACTTAACTGTCAGATAAATAAAATATTAATTGTGTACTGGTTTTAAATATCTCAAATGTTTTAGAGGTAGCAATCTGAGTAAAAAGTGCAAAATGTAAACATTGTAAACCAGTCACTATGCTACACCTTTTAGGTAGTGCTCGTCATATGTAACCCTAATTACCCTATTATAGGTTTTTTGCCAGAAAGACTAGTCTGCAAAACTTTTGGACGGAGTAACATTAACATGGGCCCGCATTTTCATACTCTCGGTGTGGTCGCTGGGATGGTACCTTTTCAGGTGACCGAAAAGGTTTTATTTGTTGTGTTTCCGTCTTGGTTATCACCGACCGACGGCATATTTCGCGAGACCGTCTTTATTTGCGCTGTCGTCGCTTTTCAGATATCAAACCACTTCCATATAATTGACGCCTTGTTACCTTTTTGTCAACAATTTCCTCAGCTTTGGAAGATAGTTCGAGTTCGTCGTTTCCACTCATTTTTTCTTTACACTCACTTTCTTCACTGCCGGTAGCTCAAACAGTGCTCTGCTAGCAAATGGGCGTGTACTTAGACGCACAAGCCAAAATCTGCGTTCTGACTGGCTGTTGTCCATTTTTTTCTGCTTTGTAATAGGCTGTTAGGTCTATCCATATCGAGTAAACATGTCAAAAGTTTATCATCGTAGTCTAAATAAATATTATCGCGATGCCATATCGAGATCGTTTTATCGCACAGCCCTAATTGAAACAGAGTAATTTTTATATGTTAGGTTTACTATTTTATTATTATATTTTATTGCGGATATAATGAACAGGCTGCGATGTCAAGATTGCAATGATGGAGTGTGTGTGTGTGTGTATTTGTAACCTTAAGTAATCATGGTTTATTTATTCATTTGTTCTTTTATTTATTTATTATTTAACATGCATGTGTGCATTATTAAAAGTACCATTGCAGCAACGAGAACGGGTCTGAGCCAAATTATGTTAAAGATGTGTTCTGGTGACTGGCGTGTTTTAAACCAATCAGATAAGAGTAAATCGAGAGTTAGCGATTAGCTCATCTGATTGGCTACATGAAGAAGGTGGACCCGCCCTCCACTTCGCGACTCCCGTTGGAACTACGCCATTTCAACAACAAATGGTAGATTTATCAGAAAATTAATCAGAAAGAAAATCAATCGCAAAGATCGCAAAACAATAATTATAAAAGTGGTTGTTTGCTGCCATTTTTTTTGTTTTCTTAAAAATGTAAAACACAAGCATATATGTTTTATCACAGGTTTACAATAAAAATAAGAGTGTGATTTCAAAGCATTTTGAAATTTGATCATCATTCTCGGACGCTTTTGATACGCTCGGATCGATCAGCCCATCCCTACTTTCTTTAGACATATGTTTCATGTGTTGGTTTTAATAAAGACTCGGAGTACTCATAAAACTCACAGAACGAAATATGCGTCACACTTTACTGCGTTCTCAACAACACGTACAAGTCTTCTTCATACGTTAAAACAACGAGAATACAGAAAATAGGCTTAGAACTCCACCAAGTGGTTATATTATAGAATTAAAGGAGAAATTACATGAGACAGCTTTATAACTGAAATGGCTTTAACTGAAATAGACTAAAGTTTAATATAACTATTCTGATAAGTGTATATTTCCAACATCATGTTTGTGTTATCAGTTTCTGTAAGTTTTTGTGACGTGTTTCAGAAAGATAATGGCTTAGAAAGAGCAATAGTTTATTTTCATCTTAACCGGACATTAAAGTTGATCACTGCAATAATTCATAATTCAATATATTGATACCCG
Source organism: Xyrauchen texanus (assembly GCF_025860055.1). Taxonomy (NCBI): domain Eukaryota; kingdom Metazoa; phylum Chordata; class Actinopteri; order Cypriniformes; family Catostomidae; genus Xyrauchen; species Xyrauchen texanus. The sequence goes on along the minus strand of NC_068284.1, from coordinate 4,633,255 downwards.
ATTTCTTTATCAACTGTTTGTTCAATTGAGACATAAGGGGTGATTTCAAAGCATTTTGAAAGTGACACACTTCCTTCTGCCAGTTGGTGGCGCTATAACGTTGACTCACAGTAGTCACATCCATGTGACACACTGCTGAAGTTTCATCGAGATCAGTTAATATATGCAAAAGTTATAACACACTTCCTTGCTTTTATGCTTCCTTTGTGTGCTTTTGGAGCTTCAAAGTTCATTTGCAATGTGTTCCACATTCAAACCAAAATATCTGACTCTAGGTCAAAGTATGAAACCAATACCCCACTTTTGTCTGAAGGTGGCGCTACTGAGCCCCTGCACCAGGCATCAAAAAAGAAAATTCAAGTTTGAAGAGCTGCCACAACAACAGTATTTAAGATATCAATAATCCTTTCACACGCCTACATCTGCCGGTGTTTACATTATACACATAAAGTTTGAAGTAAATCGTGTAACAATAAGTGGGTGATTTTAAAGCATTTTGAAAGTGACACACTTCCTTCTGCCAGTTGGTGGCGCTATAACTTTGACTCACAATAGTCACATCCATGCGATCGGCCTCTTACAGCTGAACACACCGCTGAAGTTTCATCAAGATCAATTAATGTATGCAGAAGTTATAACACTCTGACTGTTTCTCGTTTCTCGCCATCATTTCGCTTCTCGCCACGGCCAAACCGTTAGAGATATCAAAAATCTGCCAGCAATTTTTCATGCTCAATGTCTTGACATCATGCTGACCGAGTTTGGTGGCGATTGGTGGAATTCTCTGGGAGGAGTATTCCAAATTCCATTGGCGTATGCTTTTCAAACAACCCTAAATAGACGGTTTCCTGTTGGTCTGGGGTAAAAAGTAAAAGTATGAAGGATATATGAAACGATGAGATCTATATGTGTACCCAGTTTCATATTATTACATGCAAGCGTGTTTGAGTTATAGACCAAGTTTTCGGACCCTGTTCCAGGGGCGCTTGTCGAGCCCCCTGCCACGCCGGTACCAGCTTCAGCCCGGCCGTAATGACCGCAGGTTCTGACCCGTGTGCAAAGTTTCAAGAGTTTTTGAGCATGTTAAGAGCCCCAAAAGTGCCCCGTAAGTCGTAAAAAATAATAATAATAATAATAATAATAAATATAGCTGCGAAGCAGCGATGGCGGCCCAAGCCGGTGGCACCGCCACCCCGTGCCTTTAGGGTCGCTGTGCACGATGGGCAATAACGTAACCTCGCTTTGACCTTCGAGAAGACGTGTGCTGTAGAGCTCGCGATCAGCGTGGGCTCTGCAAAAGTTCGCATGGAGGGCACATATCAACCACAAAGTATGCGTGAGCACCCTTCCGATACCTAAAATGAAAAATGAGACACCCTACGGTCTCATGGAGTTAATGGACACACGAAATAAGTACACAAGACTGAAAATTCATATGAAGTGTGCCATTTGAGACAGGGACAGTGCCTAGGACCGTGAACCACAATAGTCACATCTATGAGGTAATTCAAATGTAGTTTAATTTTTGATGTCATAGGTCAATATCTTTTGCAGCACTTAAACGTGTTAATCCAGAAGGCCAGTATTTATCCGGAGGTCTCTGTTCAGGTTTATTAATGTAATTATAATTTAGCACTGCTGAAGTTTCATCGAGATCAGTTAATGTATGCAGAAGTTATAACACACTTCCTTGCTTTTAAGCTGCCTTTATGTGCTTTTTGGAGCTTCAAATTTCATTTGCAATGTGTTCCACATTCAAACCAAAATATCTGACTTTCTGTTGGTCTGAGCTAATGACTGTAAATTAGAAAGTTGTTCGGCCCGACGAGATCTAGAAGTGTTCCGAGTTTCATATTATTACATGCAAGCATGTTTGATATATGGACAAGTGTTTGAATCCCATTCCAGGTGTCGCTGTCGAGCCCCCTGCCACGCCCGGGTACCAGATTCAGCCCCCCCCCCCCCCTCCCCACACACACACACACACACACAAAAAAAATTTGGCAGGCCCATTCTGTCTGTCAGACAGAGAGACACTGAGAGAAAAAACACAGAAAGGGAGGAGGAGGGGTCACTCAGAAAGAGAAAAATTTTAAGAAATCCACATTCAAACCACAATATCTGACTTTCTGTTGGTCGGAGCTAATGACTGTAAATTAGAAAGTTGTTCGGCTCGACGAGAACAATATACACGCCGAGTTTTGTAACTGTAGATAGAACTAACTAAGTTATAACACACTTCATGTGTCCATTTTTAGTCATAAATCAATTTCTCGCCACGGCCAAACCGTTCGAGATATCAAAAATCCGTCCGGAATGTAGCATCCTCAATGTCTTGACTTCATGCCGACCGAGTTTGGTGGCGATTGGATTCATTCTCTAGGAGGAATATATATAATTCCAGAGCACGTGTTTCCAAACAACCCATAATAGCCGACTTCCTGTTGGGCTGGCGTAAAACTTAGAGCACGAAAGTTGTTCGGCCCGACGAGACCTACAAGTGTACCGAGTTTCATATCATTACATGCAAGCATGTTTGATATATGGACAAGTGTTCGAATCCCATTCCAGGGGCGCTGTCGAGCCCCCTGCCACGCCCGGTACCATCTTCGGTCCGACCCTGATGGCCGCGGGTTCCGACCCGTGTGCAAAGTTTCAAGAGTTTTCGAGCACGTTAAGGGCCCCAAAACCTTGAAAAACAAAAATAAAAGCATTTTCACTCCTCAGCAAAATCAGCACCCTCCCCCAGACACAGAGAGACGTAGGGTCAGTGAGAGAGGGAGAGAAAATTCTCCAAAACATCCACATTCAAACCACGATATCTGACTTTCTGTTGGTCTGAGCTAATGACTGTAAATTAGAAAGTTGTCCGGCTCGATGAGAACAATATAATTCCTGAGTTTTGTGACTGTGGGTCAAAGTGTAAAGCAACCCCCACTTTTGTCAAAAGGTGGCGCTACTGAGCCCCTGCACCACGCCCGTTTCTGAAACTTTGCACATGTGTACTGGCTAATAAATGTGATGAGTCTGTCGAGTTTCATGCAATTTCAAGTATGCTAAGAGTCTCAAAAGCATCAAAAAGAATATTCGAGTTTGAAGCGTTGCGCGCTGACAGTATCGAAGATATCAATAATCCTTTCACATGTCTACATCTGCCGTGTGTTTACATTATACACCTAAAGTTTTAAGTAAATCGGGTAAAAATAAGTGGGTGATTTCAAAGCATTTTAAAAGTGACACACTTCCTTCTGCCAGTTGGTGGCGCTATAACTTTGACTGACAATAGTCACATCCATGCGATCGGCTTCTTCCAGCGATCACGCTGCTGCGGTTTCATGGAGATCAATTAATGTATGCAGAAGTTATAACACACTTCCTGTTTCTCTTTCGCGCCATCATTTCGTTTCTCGCCACGGCCAAACCGTTAGAGATATCAAAAATCTGCCGGCAATTTTTCATGCTCAATGTCTTGACATCATGCTGACCGAGTTTGGTGGCGATTGGTGGAATTCTCTGGGAGGAGTATTCCAAATTCCATTAGCGTGCGTTTTCAAACAACCCTAAATAGACGGTTTCCTGTTGGTCTGGGGTAAAAAGTAAAAGTATGAAGGATATATGAAACGATGAGATCTATACGTGCATCGAGTTTCATATTATTACATGCAAGCGTGTTTGAGTTATAGACCAAGTTTTCGGACCCTGTTCCAGGGGCGCTGTCGAGCCCCCTGCCACGCTCGGGTACCAGCTTCAGCCCGGCCCTGACAGCCGCGGGTTCTGACCCGTGTGCAAAGTTTCAAGAGTTTTTGAGCACGTTAAGAGCCCCAAAAGTGCCCCAATAGTCGTAAAAAAAAAAAAAAAATAATAATAATAATCCTAACGAAAACAATAGGGTCCTACGCACTTTGTGCTTGGGCCCTAATAATAATAATAATAATCCTAACGAAAACAATAGGGTCCTACGCACTTTGTGCTTGGGCCCTAATAATAATAATAATAATCCTAACGAAAACAATAGGGTCCTACGCACTTTGTGCTTGGGCCCTAATAATAATAATCCTAACGAAAACAATAGGGTCCTACGCACTTTGTGCTTGGGCCCTAATAATCCTAACGAAAACGATAGGGTCCTACGCACTTTGTGCTTGGGCCCTAATAATAATACTAATAATAATAATAATAATAATAATAATCCTAACGAAAACAATAGGGTCCTACGCACTTTGTGCTTGGGCCCTAATAATAATAATTCTAACGAAAACAATAGGGCCTTGCCTTTTCAAGGCTTGGGCCCTAATAATCCTAACGAAAACAATAGGGCCTTGCCTTTTCAAGGCTTGGGCCCTAATAATCCTAACGAAAACAATAGGGCCTTGCCTTTTCAAGGCTTGGGCCCTAATAATCCTAACGAAAACAATAGGGCCTTGCCTTTTCAAGGCTTGGGCCCTAATAATAATAATAATGTAAGAGTCATGAGAAATTAAAAGTACGTAGTGTGTATCTTACTGAGCAATTATTTCAAAACACAAGAAAAGAGATATGTTTTTAGATATGTTTGTCTTTAAGACTTTATTCTGTTTAAACTTTTACTTTTCTGTTAGTTTAAAAACTTGATTGATATTATTTTATTAGATAGAATGGAAGTTCCTTCACCTGAGAAAGTGTAAGAAATGGAGAAAGTAGTAATAATAAATTTAAAATGTAAAATGTAAAGCTCTGCATGAACAGAAGGCTAAAAATAGTTTTTTGTTTTTAAATGGTCTGAGATGAGAAAGTTTGAAAGCAGTTAATATAAGCAGTTATTATAAATATCACTATTTTTACTGTTGAAGAATAAATTAAATATATTATTGTGAGATTGTAAAATGAAAAAATAAGAAATAACTGTAATGAGATTAGAAACAGTGTGAGGGAGTGGAATGCGCCACCCCCCCCCCCCCTTCTCACTCTCGGTCTAAAATTGATAAGTGTCTGCTTGAAACAGAAACACAAGAGCAGATTTTGAAGAAATATCCATAAGTTGTTTTATTTTATTTTATTTTATTTTGATTTGATTTGATTTTTATATGTAGAATGATGTGCCTTGACAATAATGTTACAGTGATATGAAGGAGATGTTCAAACAGCTCTCCTCATCAATGATTTAAGATTTTATATATTCAGAGGGCAATCTAAAGTTAAGGGTTTATACTGAAGACAACAGATTAAGTTGAAAATTCATCTAAAAGAATAAATGTAGGTTCAAAAACTATCTAGAGACTATTATTGAATTAAGGTGATGTTTTTAATTAGCTTCCTAGAAGCGTGAGAGGCTTTGTTCTGATGTTAGACCCCACCATGATACATAGTTTTGTGTACGATTTGCTAAAGTAGCAGAAATAAAACCTGAATGGAAATTAATGATCTATAAATGAGTTCAATTTTAGCATATTTTACTTTTACTTTGGACAATTTTCATAGATTGATTAATTTTGAATAATGCTTTTTTTAACCATGTTTTGAATTGTCTCCATATTTAAGCATTTGTAGATGTTCCATTGGCTGTGTTGGTTCTCTGGTGATACTCCCTGAAAAAGAAAATATCTGTTTACTGATACCAAATTATTATGGATTGAGGACTGAGCAGTATCAAGACCAGTGGCAAGAGGTGATGACCCAATGACGGGTAAGACTTGACAATGGCGCACCGCCCAAGAAGGTTTGAAAGGGTTTTAAGGAAGTGGATGAATGCTCTTAGATCAGAAGCATCAAAAGGGAGGTCAAGAAGAGACCTGCCCAAAAATTGAAAGTTCCACTGAACCCGACTGCATTTTAAGCATTCTGTCACTGTGTTGTCAGGGGATCATACCCTGTGTAGAGGATTATTTATAGATTGTTTTTGGGGGTAAAGTTTTGAGAACCGTTGCAGACAAAGGAGTGCTTGACTTTTTATAGAAGTATTAAACAAACATGGGGAATGTTTGTATGATAATGAATTTAGACTGGAAGATGATGTATTACTTTTACTTATGCTTTAATTGAACTCATGTACATTTTATGTTTAGATACATGGTGGTGACTAAAGATTAAGATTGCTTGTCTTGTTTGTTTGTAACAATATAAATGGAATTAATTAAGAAATAGGGTGCAGGGTTGGCTACAATTGGTATAATAATTTAAACAACAATTCTTGAGAGGAGAATAATATTATATTGTGTGTTACCATTGATTAAATAAAAAAAACAAAAAACAGATGAAGTACTGATTAATGAAAATGGTCCAATGCAACAGAAGGACCAAACTGGGAGGAAATTGATTACTCCAATGATATGTTATATATTTGATAATTCTTTTATTGATTTAATAATCTGAATTACTCTGATGTAGTCTGAAACTATGAAAAACAGCTTAGCTTGCAGGGAAAATTAATTAATGTGATACAGACATTGAGAGACCTTGGGAAACAGGAGGAAATGAAATGTATGTGATAAGTGAATGAGTAGGGAGTTTTAAGATAAGGAACACCAGGAGGAGGCAGAGGACCCATGTGTTATTGTGATAGAAATGAGATGCAACAAATGTGTGTGTAGCAAATGACTGTAATAAGGGAAATCATTTAATATACTAACCAAATGAATGCAGAAAGTAATGATTGTTAGTTAATATAGAACATGTAACCATATGAGGTGATTACAGTGTGCTTTCTGCATATAAAATGAAATAGTCATGCTGTTGCCATCATTGAAGCAAGTTAGGACAGGATGACCCGCTGAAGGAGAGAAGGTGGAAAACAATTGCGGCCTACAATACCAATGAATAAGAAAGACATATTAATATGGATGTTATTACTGACATACTTGGGACAAGTGTTGCCCCCAATACAGGGCCTACCAGAGAAACGTCCCAAGAAGGACCAGGATCCCCAGATGAACAATTCTAAGAAAGCATACTGCAGAGTGGGTTCCCTACAATCAGCCTTGGGGATCTTGGCTGGCCTTTCCAATGAAGCTGACCTAAAACGAAATACTCCAGAAAGTGAATTCAGAAAGTACAGAGCACTTGATGGACTGTATTGAAGTAACTATGAATATGGACTTCCCAACGATGAATACGAGGCAAGATTCAGACAAAGAAGAACAGCAAGCACAAAACCAAGAACCCGAGGAAGAAGATCAGCAGGAAACGGCTACAGAATCTGAAGAAAGAGAAGAGGAAGCAGAAGAAGGACAAACGCACGTAGGGGAAGAGCATGCTGAGGCAGAAAGAGGAATTGAAGTATGTGCCGCAGTAGAGCAGGAAAGCATAGAAAGTGAGACGGAAGTAAATGTCACAGAGGAACAGGACCAAGAAGGTGAAGAAGGAGAAAGACAAGAAGAAAGTGATCGTCCTGCTGAAACAGATACAGAAGCAACTGAAGGAAATGAAACAGGCCAACAAGCACAGTCGTTCGATGAAGCGTTGTGGCACATGGAGGAAAGAATGGAAGCTCAAGGAGGTATTAGTGTGGATGATGCTGTTACTAACATATTTGGGACAGGTATTGCCTCCCATACAGGGCCTACCGAAGAGGAGATCCAGGAAGGCCCAGACTCCCCAGGCGAGGGACCATCACAACGACCATGGCATGATGAATTTCCTACAACTGACATCTCAGACCTTCAATATTATTCCCCCAAATGAGCAGAGACTAGATAACATAGCACGAGAAATCAGAAAGAAGCGAACGCCTGGATCACTAAACAAAGGTGAACCCGAAAAGCAAAGAATCTGGATAAGCAATTTGGCCAAGCAGAACAAACCGAATAATCTGCCTAAAAAGACACCTGACAAAAATAATCACCCAAAGACTGAAAAAGCCAATAAATTTAGAAAATGATATGGAACCCATAGAGTCAGCAGGAACAGAGGAACTATTAGAACACGCAAATCAAAATGACTGGTATAAATGGGCCAGATATACAGCTAAGCAAGCAAAAATGACGAACTGTGTAATGTGCTCACCCTCTCCATTGAAAAAATTGGTAGTAGTCCCGAATCAGTATGATTATAAGCATTGTGATGAGTATTATGCCAAAAAATTGTGGTAAAACAGGCAGAACAGTGTTCTGCCCAGCAGAATGTTTGGCATTCTTGGGTCATCCGGAATATGATAAATATTATAAGATGATAGGGTGGGGAGATGAATGAAGAAAATTAGACGTACATGTGGATAATGAGAAAAAAGAAAGCCCATTATCATATCCAATAAATCGACAACTGGAGTATCAATGTTTTAACAAAACTAAAGGAAAAATGAATGTAGGACAATTTAAGGGCAATTGCGCAGTAATATGGCACTAAGATGATGAAATGTTTTTTTTTTTTAATAATAATGTGATTAGGTTTAGTGGATCGCAATATGGAAAAGCGACATTAGAACAAAATTTTACTGCGAACATAACTGCAGGATGTCTAGGTGTAGTTGTCGGTCATTGCCTTACAAGATGTGAAAATCAGACTCTAGTATCGCCTGCAATAAAAATCCATGAGGAACAAACGGAAACTTTAGGGGAATATTTTTGGTTATGTGGGAGAGGTCAATTGAAACCCGCACTACCTAAAGGCTGGAAAGGACTGTGCGCTAGAGTAAGGCTAATACAAGAAGTAACTAGAATGGGACCCCTCTGAAATCCAAACTGCACCAAAACCTTTAGTGCACACACAAGCAAGGGTGAAAAGAGCGTACACCCCAGATCCTGATGTTTATCTGGATGAAATTGGCCAACCGAGAGGAATACCCCAACAGTTTAAAGCTAGGAATGAAATTAAAATCAGGCTTTGAGTCAATATTCGTATGGTTAACAGCCAACAAAAATTTAGAATGGATTAATGATATTTACTATAACCAACAGAGATTTATAAACTATACTGATGAGGCACTGGAGGCGTTAGGACACCAATCAGCAGCCACTAGTAAAATGGCATGGCAAAATCTTCAAGCACTGAATTGGTTATTAGCAGATAAAGGAGGAGTATGTGTTATATTCGGAGCAGATTGCTGTACATACATACCAAATAATACATCTCCAGAAGGAGCTTTTACCCAGGCAATGAAGAAACTGCATGATCTGTGAAAGGAAGTTAAATCTAATGCAGGTAGAGATCAGCTTGTTGGGACATGGTTTGATGATCTTTTTGGTTCATGGAAGTTGGGGCTAATGAAAATAGGTATAATAATAGTTATAGGACTGACCCCATTTGCATTATTGTTTTGTTGTATTATACCCATTCTGAGATCAATTATGACTAGAACGGTGGCTAAGCAAATGGTAACTGTATCAATGATGCCAACGCAAACAAGTGTAGCAACCAGACAATATACCGTTGGGCCAGGATTGGATGAACTTGATGAGATTTACTGAGAAGCAATCCAGAAACAACACTGGAATTTAAGGGGAATTTTATTTTTGAACACTTTTCTCATGTTTTTGATAGTAAGGGAGATAACATGACTATTGTACTTTCATTTTACATAACAGAATAGATAGCAACTCAAGAAAGGAGTTAGAGGGTGTTTTGTTTGTTATTTTTGATATTTTCCCCTAAAAATATACATATGAAATAATTGCCAAGAGAAGAAATGTGAGGGGGATATTTGAAGAAAGGAGCGACGAGCACCTCAGTGCTTGGCTGCAAGAGCAAATAGACTCAACTGGTGGTTTAAAAACCCGCTGTCTGCTCCAACACACCACCAGATAGCGCTCCAGGCTACCGGAATTGTCTGTGAGTTCCTCTGGCAACGAAGGATGAATATTACTATGTTACTTTTACTAGTGTTTTGTTAAGCATATATATCTTCTACTTAATGGATAATCAGTTGTACTCTACATCACGCAAGGCTTCACATTTGCATGCACATGCTTATTACAAATGAGTTGATTTTTGTTACCCACCCCCAGGAACAGTGCTAGCTAGAGGACTGGGATCTTTTACTCCTTCCTAGCCAAGTGTGGAGGGAGATGTTTGGTCCCAAGTTCTGCAGAGTGCAGCCCCATAAAGATGGCATTGGATAGTGGAATGAGTGGCCTACTTTAGCTACATGATGGAATGGGACAGGCTGGCTTGTGTGACTGCACTCTGGTTTGAGGGAAATAGAGTGTGAGACTTTTATAAGTCTCAGAGGTGGGAGTATATAGTATATTTTTCAATATTCTAGTATGTTTTTATATCAAAGTACTTATATGAGTTTCCTGGCCTTTGTGTGACCCAGGAGAGAGCATATGAGGTTACTAAAATTGTTGTTGCTGCAGAGGCCACAAAGAGCACCCAGCTGTAACAAAATAATGAGACTAAGGACATTGAAGATAGACTAAAGCCAAGTTTCTACCAGTAAAAATATATCAAAAGGCTCTGTGAGATAATGGTGGCAAATAGTATCCATTGGTTACAAAAATAACAAAGGGGCACAGAAATGAGGTAATGCCAGATAACAAATTGTATAGAAGAGGAGGTTTTGGACTTAGAGAGTCAGAACGGACAGCTGACCGGTCTCATGTTTGTTGGTGTTCAATAAACTACAACTTTGGCATCTGGAACTCAAGACTCCGAGAGTTTTCTTACAGCTTAGAGAGATTTATCGTGATTTTCCACGACAATCCCTGCATTTTGCAGACAATGTGGTCCTGTTGGCATCATCGGTAGTGACTTCAACTGTTTATTGGGATGGAGTGTGAAGCGGCAGGAATGAGGATCAGCACCTCCAGGTCCTCTGCCGGCAAAGGGTAGAGTGCCCTCTACAGGTCGGAGACTCCTCAGTGATGATCGGTTCTGTGCATAACTTGCTCATCTCAAATGAGCCTAATATCTAGGCGCTGTGCAGTCAAGCCGCACGGCTGTGCTGATGATGCAGTTTGCATCACACATACTGTGCGCAGAGAAATCTGCAATGCGTACACCCAAAGTATACTTTGGTCTTTAATAAGATTGAAAGTCTTAACTCAAACTATTCAATACAAAATTCAGGCTACGAGGAACAACCACAATACCTTGTGCTTGAATATATAGGGTATTTAGTTTCTTATTAAGAGTTAATAGAGGTTTTAGCTATTTTGTCATATTATTTAGGTTGTTTTGTTGCAAATAGTTGTTTTGTGGGTTGTCACCATTAGAGTTGTGTCCCCTTTGGCCAAGTGTCCTGTTTTGGTCCTTAGAATCACTCATTTTCCTGTTGTCTTCAGAAGTACAGGTGTCCATGCATTTATGTGGAGAAATACGTTTATCTAATAATTGACGTAGAATCTGTTTTAATCTTCTTTATCTAAGCTGTGTTATTGTGTGACCTAAATTTGAGACCTAAAGATTTGATTCAAATTATTAGGTAGAAACAACAACATTTAAATAGCAAATCTCAGCCAAGTCTACTTGTATCTACTTACCTTAATTTAAATAGTGAAGTTCAATCTATATGATCACCAAGTTATGAGAACTGAGTTACACAAGTTTTAAAGGCACAATTACTCAATTCCATTGAGGGAAAGAGTTTACTCAATCAGTGAATCAACGTATTATGGTATTCAGTGTTTATATCTCGTACTCTCTTATTTATAATCCACAGAATTTCACACTTTTGACTTGGAAAACGTTGGACCTAAAGATAAACTTTCCTCATCTTGGAGTATGAAACTTTGCTCATCTTGGGGTAGGAAAAAGAACTCACAACTTTGGACAATGTTGTAGATTTAAATGCCTCATTAGATGGCTGAATTGTGTGAAACTCCACCCACATGAAAGGTATTGGAATGGCTTTTCTCCAGTATGTACTCTCAAGTTTTTTACGAGCACTTGTACAGTTTTTCTCCAATATGGGTTCTTTGGTGCATGATCAACTCACTGGCTCTAGTATTGTCATTCCCACACACAGAGCACACATTAGCTTTCTTACCAGTATGTTTTTTCAGGTGGTCTTTAAAATAGCACAGCCATAAAAAAGTATTTCCAAAAATAGTACTGAAGTAAGGCTTCTCATCTGTATGAATTTTGACGTGTCTTCTAAGGTGTGCTACCAACATAAATTTTTGCCCATATTGATCACAGTTAAATGGTCTTTCTCCAGAGTGAGTGAGCAGATGAGTTTTGAGACTTATTGCATGTGTGAAACTCTTTCCGCACTGAGTGCGCATGTAAGGTTTCACTCCAGTGTGGATTCTTATGTGATCTGTCAGGTTCGCTCGGTGTGAGAGAATTCTCATGTGGTTCTGAAAATGTCCTATATGTGCAAAAGTCTTCCTATATGAAGCATAAGAAAGGCTTCTCTCCAGTGTGAGCTCTTACAGTGCATCCAGAAAGTATTGATTAAATTGACTAAATTCATTATTTTCCTCAAAATTCTACAAACAATACCCCATAATGACAATGTGAAAGAAGTTTGTTTGAAATCTTTGCAAATTAAAAAAAAAAAAAAATCACATGTACATAAGTATTCACAGCCTTTGCTCAATACTTTGTTGAAGTACCTTTGGCACCAATTACAGCCTCAAGTCTTTTTGTGTATGATGCTACAAACTTGGCACATCTATTTTTGGGCAGTTTCTCCCATTCTTTTTTGCAGGACCTCTCAAGCTCAATCAGGTTGGATGTGGAGTGTCGGTGCACAGCCATTTTCAGATCTCTCCAGAGATGTTCAGTCGGGTTCAAGTCTGGGCTCTGGCTGGATGACTCAAGGACCTTCACATAGTTGTCCCGTAGCCACTCCTTTGTTATCTTGGCTGTGTACTTAGGGTCGTAGTCCTGTTGGAAGATGAACCTTTACCCCAGTCTGAGGTCCAGAGCACTCTGGAGCAGGTTTTCATCAAGGATGTCTCTGTACATTGCTGCATTCATCTTTCCCTCGATCCTGACTAGTCTCCCAGTTCCTGCTGCAGTAAAATATCCCCACAGCATAATGCTGCCACCACCATGCTTCACTGTATGGATGGTATTGGCCAGGTGATGAGCGGTGCCTGTTTTCCTCCAGACATGACGCTTGCCATTCAGGCCAAAGAGTTCAATATTTGTTTAATCAGATCAGAGAATTTAGTTTCTCATGGTCTGAGAGTCCTTCAGGTGCCTTTTGGCAAACTCCAGGTGGGATGTCATGTCCCTTTTGGGGTACAGGCCTGATTGGTGGAGTGCTGCAGATATGGTTGTTCTTCTGGAAGGTACTCCTCTCTCCACAGAGAAACGCTGGAGCTCTGTCAGAGTGACCATCAGGTTCTTGGTCACCTCCCTGACTAAGGCCCTTCTCCCTCGATTGCTCAGTTTGGCCGGGTGGCCAGCTCTAGGAAGAGTCTTGGTGGTTCCAAACTTCTTCCATTTATGGATGATGGAGGCCACTGTGCTCATTGGGACCTTCAAAGCTGCAAACATTTTTCTGTAACCTCCCCCAGATCTGTGCCTTGATACAATCCTGTCTCGGAGGTCTACAGACAATTCCTTGGACTTCATGGCTTGGTTTGTGCTCTGACATGCACTGTTAACTGTGGGAACTTATATAAACAAGTGTGTGCCTTTCCAAATCATGTCCAATCAACTGAATTTACCACAGGTGGACTCCAATCAAATTGTAGAAACATCTCAAGGATGATCAGTGGAAACAGGATGCACCTGAGCAAAATTTTGAGTGTCATGGCAAAGGCTGTAAATACTTATGTACATGTGATTTTTTTCATTTTTTATTTTTAGTAAATTTGCAAAGACTTCAAACAAACTTCTTTCACGTTGTCATTATGGGGTATTGTTTGTAGAATTTTGAGGAAAATAATGAATTTAATAAATTTTGGAATAAGGCTGTAACATTACAAAATGTAGAAAAAGTGAAGCGCTCTAGGCAAGTGAAGCATTGTTCCTCAAGGTGTAATTTTTGTTTAAAACCCTTTCCACACTGAGGGCAGATAAGAGTCAGTTTTTGTGAGAAATTATTGTCAGTCTCTGAGCAAATAAATTATTTTTCTCCAGTTACGGAATATGAGGTTCCTGATACTGATGTTTCTCCTCCTCTTCATCTGGTTCTTGACTTTCCTCTTTCACTTCCAAAAGGTCTAAAATTAAACAGTAATATGCCAAATATCAATTCAAGTGTGAAATATGTGAATGTGGCAGGGCCTTGATCATACACACCCGGTCCCTTATCAGGCTAATCAAGCCTCCGAGAGGGATAAGGGCCGACTGCGGAGGATTGTGCGGGAGAGAGAGATCATACAAATATACACTCACCTTAGAAGGCACGGTTCCTTGACGCCCCCATCTCCCAGGTTGACACCTTCGAGGACTTTGCCCTGCAGTTCTTGACAGTTAAGCAGCAGACAGAGTCTATTCAGCACATGTGCCCCAGCACGGATCAAGGAACAACACCCCGTCTGCTCGTCAGCAAAGTGGTTCCCCTGCTGTACAAACACCGGATTAGTCTGCCCTCCTGACTGCGCTCACTTCCATTAAGAGGGTAGGGGATCTGCGGACGTTCTCTGTCAGCAACACGTGTCTGGAGTTTGGTCCAGAATACTCTCACATGGTCCTGAGACCCCGACCGAGCTATATGGCCGAGGTTCTCACGACCCCGTTTAAGGATCAGGTGGTGAACCTGCAAGCGAAGTTGCCCCAGGAGGAGGTAGACCCAGCCTTGGGGTTGCTGTGTCTGGTGTGTGCTTTACGCATCTATTTGGATCTCATGCAGAGCTTTAGATGCTCTGAGCAGGTGGAAAGGGAGCGCTGTCTCCAAACTTAGGGTCGCCCACTGGGTCATTGACACCATTGTGTTGGTATATCACACCCAGGATGTGCCACCCCCCCTTGGGGCTATGAGCACACTCTACTAGGAGGGTGGTGACCTCCTGGGCCCTGACCAATGGCGTATCTTTAGCAGACTGGGAAACACTCAACCTCTTTGCGAGGTTTTACAACCTCCGGGTTGAGCCGGTCTCATCCCGTGTTTTGTCAGGTACGTGCAGGTGAGTTCCGAACAGCTGGCTGGGTGTACTGCTTGCATATAGCGCCTTTCCCCTCCCGGTGGTGAAAACGTGTGCTTTTTACCCCCAGTCGTGTTCACCCTGGATGTCCTTCCTAGCTACCCCCCAGGTTAGGACCTACCACAGGACTTCTCCACATGAGACACAGCCGACAAGACTTGGTAAGACCATGTGACGTATTTCCACACAAACCCCCATCCCCCCTTCGGGCGGGGTATGGTCCCTGCGGTGTTCTCCCCTTGGGAGGGACACCCCCAATGCGAACCCCATATGGCCACCCGGTCCCTTATCAGGCTAATCAAGCCTCTGAGAGGGATAAGGGCCGACTGCGGAGGATTGTGCAGGAGAGAGATCATACAAATATACACTCACCTTAGAAGGCACGGTTCCTTGACGCCCCCATCTCCCAGGTTGACACCTTCGAGGACTTTGCCCTGCAGTTCTTGACAGTTAAGCAGCAGACAGAGTCTATTCAGCACATGTGCCCCAGCACGGATCAAGGAACAACACCCCGTCTGCTCGTCAGCAAAGTGGTTCCCCTGCTGTGCAAACACCGGATTAGTCTGCCCTCCTGACTGCGCTCACTTCCATTAAGAGGGTAGGGGATCTGCGGACGTTCTTTGTCAGCAACACGTGTCTGGAGTTTGGTCCAGAATACTCTCACATGGTCCTGAGACCCCGACCGAGCTATATGGCTGAGGTTCTCACGACCCCGTTTAAGGATCAGGTGGTGAACCTGCAAGCGAAGTTGCCCCAAGAGGAGGTAGACCCAGCCTTGGGGTTGCTGTGTCTGGTGTGTGCTTTACGCATCTATTTGGATCTCATGCAGAGCTTTAGATGCTCTGAGCAGGTGGAAAGGGAGCGCTGTCTCCAAACTTAGGGTCGCCCACTGGGTCATTGACACCATTGTGTTGGTATATCACACCCAGGATGTGCCACCCCCCCTTGGGGCTATGAGCACACTCTACTAGGAGGGTGGTGACCTCCTGGGCCCTGACCAATGGCGCATCTTTAGCAGACTGGGAAACACTCAACCTCTTTGCGAGGTTTTACAACCTCTGGGTTGAGCCGGTCTCATCCCATGTTTTGTCAGGTACGTGCAGGTGAGTTCCGAACAGCTGGCTGGGTGTACTGTTTGCATATAGCGCCTTTCCCCTCCCGGTGGTGAAAATGTGTGCTTTTTACCCCCAGTCGTGTTCACCCTGGATGTCCTTCCTAGCTACCCCCACCCCAGGTTAGGACCTACCACAGGACTTCTCCACATGAGACACAGCCGACAAGACTTGGTAAGACCATGTGACGTATTTCCACACAAACCCCCATCCCCCCTTCGGGCGGGGTATGGTCCCTGCGGTGTTCTCCCCTTGGGAGGGACACCCCCAATGCGAACCCCATATGGCCCCCAGCTGAACGATTTTGTTCCTTTTGGGGAGAAAAAAGGAGAAGAGGCTGCGGCTGGGCCAACCGTTCCCTTATTTTGGGCAGTTGACTTGTCCCCGAGTTGCAGGGGAATGTAGGATGCTCGTAAGAGCGTTGGGGGAGGTTACATGATGGCCGGGTGTTCTGGCTACGAGGCACACAAGGGTCTGCCCGTCTCGCATCGCCAGTACATGCAACACAGTTCAGCTAGTTGTGGCATTTTGTATAGGGACCACTAGTGTCACTGCATTGACACAACTTCAAGTGAGTGACAGATAAGGAATGCCGTGGTTACTTTTGTAGTATTATACATGCAGAAGAATTGCAGCCATATGATTTGAATCAAGGATTTACCCAATCTTATTCCTGGAATTCCACAATGTCATAAATTGAAAGACTTTGGTGCCAGTGAGTCTCACATCTGGCCAATAAAACTAACAAAGAGACTTGTCTAGATCCCATATGACTTAAGAACTTCTCTGCAAAGAGGCCCTAATTTCAAAGGTCAAAGCAATAAAAGACAGAACACACACTCTTGGAGTTCCCGAAAGACTCGAAACACACAAGATTCTGTCCTCTGATATAAACCAGTTTGCTGCACTTAGACTCATCAGATCATGTGACATTGTGATCATTGTTCAGCAAACAGCATCTTAAAAAGGACATTCCTTAATCCAGAAACATCTCACACAAAGTCACAGTACTTTGCTGAATCCTATAAAATATACAAGACCGCATGGACCCACATTCAATACCTAGTCTTGCTAGGCAATTCTGACAATAGAACTGTGGTAACTTGTATAACTGACAAATGAATGATTATAGCCTGATATACCTCTTTAAAATGTGTGTAATGTTTTATCCATTTTGTATTACCAATGAATTAACCAGTATGATTTGTAACCAGGGATTGTCAGGTTTTGATAACTACACGTATAATATCATGAAAGAATGTCATGTTTATTATGTAAACGTTTGCTGGCATATGCAGAGAAAGCTGATGACAACGAATGTCATGCAACTTGTACCATTTGCAAGATATAAAGTTAATGATTAAACATGCACTATTTTGAGCAGGAATTTTGTGAAAGAATCTAAAACAAAGTCTGTCGGAATAGACAGCCCAGTTGACCATGTGGCTCTGAAATGTCACTTCTGATTGGTGCAGGACAACTTTGGGGATGCGTCCAATTTCAATTCAAATGTTTCCAAACCGGAAGAACTCTTCCTTTCTTGTCTCTTCCCTTCTGCACTCTCTGCTCTGACTCTTCCCTCGTGGTCTCCTCTGGATCTCGTCAGAACCAGATCCATGCCATGTGAGGTCCAAGAAAGCTCAGGACTCGAAGTCCTAAGGAAGCTCGTCACTCTCTACGGTTCACACACCCATGAGAAGGCCTCGCTTCAAAGCCAACCTCATCGTTCATACAGACCATAACTATCTGATCTTACAGAGGTCCAAAACATCGACGGAACAAACTTTCGACCAAGAGCCAAGAACCGACCAACACAAAGAACGCAAGGAAACACCAAAGACATGCAAGTACATCTCCAATATTGTGCTCAAAGTGCTGGTGGATTAGTTGAATACTTTGGGTAATCCGATTACAAATCGATGTAGACTCAAAGAAGGATAAATCCGGCCGATCACAACCCGGCCCCACCCTCCGCCCTGCCACAGTGTGATATTATTTTCAATAAGCCATGAGAATAATATCATTCCAATAAGTGAATTAATCATAATTGACTTATTAAAGCTAATTCCTTACAGTAGAAATTGTGAGCGGATACAACGAGATGTTGTATTACGATTTTAATGGTGGAGAATTTTATTCAGTTAATCTAGTTATTTGTCATTTATCTAAATTATAATGGTTGTCATACACGCCTGATTCCGTTATAAATTGCCTTACACAGTAATGTAGAATTAGGACAGTTTAATTTAGTTCATAGCTCACATATTTCGAGACCCTAAATTCCCTTACATATGATGGTGTGAGAATGAGGGCACTTTCACGGTTCCCGTCTAAATTCATCAGTACCAAATATCCTACACTTTCGTAACCTCCATTCCCTGATGGAGGGAACAAGATGTTGTGTCATGCAACTTGTACCACAACACTGAACTACCCTCTAAAATGGCTGGGACCTTGTCTCAGCTCCTCAGCACAAAACCTGAATGAGTGGTTGAAAGGCAGCTCCTTTTATACCCGTATGTCTGGGAGAGTGGCATGCAAATTCCACTCGCCAATTCCCATTGGCCTTTTCTCAAATATCAGAGGTGTTTGGGGCTCCCATGGGCAACCCCAAGTGTCACTACATTGACACAACGTCTCATTCCCTCCATCAGGGAACAGAGGTTTCGAAAGTAACAGGACGTTTGCCACTGAAAATGTTTATTCTTCTGTTTGAATTATCACTGCACATTCATGTTCATTTACTGACATTTATGTTGAATTACTTTACTGAGTTTATTGAATTTTGATGTTTGAAATAAATTATAAATGATGCTTTCTCTATATATGTCCTCTCTTAGTAACACCAGGATCAGGGCTGACTGTAATAATATTGTGGCATAATAACCTCAAAAGTAACAAACCAAAAAAATGCTAAACTTTGACAAAAGTAGTCTTTGATAATGTTTAAATATATATCTAAATGCAGAACTTGTGACAAAATCTAGAAATAATCTTCTCTTCAACCAGGGATTGTGCCTCTGCAGCCATCTAGTGTTTATACTTGGAATTTCATCATTTTTTTTTTTTTTTTTTGCTTTTGTTTTTTTTTAATGGACGGCATTATTCTTGAGACTTCAAGCTTTCAAACGGTAAATGATTTATGAGGATTGGTTCAGTATTTGTTCAAGGTAACATAGGTAAATAAATTAGTGAATACAAAATAATAATAAGGTCTAAATACCCAAAAAAGCCACTCAAAATGCACAGCTCTAGTCCTTTTACATGACTGAAGGTAGATTTGATAAATTTCTTTCATAGCAATTAAAAAAAATTACATTATTTTTTTCTCCCCAATTTGGAATGCCCAGTTTTCTAAGTCCTCGTGGTGGCGTAGTGACTCGCCTCAATCCAGATGGTAGATAACGAATCTCGGCTGCCTACGCATCTGAGACCATCAATCCGTGCATCTTATCATGTGGTTTGTTGAGGTCGTTATCGTGGGACAGAGTGTGTGTATAGGCTTCATGCTATTCTCTGCAACATCCATGCTTAATTTACCACATGCCCCACCGAGAGCAAACCACATTACAGCGACCACAGTGAGGTTACCCCCATGTGACTTTACCCTTCCTAGCAACTGGGCCAAATTGGTTGCTTAGAAGACCTGGCTGGAGTCACTCTGCACACCCTGGAATCGAACTTGTAACTCCAGGGGTGGTAGTCAGCGTCTTTACTCTCTGAGTTACCCAGGACCCCTTAAAATTACACTCTTTATGTTTCTGGTCACTTTTGACTGGGAACAACTGTAATGTGATTCAATAATGAACAAGGCATAAGGGTTAATAGTAGGAGTGGGCCATGATGGTCGAATAATCAACCAACAATAGACTAGTCGACAAGTAAGAGTAACATTTTGTGCCACTTTATTTTGGAGCCTTCCTTTCTTGAATATTCATTAGTTGCACTTAGCATCCATATCTGCATATGAAACGCATCTGATAGCTATCAGCAAGTAAAAGACTTCTATTGAATATGAATTTGCAACACTAGTGTGTTTCATATTCATATTCACTAGTGTTGCAAATTAATATTCAATAGAAGTATTTTACTTGAGGTTTGGAACCGTAACATTCTTCTGAATTACATTTGATTACATTTTCATTGCTGTAATATAGCATTTACAATGACTCATTAAAATCAGCATAAAGGCAGTGCAAAAAAATGGTTCTGAAATGTATACTTCTTGTGTCCTTAGGTTTAAAGTTTGTCCCTATCATCTGCAATTGTATTGAAGAGATGGACCAGAATATTCACTAAAATGTCACCATTCACGATATGATGGTGACAAAATGATAACAATTTTCATTTTAGGGTGATCTATTTCTTAGATGCAGTCATGAAGTGATTTAGGCATACAATGACTATAGGCCTACTAAATGTGCACCATTAGAAATAACATAATAGCTATAACAGTAGATTATGTGATAAAACGGTGCGAGTAGTACAAGTATATAAAACACAACAACACTCGTCCACATTTGGTTCTTGGCATTACAACAGCATACTGCATTCACTTCGCATTACTAAGGTAAATGTTTCATTAAAGGGTAACTAAACCCCTGCTCAGAGTCTGACTCCACCCACTAGCAATATTTGAAAAATGCTCGAAAAGTGGGAAGACCCCAGCGGGGATTTGGGAGTGGTGGTGGCGTAGTGGCTAAAGCACTGGGCTGTTAATCAGATGGTCGCTGGTTCTAACCCCACAGCCACCACCATTGTGTCCTTGAGCAAGGCACTTAACTCCAGGTTGCTCTGGGGGGATTGTCCCTGTAATAATTGCACTGTAAGTCGCTTTGGATAAAAGCGTCTGCCAAATGCATAAATGTAAATGGATAGAGGGGACGCATTTCTAAAATCTTTTTTTTTGGTGGGGGGGTAAAAGTGATGCTTTCCAAAAGAAATGCACTTAAACAGACATCATCCTTCAATTGGAATGTATTTGTGGCATATATAAGTTTAAGGTATATCTTTTACACGTACGTGTAAAACACACACACGCAGGCACACACACAACCGTTCTATATACCTTTTCCATGATCTCAGACAAAAAGCATTCAAAAAAGGTTGGGTGAACGGGACTTTTATTTTTAAGGACATTTATCTTGCTTCATAGGATTTTTGTATTGATGACGTCACAAGGGTTGCGCCGCAGATGAGAGGTTTGTGTTTTGAGTTGTGCATTAAAGATCCAACGATACAAATCGTTCAGAAATAGTTTGAATTTGTTGCAATAATTCTCCTTCAACAAATAAAATATTAATGAAAGTAGTGTAATATTGCTTGCGTTAGCAATGTGAAATAAACGGAGATGTTATATTGTAATACTTTATGTGAAGTGCTGATATTTGGTCTCACGTAATGGAGCAAAATTAACTTTTTACTTTTAATACGAGTAAAGTGCATGCACACATGTGGAAGAGAGATTGAGGTTGTTTTGCTGTTTCCAACCATTAATGTTTGTTGTGGCATTTTTTATTTTTTTAGGAAGCAATAATACTGGAAGAAGAAATCATTACAGAAAAATAACAAAACAGATATAATGTCTTCCCATTTGGGTTATTTGCTTATTTATTTCATGGAAAGGCTGTTTGTACTAAGCGTAAATAGCAACCAAATGCATCTTCTTTGGACTAAGTGCAAATAGTGACTAATAGACATAAGTGTGGTCATCACTGCAGTGTGTCCCACAGACACTCTACACCAGACTATACCCATAAACCTAACTCTAACTTCACCTTACTATATTAACCATGGTTTTACTTCAGTAACCATAGTATCACCATGTTATTTTACTAGTAAAATCACAGTAACCCCAAAATTAAACATGGTTACTATATTAACATCATATTTCTGTAGTAACACCATGATTAATTGAATTAGAAATATGGCTTCTATCTAAAACCCTTACCACAACATTTCTATAGTAAAACCATTAATTTTAACTGGATCAAAACGTTCTCTTAATTCCGATCTTCACTGTGAACAAATCAATGTGAGGCAATCAATTTTATATTAATTTGAATTTATTATTTGAAGTAGTATTATGAGCGGAGACAGGAAACAAGATGGGAAAAAAGGCAGATTTGAACCGGAGTTGTCTGCACAAAAAAGCACAGTCACATTGCCATTACACCCCATGCCAGTGCAACAACACTAGGGCACAGTTTGTTTTCAATTTCTGTTTCCACCAGACTTTTGTAGGGCAAATATGCTGTTTGGTTGCTGCTATTTACACCTAGTGGAAAGGACTTCCTGTAATGGCAGATTTTTATATTATAATCTATAATTCAGATTTTGTTCACAGATCTAATCTTATTACGTGTGTAAAGGTTTGTGCCCAATTTGAGTTTATAAATATGGTTCTAAATCCGGGACTGTTACATATCTTATACACTGATCAGCCACAACATTAAAACCACTTGCCTAATTTTGTGTAGGTCCCTCTCGTGCCACCAAAACAGCACCAACCTGCATCTCAGAATAGCATTCAGAGATTATATTCTTCTCAACACAATTGTACAGAGTGGTACCAGATTATCATATCTGAATGCTAAAAGAGATGCAGGTTGGTGCTGTTTTGGTGGCATGAGGGGGACCTACACAATATTAGGAAGGTGGTTTTAATGTTGTGGGTGATCGGTGTATATTTCTATCTGAACAATACACAGATTGTCCTCATATTCACAATTTTGTAATTTTTTTTATTCAAGTTACTGATATCGGTCTTGTGTGAAAAAAAATAGCTTGGCCACGCTCATGTAAGGTTATGTCGGGTACCATAATCGGTTATGCCTCGGTTAGGAACAAGCGGGACCAAAATTCGGATGTGTCAATGTATTGCCTCTGTGCATTAGGTCTTGCAGTGAAAATGCAACCATATTTATTTTAGAATCTCCTGTCATGAATCATGTATTTCTGCTCTTGGTTGTCATTGTGACATTTCTATCATAAAACAGTTGTCAAATATTGAAGCTGGTGTCTTAGACCTTTCCAAATATGGTGTGCCAAGATCACATTTTTAAACAGGACAAAATGCACTAAATGTAAAAAAAATGTGTAGGTGAAATTCAGGAGTAGCATTGTGTATATTAATGTAAAAGTATATATGTGGTAATTAATTTATTTTTCATTTTCATTTCACAGGTCTTTTGCCACACAGAAAATCTTATCACAAAATCTTCACTGAAGCCAATCCCACAGCAACTCACCAATAAATGCTGGAAATATTCCCATCATCTTACAATTGAAAATCAAAACAAGTAGGAAACACTACTGGTGTAAAGACACATTCTACTTATGTAAAGATGGAGTTTATTAAAGTGGAGATTTTGGACATGGGTGATCCAGCACCATGCAGAGTGAAAAGTGAAGATACTGAGGAACAAAGAGGTTGGTGTTCATTCTTCATCAATGACTGCTGAGGAAAATTTAGGTAATAAAGCTACAGGCTCTAGATATAAAATCACAAAGAGTTGTGAAATAACATAAATAAAGGGCAACATTATATAGTATAATTGTTTGTTAAGAGTTTGTAAAGACTTGTCACTGTGGTTTAAGAGAAACTGTATTGAGGTTCTGTATTGAGAAATGACAAATAAACTGACTTGGCTAAATTATTTTTCTTTCTGCAATGAAAATGGGGTTAATTTTATTTCTTTACATTGCACATCTGATTGGAATTTTGCTATGTTCCTTCTAGACCTGATTGGAGTGAAAGATGAAAGTCAAGAACCGAGTGAAGACGAGGCGAAACATCAGTATCAGAATCCTCATAATGTCACAACTGGAGAAAATGCCTTAACCAAAATTTATTTCATCTGCCCTCAGTGTGGAAGGAGTTTCACCCAACAACATCACCTTAAGGATCACATGAGAATTCACACTAGAGAGAGACCTTTTACTTGTCCTCAGTGTGGAAAAAGTTTCACCCAACAAGGACAGCTTAAGCGTCATGTAAGAATTCACACTGGAGAGAAGCCTTTCACATGCCCTCAGTGTGGAAAGAGTTTCACACAGGCACAAAGTCTCAAAATTCACGTTCATGTTCACTCTGGAGAAATGCCGTTTAACTGTGAGCAGTGTGGACAGAAATTTGTTTTGGCATCACACTTACAAAGACACATAAGAACTCATACAACGAGAGGCCCTACACATGCTCTTTTTGTGGAAAGAGTTCTAAACGCATCAGTGATTTTAAAAAGCACCAAATAACACATTCTGGTGTTAAAGCTCATGTGTGCTCTGAGTGTGGAAAAGCTTTTTCTAGAGCTAGTGACTTGCAGCGGCACCAAAAAGTTCATAGTGGAGAAAAACCTTACAAGTGTTCACTTTGTGAAAAAGGTTTTAACGAGTCTTTTAAGCTGAAAATACATGCAAGAATGCATACTGGAGAGAAGCCATACACCTGCACTTTATGTGGGAAGAGTTTCAGCACATCAAGTGCTCGAATGATTCATAAGAAAAAGCATTGTCCAAAGTTATCAAAGTGAGCAAAGTTCATATTCAGGTCCAAAGGTTCCTTTGAAGATCCAGGCTCAGCAGGTCCTTAGAATGGGAGAGGATGGTGTTTAGATATGTGTAGGTCCAAAAAACACAGATAGTCAGCATAAAGGTAGTCCATCCTAAATTCAGCGGTTTTAATGTCTTCTAAAGTAAACATATATTAACAATATTTAAAATTTTTGGGAAGTTTTAGAACAACCTTTATTTTTAATGTTTCAGGAATGCTTAGGAAAAGGTGGAATGATTTCTACCATGAAGCAAGGACTGATTTCTCTCATTCAAAAACCAGACCATATACCATATATATATATATATATATATAAGTTGATTGCAACAGTGTATTCCAACAGAGTCTTGATCAAGTCATAAATGAAACACAGACATGTTTTATGAAAGGGCGTCACATCAGCTGTAATATCCGGCTTGTTTTGGACCTCGTAGTCTATATGGAAGAAATAAATTCTGATGCAATAATTATATTTCTCGACTTTTATAAACCCTTTGACATGGTACGACACTAATTTCTTTTCAAATCTTTAGATACTTTTGGATTTGGAAATAAATGTATTAATGTTGTGAAAATGCTGATTAAGAGTTATTAATAGTTCTGTAATATTGAATCTGCGTACTTCTGAAAGGTTTCCCATCCTTTGTTTAATTCGTCAGGGGTGCCATTTAAGTGACTTTTTATTTGTATTTGTAGTAGAAATCTTGTCCATTGATATTTTACACAAGAAGAGCTTTACTAGTCTTAACATCTGAAACAGAGACATTTACATTTCACAGCTAGCAGATGATTCGACTTTGTTTAAAAAAAAAACAAAAAAAAAAACATTTGATACCAGTTTAAATACAATTAAATATTTTAATTGTGCTTCTGGGCTTACCGACAGTTAAAAATTATGTGAAGTACTAAGGAATTCATATCACAAAGAACTCAATTAGCAGACAACGTTTACATTTCTCATCTAGAATACTTAAAACTAGACATACATTTACTGTAACAACTGGCTACAAGGAGATCTGTCCATTTGAATCATTTTGTCCCAGGAAGATGAATTATCTAGATTTGTCTACCCATCCTTGTCTTTACATGTCGACAATAAAACATCGAAAGAAAGAAATTAATAGAGTATTCCTTCATTTTATTTATAAAATAAATCACACAAACTAAAGAACATTTTCTTGCAAAAAAGAGATGCGAAGGGGGGCTCAAAATACAACATTTGAAATACAAAAGTGAATTGGTTGAAAAGATGTCCATGGCAATAAATACTTGTGGTATTTTATCCCTAATAATGTCTTTACAAAATTGGTGGCCTTTCCTTTTTAATGAAGTGCTACTATTCAACAGGTGAATTACCTATTAAATTGGATCCGTTTCTCCAGCAAGCATTAGCATGGAAGTCAACTTGCAATCACAACTTCTCCCCCTATGTCTCGTAAGTCCTTGTGGTGGTGGTGTAGTGACTCAATCCGGGTGGCGGAAGACGAATCTCAGTTGCCTCCGCGTCTGAGACTATCAATCCGTGCATCTTATCACATGGTTTGTTGAGTGCGTTACTGTGAAGACATAGCGTGTGTGGAGGCTTCACGTTGTTTTCTGTGGCATCCACGCACAACTCACCACATTTACACGCTGAGGTACCCAGTCCCATGGGGGACATTGTATTAAAAACATAAGATATGTAAAAAAAAGATTAAGCCATGACCAGCTATTTGTAATTTTTGTGTTGTGGCCAGTGAAAATTTTGCCAGAGCCAGTAAAAATCTGAAGCACTGGCCCAATCGGGCCATTTGAAAAAATCCTTAGCATTGAGCCCCGATATGTGTTCAGAAGAAAGACGGTCATACACATCTGGGATGGCATCAGGGTGTGTGAATAATGAGAGGATTTTCATTTTTGGGTGAACTATTCCTTCAGTCTCAATAACCGTCCTGTTATTTGACACTTTCATTCATTGATTAAAGTAATCATGGCTGACTGTGAAAACAAAATTTCTACAATGGCACCTGAAACTGAAAACTATTGATTTTAAACAATGCTGCATCCAAACCGCTAGATATCAGTGTAAGTCCAAGATGTCACAAAGACAAAAGTTACTGAATGCACATTTAACTTGAATACTCAACATGACTATCTGTAAACAGCTGGGTTATAACTAAATGGTTAAGTCATACTTTGCAGAACCATGTTGGGAGCATGGAAAAAAGAAAAGTAATAATTTTGGATGGTTAAACATGACATAGTTAGACAAATTAATTTTAAATAAATACATGTATACACCAAGAGTGATTGTGTCTCCAATTCCTCAGTTGATTCTGCTACAACCATTGGTTGATTTAACATTGTTGGAGGCTAGACGAAAAGGATGGTTAGAATGAACAAGAAGTGGTAAATGTAAGGGAGTATTTATGTAAGAGTTTGGGAATAACAGTAAGGTAATAACTCCCATATATTTACAAACGCTTCAAAAAATTTAAATAGCAGACAGGAAGGTATCGCATTTACATATGCTGAGATTCAAGTTTTTCTCTATTAAATCTTGATGCACAGCAGTCAGAAACAAGGACAAATATTGTATTAGAAATTCTCCAAATCTGCAAACATGCTACTTTGGGGCCCGTGTGGGGTCCCAGTGGACAAGCCCAAAAGAGTGAGATGAGTGTAGGCTGCCCAAACTAAGCAGAGTGGGTCCCCAGTTGGGCCCATTTTGGGCCCACAACATGCCCACAGTATGCCCACACTTTGAGCTGGGACTGGGCAGCCCCAATGCGGGTTCAAAGTGTGGGCATACTGTGGGCATTTTGCGGGCTCACAATGGGCCCCACTGGGGGCCTACTCTGCTTAACACTAACCCTAAAGCACAGCCGGGTGTGCCCACAGGTTGTGTGGGCATGGTATCTGGGCAACAGTATGCCCTGTGGGTGTGCTCAGTGGGTCCTTAACAAATAATCAAATTAGTTTGGTCTTACTTTGTACCTGCAGAATACCACAACATTATTATGAATGCATATGCAGAATAAAATAAGCAGTTATAAACTAACAGTCAAATGTTTCAAATACTTGCATTTATTCACAGCCAGAAAAAAATATAATATTTAAAATTGAGTACAAAACAAAGCATGTATTAAATACTAAGTAAAATGCATTTTATAAAACAGAACAACTTAGAACCACATTAAAAAACATCAAGTATAAATCAATCCCCTCAGTGGCACCAGTGGATCTCTGCCATTTATCTTCTGGTCCTTCTACTCATTCCCTCATTCCTGTCTCTAGCATTGCAGAGCCACATTTTAATCGAAGCTTCCACTTTGGATGCTGTGGCCCATTTACTTTTTGACACAGCTGTGTAAGGATATTTTGTATGCGACATTTAGAAGGGAATTTAGAGTCTCGAAATATGTGAGCTATGAACTAAATTAAACTATACTTATTGTAAACTATTAGACAACCATTCTAAATTAGATAAATGACAATAACTAGATTATTTGTCTTAATAGATTCTCCAGCATTAAAATTGTAATACACGTTTCGTTGTATTCTGCTCACAATTTCTACTGTAAGGAATTAGCTTTAATAAGTGAATTATGATTCATTTACTTATTGGAGTGATATTATTCTCATGGCTTTTTGAAAATAATATCACACGTATTTTACACAGCTTGTACAGCTTTGAAGCTAAATCTTTTAGAAACAATGATTATTTATCAAAATATACCACAGTCAATCATCTTTGAATACAGACAAACTTTATTACTATTCTAAACATAAATCTAATCTAACACATATATACATAAGACAGGTTGGTGAAAAGAGTGACAGAATGTGAAATAAATGATCAATACTGTGAAAATGAACTTTATGGAGTCTGTTGACAATACCTTAAGAACCATTTATCCTTCTTTGAGTCCACATCGATTTGCTATCGGATTACCCAAATTATTTAATTAATACACCAGCACTTTGAGCACAATATTGGAGATGTACTTGCGTGTCTTTGTGGTGTTTCCCTGCGTTGCTTGGTTCTTGGTGCTTGGTCGAAAGTTTGTTCCGTCGAAGTTTTGGACCTCTGTAAGATCGAAGAGTTATTGTCTGTATGAATGATGAGGTTGGCTTTGAAGCGAGGCCTTCTCACAGGTGTGTGAATCGTAGAGAATGACGAGCTTTCTCGGGACGTAGAGTCCCGAGCTTCCTTGAACCTCACATTGCATGGATCTGGTTCCAACAAGATCCAGAGAAGACCACGAGGGAAGAGTCAGAGCAGAGAGTGCAGAAGAGACAAGACGAGAGGAAGAGAAAGAGAGAGTTCATCCTGTTTGGAAACATTTGAATTGAAATTTTCCGCATCCCCAAAGGTGTCCTGCGCCAATCAGAAGTAATTTTCAGACTCACATTGTCTTTTCCGACAGTTGATTTATGGTCCTTTGTTTCAGATTCTTACAAATCTACCACTCAAAAATAGTGCATATTTAAACATGAGCTTTTATATCTTGAGAATGGTACAAGAGACATGATATTTGTTGTCATCAGCTTTCTCTGAATATGCCAGCAAATGCTTACATACTAAACATGACATTCTTTTCATGGATATTATACATGTAGGTAACAAAACATGAAAATCCCTGGTTATAAATCATACTGGTTAATTCATTGGTTATACCACATGGCTAAAACATTACACACATTTTAAAGAGGCATATCAGCCTATAATCATTAATTTGTCAGTAATACAAGTTACCACAGTTCAAAGAAAATTTCAGAATTACCTAGCAAGACTAGGTTTTCGTGGATTTAAATGCATCTTGTACATTTTAGAAGGCTAAATCGGTTAAGTACTGTGACTTTGTGTATAATGTTCCTGGATTAAGAGGAAAAGTCTGCCTTAACTCTGTGTGGAAGTTCAGGAGGTCGTGCAGAGGGGCCTTTCAGACCCATGACCCTTTTGCTTTAAATTTGGTTGATTAGAGTGTCTTAACCATTTTATTGTCCAAAGACAGGCCATCAGTAAGAAGTTGAGGCTTGGTCAGTTACTTTATGATACTGAGGAATTCTAGGATTAAAAGGGCAAATCGTAGATTCAAATAATTTTGTTTAAACTGTTCTGCATGTATAATACTACAGCATCTAAGTGAGAAAGAAAACAACAATTAAAAAGTAAATGTAAATGACGGACACTTTTTCCGTTAATGGTATCTCTGGTTATAATTTGTTGGCTAACATTTAGTTTGTAGCAGTAGGCCTACCTCAGTTTAGTTTTTTTGTCAAAACTAAACAAATGTCAGCTGTAAAAAAGGTTTAGGCTGGTTGAGCCACAGCCAAAGATATTCTGTAATTTTGTTCCCCTTCTAAGGCCTTATTGCATATGTACATTACATACTGTACCTATGACTGCTCTGCAGACCAGCATATCCCTAAAGACCAGCTTCTGGCCAGAACCACGCCTTCACAATTGTTGAGCAAGTGGGGTGGTTAGCATGCACACAAGGATGCGTCTTGTGTTGGCGGGTGGGTTAGGACCCCCAACTGTTGCCAGATACTTAGCCTAAATTGAGGTTATAATATATTAGAGTATTCATAAGACAGAAACAAACTGTAATGGGAAATTTAATAAACGTTTCCCGTATGATGTCGTTTAAGTAGGCTATAAGCTGCATTTTGTGTCACTCCAGAAACTGGAACAATTTTATTCCAAAATATATTTTTGGTTTGTATTTGCTTAGTTTATATCCTCCCCGCCATTACAGGTATGCGTGAATAATAAGGTCCAACCTGATTAGGTCAGTTTTTGAGTGTTTTGAACACCCATACTAATTTTAAACAGGGATGCTAATTTTAACATTAACTGACCTAGTCCCAAATATTTGATACTATAGATTAATACTTAAAATTTGAAACCTATTTTTTCAGGTGCTTAGAAAAACTACCGTCAATACAGTAGGTGGCGACAATAAGTGAGTCATTCAATCAAACCTAGTGAAGGTCAGTTTAATTTCATATAGAGTTTTTAGGATGACTTGTAGAATACAAACATTAGACATATATATGTATCTTGAATTTTTCCACAAGTAATGGTCAATAACCGATGGTAAGTTTATATTTTCCTAATATACAAAACTAATATACAAATACAACCCTAACACTTAATAACTATTACTAATACTAACACATTAACATAAATTACTCAATTACTAAAAAATATTCAAAACGTATAACTAAGAACTAACAAATTATTATCAGTACAGCACAATGGATTTCCAGTTAGCTGTTTAACGGATTTATCGATAGGTAGCGAGACAATCACTTTGAAATTCACACCACAAGCTCACTGAGTGACAGTTTGGCGCATGGCCAGTTCTGTATATTTTGTAATTGACCTTTTTCACAGACTGTGACGCGAGATCAATGATATTTTTTCTTAATGAGGTGTTTTGTTGCCCACTCTTGTAGAAACCCTGTGCGTGAAGCTAGAGCTCAGACTCCAAACTGCAGTCCTCCACTCTTGACTCATTGTACTCCAAATGTTCCAGTGTTATTGATTTTCCTTTTTTGTTCCAATTTAATAAAACTATTTCCCCAGTTATTTCTCTTGTTGTTCCTGTCGTAATATAACGGTTTGTTCTGTTATTCCATATGTTCCTGTTTTTAATAATTATGTTCCTGCAGCTCAATCAGTAGAGCAAGGCACTAGCAACGCTAGAATCCTAGGAAATGCATGAACTTGATAAAATGTATACCTTGAATGCAATGTAAATTGCTTTAGATAAAAGCGTCTGCCAAATGCATAAATATTAATGTAATAAAACAGTTTGTCCTGTTATTTATTCCATTGGTTCCTGTTTTGATAAAACAGTTTACCCTGTTCTATAATGGAAGTGGTGGTATTTTTTTGTCTTGCCCAATATATTACGGGCCAACAATGCTTAAAAGACTTTTTGTTATTTACCTATGCATATTTATAGAATGTCTTACCTGACTGCCTATCATATTTTCCAGTGAGCCGAGTACAGGACTGCTTCGCTACTCCATTCATGTAGTGCATCTGTTTGGCCACTATTATGTTATCCCGATTTTCATAGTGATTATCACTGTCTTATGCAGTGTTTACTCACCACTGTTACTTGCAGAGATAGGGCAGTAGAGTTTGGTACTAAACACACAGTCTTACAACTGATCCTGCTCATGCAACAATTATCAGATGACAAAATTCATGATTGTGAACTGTAAAATTTTGTCAAGTGTAAAATACTGCTTAAACACAGCATGATTAAGCACATTTGTCAGGTGATATCTTTGTGTGAATTTGATAATGTGCTTAAACATGCTTGTAAATGCTGTTTGAAAGTGGTTCCAACACTGCACATTCCCTAATCTAACAGACCTGATTTATCTCATCAGTTGATTGTAAATTAATTCATGTCCTGAAATGGGTGTTTAATTTAAGGTAGACAATGCAGTGTTGGTGGGCCTTCCATGAAACACTAAAAACATTGCATGAGTGTCCTCTACTGACTGATTATTGCAATATATTTTCAGGCTTGTGGAACTTAGTGATCACAATTTGAATTAATTAAATTCTGTATTGTGTATTCCACTATAATTGTAAGGAAAAATAAATTTGTGAACCACTGTCCTAAAGCAGCTAATCTAAAAACTAAGTTTTAAGGGCAAAACTGCTGTGGGCCCCACGTGGCCTATCCCACATGGGACCTACGTGGGATTATTGTGGGTTTGCCCTGCCCACACTGTCCCACAGTAAAACTTGCCCATGGTGGGCCTGCATGGGCATGTTTGCTGGGTAAAAAGGGTTCAGTAGATTTACTGATAACACATAGCAGATCAGAAATCGAATAATTAATTAAAAAGGAGATTCATTAAATATGGCAACAATATTGGCTGACTGATACTAAGGAAAGACATTTTATACCCATTACAGTAAACAGTGTGACGGGGAAGGTATTCTGGTTGGGGAGTATATAATACATAAAAAAAGTTATGGAAATATGGATAAAATAAATATAGTGGATGTTAGTAAAATACAATTCTGATGCTTTATTCTGCCTTCCTCGCAGTCACTCTTCGATCAGCAGATAAGTTCACCGGTGGGAAGAAATACATGGACACAGAATGTTACAAGCAGTTCTTCGATTTATTAAAATCAAGCAAGGGGTTTATATGGTTCTTGTCACACAAGGCTGGTTATACCTCCCACCTCAAACTTTATCAATCCTTCACATATGGGGTTGTTTCCTCTTGCTTACAGAAATACATTCTTTTCAAGTACATTTTGTGCTCAAGACAGTGCCGAAAACATAAAAAGCAGATATGCAAGCATTAGCATAAAAAGGTCACATTGTTCCATCTGAGGCCTATTTCTCACAGCAGAGTTTTTTTTTAATTGATCTGAATTGTGAGGGGCTAGTCTATGGAGCCAGAAATTCCACAGGTAGTGGAAGCTGGTACGTCAGCAAAATACTCGGCATGAAAAATCCGCATTTGGCGGGTGTTAATTTGAAACCTTGTTAACTAGAAGTAGGCTTTAAAATTTGGGAGAAAGGAAATCAAAACAGTGTCATTGACTTCAAGCTTTGCAATCGCACTCACACGTTCTGTTGGAAAAGTATCTCTATAAAGTTTTAAGTGTTCATGTGTTGGTGAGAGACCCGGCGAGCCACCTGATTTTTAACAAAGAGCCACATGTGGCTCGCGAGCCATATGTTCCCGACCCCTGGCTTAGACACATGTCTCATGTGCTGAGAATGTGCTAACGTGCTAACCATAAAAAATATAAATCATAAAAGTTTAAGAACCACTTCATGGTCAGAATTGCAACCTTTTGAATCACGCTCGTTCCAGAGAATTATTGCACCTAGACCTGTAATTGGCCAAAATTCTCCGTTTTACTTTTCCGAGACCCTCTACTCTTCCCTGTGGAACACGGAAGCTTGATCTCTGACCCACTTTCTGTAGGTCTGAATTTCTGCAAATTTTAGAATATTGAATTTGATGTGCTGAATTTCTTCTTCATCTTGAAAACTTTGTAACGCTCAGCCTAGATTTATAGGAGATGATACACAAAAACTACGATCTAGACCCCAAGTTTGTATGGTGATGAAGTTTATTAAAAAAAGAAGGCTAGGAAGACAACAACTCGATTTAAACCCAAGGTGTATTTACAATAAGTAGAAGAAAAAACATCAAAGTGAATCCAGACATATATATATATATATATATATATATATATATATATACAAATGCACAAAAGACAAACAAGAAAGCAAAAAAAAAATAATAATAATAAATGAAAAGTAGATGGAATGACTATAGGAGTCCCGTACAATGTCGTGTTTATGTGTGTGTGTTGAATCGGCCTCACCGGTGGTTGTGTGTTAAATCCGTGAGCTCGATGTGAAGCAGCGCTGTTCTGTGACGAAATCCAAAGGTGAAAAATCAACAAAAAAGATAATCCCACAGTGTCTTTCTGTTCACAGTCTGTAACTGCTTCTGGAGGAGGTTTTCGCGCAATCGATCATTAATCCCCTTGAGCATAAACGTATCGCTCCTGAACGCCGGTTTCCCGGCTCCATTTAAACGGAAGAAATAAGTCATCCAGCTGATTTGGAGTGACGTCAATGGGAATTCCCTGGAGCTTCGCGACAGAACTCTCGCGAGAGTTAAACGGGAACTCAAAAACACTTAACTTGGCAATAAACCCAGGAAAATAACATATATTAATTATGGCTGTTTTCTAAGAACAATTAGATTTTTTTAACAGCAATATATATATATATTCCATACTTATGTGGCAGCGCTACAACTTGAAGCTGTATTTTTTTAAACGGAATATTTACAGTGTAAGAATTCAGAACCAAAAATGTGCTGTTTGAAAATACATATTTATAAAATGGTGCCATTTAAAAAAAACAATTTACACAACAAATTCAAATTGTTTTGTCAGATTTTTGGCTCCATACTAGTCAAAGCTGGAGAAGGGAAGAGGATGTTTCTGTTCAATGCTAACAATAGGTGGTAGTAATGCACTTGTTAAGTTGTGATTCGCTACTAAATAGAAGAAGAAGACGTCGATGTAGATAGACAACGAAGAAGAAGGCGGTAAGCAAGTTGTGTTTGTTTTTGAGTGTTTCAGCATTTAAAGGTTTGAGCAAAAAGTTAAAACGTGATTTGTTTTTGCTAAATTCAAATGTATTCAGTAACCGAAGTTCTTGTCTTCAGATCTTGAAAAAGCTGTGTTTGTTTCTTTTTGTGTAAGCTAAGTGAAGAAAACTAAATAAAACTAAATCGAAAGATCTCTCCTCGCAGATGCTTTGACAAGACAGCCCTTACGAATATTAACCATGATTTTACTGTAGTAATACTCTGTTGTAATAATAATAATAATAATAATAATAATAATACAAATAATACTGTACTATTTATGATAAAAGTGGTTTTACTACAGTAACACTGTAGTGTCTATGATAAACATGGTTTTACTGCAGTAATACTGTATCTGTGTTAAATGTGGTTTTACTGCAATAACACTGTAGTGTCAATTATAAACGTGGTTTTACTGTAGTGACACTGTATTGCCTATGATAAACATGGTTTTACTGCAGAAACATTCTAGTGTCTGTGATAAATGTGCTTTTACTGCAAAAACACTGTAGTGTCTATGATAAATGTGGTTTTAATGCAGTAATACTGTATCTGTGCTAAACATGGTTTTACTGCAGTAATACTGTATCTGTGATAAGCGTGTCTTTACTGCAATAACACTGTAGTGTCAATTATAAACGTGGTTTACTGTAGTGACACTGTGGTGTCTATGATAAACATGGTTTTATGCAATAACACTCTTGTCTCTATAAATGTGTTTTTACTGCAATAACATTCTAGTGTAATAAAATTGGTTTTACTGCAAAACTGCGCGCTTTCACCGGCTTTTTCTGTACATAACGCGGAATACATAATTAGGCGCATAATTAGTGCTCAGGGCTCACACTAATGACCGTAATTAATAAAAAATAAGTGGCTGTTTTTGACGTCGTTTTTTTCTTTGGTTCAGTTCAGGTGGCCGAGCTGTTGTCGTCTTTGTTCGTCATTTGAAATCGAATGACCGTTTGTAGGCTATTCAAATTTGAAGCCTAGTATATATTGCCTAATTGAGTGCGCGAACGACCGCTGCTTTTTCATTGGCCATTTAGGTTAGTTACGTTATTGTTCACGTGATTGGTTCATCTTAAAAAAAATTGTGTGTGTGAGCCTGAATTTGTTTGAATTTCTAAATACATTTGCAATACATTTCAAACAATCCATGTGTTTTTGCATTTTTTTCCAAACACAATATTACTCAACTTGAGGCTTTTACATGTAGTTTAAATAGAATAAGAAACTTCTGTTTCAGTTTTTTGTTTTTACCAAAAACTCAGGCTTCAGGTATCAGTGTTGCAATTGTTTGGCTGTAATAGTATTTCTGAAGTTTTTTTTTTTGGGTGGGGGGGCGTTAAGAGGATCATGAAGAGGTCAGGGGGGCGTTTGTTCAAAAAAGGTTGAGAACCACTTCTATAGACGAACTTGAGTGAACTCGTGTCCAATGACAGGCGCCCGCGCCGTCACTGTATCAAAGCCCGCCAGAATGGGCATGGCTAGAGTGCATATAAGCGTAAGTTCGTAGGCTGGAACCCTGATTTTCATCTATTCAGCGAAGCTCTTCGCATCTCTGAACTGCAGAAGCTGCGTCGCCGTTCGAGGGGCATCTAGCAAGCTTGGACAGCGCTCGAAGAAGCCGGCCGTCTTCGCCACCTTCAGCCATTCTGCGAGCTACGCCATCCGGCGACGTATCCTTTTTAGAGCAAGCTAGTTCCTCAGCGAACTTCACAAAAAGAGCAACGAGCGTCTTTTTAAAGATGCCTCGCACCACCTGCGCCTCATGCCGCGCCCCTCTCAGCGCCGGAGACCGCCACCTCATCTGTGCTCTCTGCCTGGGATTGGAACATGCAGAGCTCGCCCTCGCTGACGGCGGATGCGACCTCTGCGAGGAGCTTCCGATGTCGACCCTGCGGGCTCGACTGGAAGCACTCAAAACCGAAGCTGCCGCGCGCCTTCGTTCGCCAGCGCAGAAAGAAGCGCCGCTCCCAAAGGCTGCCGGAACCGGTGTTAGAAGCGAATACCTCGCCGGAGCCTCTCCCTCGAGCCTCGCTTTCACCCTCCCCACCCCCCCGGGACACGCAGTTGCCGCCGAGCGGCCGCACTGTTGCCATCTCGGATGACGAGGCGGAGGATAAGGGCTGCTGTTCCATCATGGCTTCGGACAGCGAGGAGTGGTCAGGCTCCCAAGCCTCCTCCTCGGCCCAGGAATCCAGCAGGACCCGCGCCGGAGTCGAGGAACAATTAACGCGCCTCCTCACCCAGGCCGTCGACCGCCTCGGGCTCGAGTGGTCACCGCCCTCTGAGCAGGCTCCCAACAGACTCTACGGCTGCTTTCTTCAGAGCCGTCGCCGCGCGGCGCCCGCTTCCTTCCTGCCGGAACTCCACGCCGAGCTCTCTAAATCGTGGAATGCGCCTCTCTCGGCCAGGAACCGATCCCATGTCTCCACCTCTTTCGCTTCGGTGGACGGCGCCACCGAGAGGGGCTACTCTTCCATCCCCCCAGTCGAGGATTCGGTAGCAGCACACCTTTGCCCGCCCTCCGCGAGATGACGGTCTAAGCCAGTGCTCCCGTCTAAGGCCTGCGGAACTACTTCCGCCTGTGTTGGCCGCGCCTATGCCGCCGCCGGCCAAGCCGCATCTGCTCTGCATTCCATGGCCGTTTTACAGATCCTCCAAGCGGACCTCCTTCGAGAGTGGGATGAGAAAGGCAGGCACCCAGAGGCTGTCTCAGATCTAAGGAGCGCGACGGATCTCTCCCTTCGCGCCACCAAAGCTGCAGCTCAAGCCCTAGGGAAGTGCATGACCGCGCTGACTGTGACCGAGAGACACCTATGGCTAACGCTAGCCGACATGGGAGACGCTGAACGCTCCACGTTCCTCAATGCGCCGCTCTCTCCGTCCGGTCTCTTCGGTTCAGCGGTGAGTGGCATTGTTGGCCGTTTCTCGGAAGTCCAGAAAGCCACCCAAGCCATGAATCTCTTCCTGCCTCGTCGCGCTAGCTCCTCTGCAGGCCGCCCACGTGACCAGCCTCCTGCACGAGCCTCTTCACAGCGCCCAGCTCAGCAAAGCCAGACTTCTCAGCGTCGACAGGGCGGCCGCCCTAGAAGCAGCTCAGACAGCCGCCGCAGACCGCCTCCCCGCGGGCCTCGGCCTAAGATTGCGCTGAAACCTGAGCAACCGAAGTCCTCCTAGCTTTGTTGAGGAAGCGGCGGATCAGTCCGCCACGGCTGGACCACCGTCAAAGCTTCGCCCCTGTCAGTCCCCTTCTCTCAGGCTACTGCAGTGGTGGATTCAGCAGCCAACAAGCCGGTGATACTGCCCGCTTGCCTGCACTCAAATGCCGTTTTCACGGCAACCCAAAGAAATCTTGTAAAAAGCAAACATGCCTTATGTGTAGAAAATGTGCCCACAATCCAGTGTTCACCCCTACACACAAGCATTACACTTCCGATGTCCCTATCAGAGCCCACTCACATAAAGCGGGCACAGCCAGCTCGAGTGTTAGTCAATAAACGCCCCACGAATCCATGCGTGCGCCCTTCTCTGCCCGCTCTGTCACACGGCCAGCAAACACCTCTCTGTATGTAAGTCCCATGCCCGTGACTATGCTTGCGCATCACTTCACAGATGTGACTCTTTCCCCATTCACCTCAATCGGGAAGTCACTCACAGAACAGCCTGTCCCTGCTGTCTGCGAGCAGTCATGCATAAGCACAGTAAGCGTGCTCACACATTCTGTTCAGCTCGCTGTGTGCGGCAATCAGGGCGACTTGGCCATTCACCTTCTAGCGTTACGCTTCAAAGCGTGGAAAGCTATCCCAGGGATATCCTAATGGGTGTTAAGCACAATAAAACAGGGCTATTTGCTACAGTTCGATCGCCGTCCTCCCCGCTTCAGAGCGCAGCTCGAAACTACTGTGAACACGGAAGCAGCCTGCATGCTTCGTTCAGAAATAGCAAACCTTCTGTGCAAAAGGGCCATAGAGAGAGTGCCACCTTCTCTGAGCGAGTCGGGGTTTTACAGCCGTTATTTTCTTGTCCCCAAGAAAGACGGCGGCCTCAGACCAATATTAGATCTCAGGGTTTTGAACAAGGTGCTCGCAAAAAGACACTCCTCGCGCATGTGCGCCAGGGGGACTGGTTTATTTCTCTCGATCTGAAAGATGCCTACTTTCAGATTCAGATAAATCCCCGTCACAGGCCATTCTTGAGATTCGCCTTCGACGGCCAGGTTTATCAATACACCGTCCTTCCGTTCGGCCTGTCTTTAGCACCCGTACTTTCACGAAGTGCATGGATGCGGCGCTCGCACCCCTGCGGAGTCAGGGCTTGCGAATTCTGAACTATTTGGACGATTGGCTGATTTTGGCACAGTCACATACGGAGCTTCTGTCTCACAGGACAGTTCTCCTCAGTCATCTGAACAGTTTGGGTCTTGCAGTCAATTGGACCAAGAGCTCACTACAGCCCAGTCAGGCAATTTCCTTCCTTGGAATAGAACTAGACTCCATGGCGATGACGGCTCACTTATCTACACAGCGCGCGCGCCGTGTTCAGCGACTAGCCACGTCCTTTCAGATGAACAGCCTCATGCCTCTGAAAAAATTTCAGAGAATGCTAGGTTACATGGCCTCAGCCACAGCAGTACTTCAGCTGGGTTTACTGTGCATGCGCCCGCTTCAGCATTGGCTAAATACCCGCGCGTCTCGCCGGGCTTGGACTACGGGCCGCCAGCCGATCAGAGTGACTCAGACCTGTATTTCAGCTCTGCAGCCCTGGGCAGTGGCCGAATGGTATCAGCGGGGAGTGATGATGGGAGCTGTATCTCGCCGAAAAGTCATCTCGACAGACGCGTCCAACACGGGTTGGGGCGCGGTCTGCGAGGGCTCTCCGGTTTTTGGCCTATGGTCAGTTCAGGAAAAGCTCCTTCACATAAATTGTCTGGAAATGATAGCGGTCGAGTACGCGCTCGTGCGCTTCCTCCCGGTCATTCAGGGTCACCATGTCCTGGTCCGTTCGGACAACAGATCTGCGGTATCCTATCTAAACCGTCAGGGCGGTGTCAGATCCAGGAACCTCTTCCATCTGACAAAACGCATACTGAATTGGTCCCAGTGCCACCTGCACTCGCTGAGGGCGACGCACGTGCCAGGCCACCTGAACGACGGCCCAGACAGACTGTCCAGAGACAATATTTCCCCAGGGGAATGGTCCCTGCACGCTCAAACAGTCCAGAAGTTATGGAGCATATTCGGCAGAGCAGAGATAGACCTCTTTGCGTCAGAAGAGAACTCTCACTGCCCAGTATTTTTCTCGAAAAGCGAGGACGTGCTGGCCCAGGACTGGCCCAACCGCCCGCTTTACGCCTTCCCTCCCGTCGCGCTATTGCCACAGGTAATGCAGAGGATCAGGGAAACGCGGCACTCGGTGCTCCTCATAGCCCCGCGCTGGGAGAATCAGACATGGTTCCCGGAGCTTACGCAGCTGTCACTGATAGCCCCGTGGCCCATCCCAGTGAGAACAGATCTCCTCTCTCAAGCTCGCGGCACGATCTGGCATCCCCACCCAGAGCGCTGGGTGCTGCACGCGTGGGTGATCAACAACTACCCGTCGCTTTGCCAGAAGGAGTAATAAACACTATCATACACGCTAGAGCCCCTTCCACGAGAAGACTCTATGCGTCCAAATGGTCTGTGTTTTCAAAATGGTGCACCGACAGAGACCTGGACCCACGGACATGTGGGGTGTCGTCGCTGCTCGTGTTTTTACAAGAGCTGCTGGATAAGGGCAGATCCCCATCCACGCTCAAAGTGTACGTGGCGGCCGTCGCGGCGGTCGCTGAACCCCTGCACGGCCAGTCACTGGGGAAAAAACGAGCTGGTCATCCGCTTCCTCAGGGGAGCTAGAAGGATGAACACCCCCCGCGCCACTCATCGGTTCCTATATGGGATCTTTCCGTAGTTCTCGAAGCTATGAAAGTCGCCCCTTTCGAACCGCTTCAATCCGTGGTTTGAAATACCTTTTACTCAAAACCGTTTTTCTAACTGCCCTGTCATCAGTTAAACATGTGGGAGACCTTCACGCGCTGTCTGTCAGCGCTGCGTGGCTTGAGTTTGGACCAAGTGACTCCAAGGTCATTTTAAAGCCTAGACACGGCTATGTCCCCAAGGTGATCGGTACTCCTTTCAGAGCACAAATTATTTCCCTATCGGCGCTGCCAGCATCCGATAGCGAACGCGACGCCAATCTCCTTTGCCCAGTCAGAGCACTGAGATTGTATACTGCGCGCTCCGCCTCTTTCAGATGCTCTGAGCAGCTTTTCGTTTCGTTCGGAGGGCGCACCAAAGGTTTCGCCGCCTCGAAACAGACACTGTCTAGACGGATAGTGGACGCTATTGCTGCCGCGTACGCGTCAAAAGACCTACCATGCCCGTTAGGCATTAGGGCTCACTCCACTAGAGGCATGGCCTCCTCGTG
Source organism: Xyrauchen texanus (assembly GCF_025860055.1). NCBI lineage: Eukaryota > Metazoa > Chordata > Actinopteri > Cypriniformes > Catostomidae > Xyrauchen > Xyrauchen texanus. Next base: position 4,592,015 of record NC_068284.1, on the reverse strand, counting down.
GGCATGGTCCAGCGGGATTTCCATTCACGACATATGTGTGGCAGCGGGCTGGGCTTCCCCCTCCACCTTTGTCAGATTTTACAATCTGCAGGCAAAACTACTAGCGGTTTAATACGCTACAGCTCCCCTGGTGAGCTGCACTGACGGGACACATTCCACACAGACCGGCACCGCCGCTCTGTCTTTCCCTTCCCACTATGTGCTTATGTATTACACACACACTGGCCCGCACTCTTGCCGGCCAAATATTATTCCCCCACTCACAAGGGCTCCCCGGGTCCCCCACCCCGGGGCTCATGCAGTGGATGCTTGGCGCGACGGCGTTGACAATGGGTTCCCGTAAGCGTAAGCTAGCTTACGCAATACAAGAGAACCTCTCGTAAGAGAACGAATCGTTTACCTAACGTAACCTCGGTTCTCTCTAGATGAGGAACGAGTATTGCGTAGCCGGCCGTGCTCGCGCCATGAGCGATTTTCGCTTCATTCATTGAAAACCAGGGTTCCAGCCTACGAACTTACGCTTATATGCACTCTAGCCACGCCCATTCTGGCGGGCTTTGATACAGTGACGGCGCGGGCGCCTGTCATTGGACACGAGTTCACTCAAGCTCGTCTATAGGCTGCAGCAGTTGCCGCAGAGCAACCAATGAGCTCGCTAGCTAGCCCGCTCTAGGTATGCAGCTGCTGTACTGCGTTGACAATGGATACAAAATTAAGGATAATTTTTTGGCTTCAATATCTCAGAAAAGATGAATCTTTCCCGTAGCTTAAGCTAGCTTACGCAATACTCGTTCCCTCATCTAGAGAGAACCGAGGTTACGTTAGGTAACCGATTCATTTTAACCGCGGAAAGATGTCAGTACAGTAGCCTATAATCCATTATTCAAATTCAAATCCACCGACGTTAAACTTCTCTCTCCTGACTACTTTGTTGGACAAAAATGGCGTATTATGATTGATTGATCAGATCGCCAGTCAATCAAACTCCCGGCAAATGTTTTTTTTTTTTTACATTTTATTTACCCCCACCCCCGATGAAATCGGTATTACCGGTGTTATCACAAGTCAATTAATCGAATCGAAATCGAATCGGACTGGAAAAAATTAATCGGTAGATTAATCGATGCATCGAAAAAATAAATCGCTAGATTAATCGTTTAAAAAATAAACGTTTATCCCAGCCCTACACTGTAGTGTCAATTATAAACATGGTTTTACTGTAGTGACACTGTAGTGCCTGTGATAAACATGGTTTTATGCAATAACATTCTAGTGTCTGTGATAAAATTGGTTTTACTGCATCAACACTGTAGTGTCTATGATAAATGTGGTTTTAATGCAGTAATACTGTATCTGTGATAAACGTGGTTTTACTGCAGTAATACTGTATCTGTGATAAACGTGTCTTTACTGCAATAACACTGTAGTGACAATTATAAACATGGTTTTACTGTAGTGACACTGTAGTGTCTATGATAAATGTGGTTTTACTGCAGTAATACTATATCTGTGATAAAAGTGGTTTTACTGCAAAACACTAGTGTCTAGGATAAATGTGGTTTTGCTGCAGTGACACTGTAGTGTCTATGATAAATGTGGTTTTACTGCAGTGACACTGTAGTGACTATGATAAACGTGGTTGTACTGTGGTAACAGTAGTATCTATGACAAACGTGGCTTTACTGCAATAATACTGTAGTGTCTATGATAAACATGGTTTTTCTGCAGTGACACTGTTGTAGTGTCTATGATAAACATGGTTTTACTGCAGCAACACTGACTACAGTGTTGCTGCAGTAAAACCATGTTTATCATTGTCTATGATAAACGTGGTTTTACTGCAGTAACACTGTAGTGCCTATGATAAACTTGGTTCTCTTACGAGAGGTTCTCTCGTATTGCGTAAGCTAGCTTACGCTACGGGAAAGATTCATCTTTTCTGAGATATTGAAGGCAAAAAATTATCCTTAATTTTGTATCCATTGTCAACGCAGTGCGGCAGCTGCAGACCTTGAGCGGGCTAGCTAGCGAGCTCATTGGTTGCTCTGCGGCAACTGCTGCAGCCTATAGACGAGCTTGGGCGAACTCGCATCCAATGAGAGGCGTCCGCGCCCTCACTGCATCAAAGCCCACCAAAAAGGGCTTGACTAGAGTGCATATAAGCGTAGTTTGTAGGCTGGAACCCTGATTTTCATCTCTTCAGCGAAGCTCTTCGCATCACTGAACCGGAAGCCGCGTTGCCGTTCGAGGGGCATCAAGCAAGCGTGGACAGCGCTCGAAGAAGCCGGCCGTCTTCGCCACCTTCAGCCGTCCTGCGAGCTACGCCATCCGGCGACGTATCCTTTTTAAAAGCAAGCTAGTTCTTAAAGAACTTCACAAAAGAGTACGAGAGTCTTTTTAAGATGCCTCGCCCACTTGCGCCTCATGCCGCACTCCTCTCAGCACCGGAGACCGCCACATCATCTGGCGCTCTCTGCCTGGGACTGGGGCATGCAGAGCTCGCCCTCGCCGAAGGCGGATGCGATCTCTGCGAGGAGCTGCCGATGTCGACCCTGCGGGCTCGACTCGAAGCGCTCAGGACCGAAGCCGCCACGTCGCCTTCCGTTCAGCCACGCAGGAAAAAGCGCCGCTCTCAAAGGCTGCCGGAAACAGTGGTAGAAGCGATTGCCTCGCCGGAGCCCATCCCTCGAGCATCGCCTTCACCCTCCCCGCCCACCCGGGACGCGCAGTTGCCGCCGAGCAGCTGCTCTGCTGCCATCTCGGACGAAGAAGCGGAGGATAAGGGCTGTTCCATCATGGCTTCGGACAGCGAGGAGTGGTCAGGCTCACACGCCGCCTCCTCGGAACAGGCAGTCGACCGCCTCGGGCTCGAGTGGTCACCGCCCCTTGAGCAGGCACCCAACAGACTTGACAGCTGCTTTCTACAGAGCCGCCGCCGCGCAGCACCCGCTATCCGGGCCGCTCCCTTCCTGCCGGAACTCCACGCGATCTTTCCAAATCATGGAACGCGCCTTTCTCGGCCAGGGTCCGATCCCACTTCTCCACCTCTCTTGCTTCGGTGGACGGCGCCACTGAGAAGGGCGACGCTTCCATCCCTCCGGTCGAGGATGCGGTAGCAGCACACCTTTGCCCGCCCTCCGCGAGATGGCGGTCTAAACCAGTGCTCCCGTCTAAGGCCTGCAGAACAACTTCCGCCTGTGTTGGCCGCGCCTATTCCGCCGCCGGCCAAGCTGCATCTGCTCTGCACTCTATGGCCGTCCTACAGATCCTCCAAGCAGACCTTCTGCGGGAGTGGGATGAGGAAAGCAGGCATCCAGAGGCGGTTGCAGACATACGGAGTGCTACGGACTTCGCCCTCCGCACTACCAAAGCTGCAGCCCAAGCTATAGGGAAGTGCATGGCCGCGCTGACTGTGACCGAGAGACATCTGTGGCTAACGCTAGCCAACATGGGAGAAGCAGAGCGCTCTACGTTCCTCAACGCACCGCTCTCTCTATCCGGTCTCTTCGGCTCCGCGGTGAGTGGTATCATTGACCGGTTTTCAGAGGTCCAAAAAGCCACACAAGCCATGAATCTCTTTCTGCCTCGTCGTGCTAGCTCCTCTGCTGGCCGCCCACGTGAGCCTCCTGCACGAGCCTCTTCACAGCGCCCAGCTCAACAAAGCCAGACTTCTCAGCGTCGACAGGGTGGCCGCCCTCGATCGCGCTCAGACAGCCGCCGCAGACCGCCGCCCCCCCCACGGGCCTCGGACTAGAATTGCGCTGAAACCTGAACAACCGAAGTCCTCCTAGCTTTGTTGACAAAACGACGGATCAGTCCCGCTGCGGCCGGACCACCGTCAAAGATTCGCCCCCTGTCAGTCCCCTTCCTTCAGGCTACTACAGTGGTAGATTCAGCAGCCAACAAGCCGGTGTTAACGCCCGCTTGCCTGCGCTCAAACGCCGTTTTCACGGCGACCCAAATAAATCTGGTAAAGAGCAAGCATGCCATATGTGTAGAAAATGTGCCCACAACCCAGTGTTTACCTCTACACACAAGCATTACACATCCCGTGTCCATACCAGAGAGCAAACATGTCTTATGTGTAGAAAATGTGCCCACAATCCAGTGTTCACCTCTACACACAAGCATTACACAAGCATTACACAAGCGTTCCGTGTCCCCATCAGAGCACACTCAAAAGCGGTTACGAACCACTCGAGTGTTAGTCAATAAATGCGCTCACGAATACGTGTGCGCGCCCATTCTCTGCCCGCTCTGTCACACGGCCAGCAAATACTTCTCTGTATGTAAGTCCCGTGCCCGTGACTATGCTTGCGCATCACTTAACAGATGTGACTCTTTCCCCATTCACCTCAATCGGGAAGTCACTCACAGAACAGCCTGTCCATGCTGTCTGCGAGCAGTCCAGCATAAGCACAGTAAGCGCGCTCACACATTCTGTTCAGCGCGCTGTGTGCGGCAATCAGAGCGATTTGGCCATTCACCCTCTAACATTACGCTTCAAAGCGTGGGAAGATATTCCAGGGATATCCGAATGGGTGTTAAGCACAATAAAACAGGGCTATTTGCTACAGTTCGATCGCCGTCGTCCTCGCTTCAGAGCGCAGCTCGAAACTACTGTGAACACGGAAGCAGCGTGCATGCTTCGTTCAGAAATAGCAAACCTTCTGTGCAAAAGGGCCATAGAGAGAGTGCCGCCTCCCCTGAGCGAGTCGGAGTTTTACAGCCGTTATTTTCTTGTCCCCAAGAAAGACGGCGGCCTCAGACCAATATTAGATCTCAGGGTTTTGAACAAAGCGCTTGCAAAAAGACCGTTCAAAATGCTTACAACCAGCAAACTCCTCGCGCATGTGCGCCAGGGGGACTGGTTTATTTCTCTCGATCTGAAAGTATGCATCTTTCAGATTCAGATAAATCCCCGTCACAGGCCATTCTTGAGATTCGCCTTCGACGGTCAGGTTTATCAATACACCGTCCTTCCGTTCGGCCTGTCCTTAGCACCCCGTACTTTCACGAAGTGCATGGACGCGACGCTCGCACACCTGCAGAGTCAGGGTTTGCGAATTCTGAACTATTTGGACGATTGGCTGATTTTGGCACAATCACATATGGAGCTTCTGTCTCACAGGACAGTTCTCCTCAGTCATCTGAACAGTTTGGGCCTTGCAGTCAATTGGACCAATAGCTCACTACAGCCCAGTCAGGCAATTTCCTTCCTTGGAATAGAACTAGACTCAGTGGCAATGACGGCTCGCTTATCTACACAGCGCGTGCGCCGTGTGCAGCGACTAGCCGCGTCATTTCAGATGAACGGCCTCACACCTCTGAAGAAATTTCAGAGAGTGCTAGGCTACATGGCCTCAGCCGCAGCAGTACTTCAACTGGGTTTACCGCGCATGCGCCCGCTTCAGCATTGGCTAAACACCCGCGCGTCTCGCCGGGCTTGGGCCACAGGCCGCCAGCCAATCAGAGTGACTCAGACCTGTATTTCAGCTCTGTAGCCCTGGACAGTGGCCGAGTGGTATCAGCGGGGAGTGATGATGGGAGCTGTATCTCGCCGAAAAGTCATCTCGACAGACGCGTCCAACACGGGTTGGGGCGCGGTCTGCGAGGGCTCTCCGGTTTTTGGCCTATGGTCAGTTCAGGAAAAGCTCCTTCACATAAATTGTCTGGAAATGATAGCGGTCGAGTACGCGCTCGTGCGCTTCCTCCCGATCATTCAGGGTCACCACGTCCTGGTCCGCTTGGACAACAGGTCTGCGGTATCCTATCTAAACCGTCAGGGCGGTGTCAGATTCAGGAACCTCTTCCGTCTGACGAAACGCATACGGAGTTTGTCCCAGCGCCACCTGCGCTCGCTGAGGGCGACGCACGTGCCAGGCCACCTGAACGATGGCCCAGACAGACTGTCCAGAGACAATATTCCCCCAGGGGAATGGTCCCTGCACGCTCAAACAGTCCAGACGTTATGGCGCATATTCGGCAGAGCAGAGATAGACCTCTTTGCGTCAGAAGAGAACTCTCACTGCCCAATATTTTTCTCGAAAAGCGAGGACGCGCTGGCCCAGGACTGGCCCAACCGCCCGCTTTACGCCTTCCCTCCCGTCTCGCTATTGCCACAGGTAATGCAGAGGATCAGGGAAACGCGCCACTCTGTGCTCCTCATAGCCCCGCGCTGGGAGAATCAAACATGGTTCCCGGAGCTTACGCAGCTGTCACTGACAGCGCCGTGGCCCATCCCAGTGAGAGCAGATCTCCTCTCGCAAGCTTGCGGAACGATCTGGCATCCCCACCCAGAGCGCTGGGCGCTACACGCATGGGTGATCAACGACTACCCATCGCTTTGCCAGAAGGAGTAATAAACACCATCATACACGCTAGAGCCCCTTCCACGAGAAGACTCTATGCGTCAAAATGGTCTGTGTTTTCAAAATGGTGCACCGACAGAGACCTGGACCCACGGACATGTGGGGTGTCGTCGCTGCTCGTGTTTTTACAAGAGCTGCTGGATAAGGGCAGATCCCCATCCACGCTCAAAGTGTACGTGGCGGTCGCTGAACCCCTGCACGGCCAGTCACAGGGTAAAAACGAGCTGGTCATCCGCTTCCTCAGGGGAGCTAGAAGGATGAACCCTCCGCGCCCCCCATCGGTTCCTATCTGGGACCTTTCTATAGTTCTCGAAGCTATGAAAGCCCCCACTTTCGAACCACTTCAATCCGTGGATGTGAAACACCTCTCACTTAAAACCGTTTTTCTAACTGCCCTATCATCAGTTAAACGGGTGGGAGATCTTCACGCGCTATCTGTCAGTGCTGCGTGTCTTGAGTTTGGACCAAGTGACTCCAAGGTCATTTTAAAGCCTAGACACGGCTACGTCCCCAAGGTGGTCGGTACTCCTTTCAGAGCACAGATCATTTCCTTGTCGGCGCTACAGCATCTGATAGCGAACGCGACGCCAATCTCCTTTGCCCAGTCAGAGCACTGAGATTGTACACTGCGCGCTCCGCATCTTTCAGAAGCTCCGAGCAGCTTTTCGTTTCGTTCGGAGGGCGCACCAAAGGTCTCGCCGCCTCGAAACAGACACTGTCCAGATGGATAGTGGACGCTATTGCTGCCGCGTATGCGTCAAAAGACCTACCATGCCCGCTAGGCATTAAGGCTCACTCCACTAGAGGCATGGCCTCCTCGTGGGCATGGTCCAGCGGGATTTCCATTCACCACATATGTGTGGCAGCTGGGCTTCCCCTCCACCTTTGTCAGATTTTACAATCTGGAAGTACCCACTCTGCAGGCTAAACTGCTAGCGGTTTATCACGCTACAGCTCCCTGGTGAGCTGCATTAATGGGACACAGTCCACACAGACCGGCACCGCCGCTCTGTCTATGTGCTTATGTACTACACACACACTGGCCCGCACTCTTGCCGGCCAAATATTAATTCCCCACTCACAAGGGCTCCCCCGGGTCCCCCTTAATTCCCTGGGGCTCATGCAGTGGATGCTTGGCGCGCATGGCGTTGACAAAGGGTTCCCGTAGCGTAAGCTAGCTTACGCAATACGAGAGAACCTCTCGTAAGAGAACGAATCGGTTACTAACGTAACCTCGGTTCTCTCTAGATGAGGGAACGAGTATTGCGTAACCGGCCATGCTCGCGCCACGAGCGATTTTTCGCTTCATTCAATGAAAACCAGGGTTCCAGCCTACGAACTACGCTTATATGCACTCTAGTCACGCCCTTTTGGCGGGCTTTGATGCAGTGAGCGCACGGACGCCTCTCAATGGATGCGAGTTCGCCCAAGCTCGTCTATAGGCTGCAGCAGTTGCTGCAGAGCAACCAATGAGCTCGCTAGCTAGCCCGCTCAAGGTCTGCAGCTGCCGCACTGCGTTGACAATGGATACAAAATTAAGGACAATTGTTTGGCTTCAATATCTCAGAAAAGATTAATCTTTCCCGTAGCGTAAGCTAGCTTACGCAATACTCGTTCCCTCATCTAGAGAGAACCGAGGTTACGTTAGTAACCGATTCGTTTTACTGCAGTAATACTGTATGTGTGACAAAAGTGGTTTTACTACAAAAACACTGTAGTGTCTATGATAAATGTGGTTTTACTGCCGTGACACTGTAGTATCTATGATAAACATGGTTTTATTACAGTAACGCTGTAGTGTCTATGATAAACATGGTTTTACTGCAATAACCCTCTTATGTCTATGATAAATTTGGTTTTACTGCAGTAACACTGTAGTGTCTATGATAAACATGGTTTTACTGTGGTAACACAGTAGTATCTATGACAAACGTGGCTTTACTGCAATAATACTGTAGTGTCTATGATAAACATGGTTTTTCTGCAGTGACACTGTTGTAGTGTCTATGATAAACGTGGATTTACTGCAGTAACACTGTAGTGTCTATGATAAACGTGGTTTTACTGCAGTAACACTGTAGTGTCTATGATAAACTTGCTTTTACTGCAGTAATACTGTATGTGTGATAAAAGTGGTTTTACTGCAAAAACACTGTAGTGTCTATGATAAATGTGGTTTTACTGCCGTGAAACTGTAGTATCTATGATAAACATGGTTTTATTACAGTAACGCTGTACTGTCTATGATAAACATGGTTTTACTGCAGTAATACTGTATCTGTGATAAACGTGGTTTTACTGCAAAAACACTGTATTGTCTATGATAAACATGGTTTTATGCAATAACCCTCTTGTGTCTATGATAAACTGTGTTTTACTGCAATAACACTGTAGTCTATGATAAACGTGGTTTTACTGCGGTAACACAGTAGTATCTATGACAAACGTGGCTTTACCTCAATAATACTGTAGTGTCTATGATAAACATGGATTTTCTGCAGTGACACTTGTAGTGTCTATGATTAACATGGTTTTACTGCAATAACACTGTAGTATGATGTGGTTTTACTGCAATAACACTCTTATGTCTATGATAAACTTGATTTTACGGCAACAACACTGTAGTGTCTATGATAAATGTGGTTTTAGTGCAGCAATACTGTATCTATGATAAACTTGTATTTACTGTAATAACACTGTAGAATCTATAATAAACATGGTTTCACTTCAACAACGCTGTAGTGTCTAATAAATGTGGTTTTATTGTAACAACACTGTAGTTTCTATGATAAAAGTGGCTTTACTGCAATAACACTGTAATGTCTATGATAGACGTGTCTTTAATAGAATAACACTGTAGTCAAGTCAATTTTATTTGTATAGTGCCATTCACAACACCCATCGTTTCAAAGCAGCTTTACAGAATATCAGCATTAACAGATGATAAAACTGTAATGTCTGTAAAGTCGATTAATCATCATTGTGTAATTTAGATAAAATACGATTTTTAATAGTGTTTAAAAATAATTAAATGATAACTGTATTAATAACCCCAGTGAGCAAGCTGTAGTCGTGACTGTGGCAAGGAACACAAAACTCCATAAGATGTAGATTAATGGAGAAAAATAACCTTGGGAGAAACCAGACTCACTGTGGGGGCCAGTTCCACTCTGGCTAACATTATGAATGTATAATGTAAATATTAATTATGTATAGGTAAAATCATGGTTTAAAATTATTAAACTAAGTGTTAAGGGTCAGTGATTAAACGTCGATTGTGTTTGAACTGTAAGATTAATGACCAAAGTCTTTGAAGTCCATCTTGATTAATTGCAGAAGTTCACATAGAGGCAATTGTCCTTGTTAATTGGCTGATGAAGGCTTTTGTTGGCAATAGTTAGTCTAAGCATTTCATTTCAAGATCGTAGTCCATAAATAGACCGAGGTGATGCAGGTTGGAGTTGGCATCATTTCATCCTCTGAAGTCCGTCATAATAGATTGAAGTGATGTTTGGCAGACACCGGCTGCATTTAGTCGTCATCATTCTGCGACATGTAGCAGTGGAGTCCAACATGAAGCAGGAATGGTGCTGGATCCAGCCGGTTCTGGTGACCTCAGGATAGGAGTCCCGAGGTTGGGACAGGGAAACAAATAAAAAGATGTAAGCGTAGATGCCATTTAATTTATTGCAGAGTTAGAGATCATGCTCAATGTTTCTGGTTCCGGCAGACCCAACTAAAGCAGCCTAATTGTGGGTTGGAGGCTAAATTAGGTGTATGGCTAAATAGATGAGTCTTTAGTCTAGACTTAAACTGAGAGAGTGTGTCTGCATCTCGAACAGTGTTTGGGAGACTATTCCATAGTTTAGGAGCCAAATATGAAAAGGATCTTCCTCCTTTAGTGGATTTTGATATTCTAGGAACTATTAATAGGCCAGAATTTTGCGATCTTAATGAACGTGTTGGAATATAGCGTGGTAGAAGATCACTTAAGTACTGCGGAGCTAGACCATTCAAAGCTTTTTACGTAGTTAACAGAATTTTAAAATCAATACGGAATTTAACAGGTAGCCAATGTAACGATGATAAAATGGGGCTAATATGATCATATTTCTTGGTTCTCGTCAGCACTCTGGCTGCTGCATTTTGAACCAATTGAAGTTTATTTGTTGATCTTGCTGGACATCCTCCCAGTAATGCATTACAATAATCTAGTCTTGAGGTCATGAACGCATGAATTAGTGCGCTATGATAAACGTGGTTTTACTGTAGTAACACTGTTGTATCTATGATAAACATTGTTTTACTGCAATAATATTGTCGTTTCTATAATAAACGTGGCTTTACCGCAGTAACACTGTAGTATCCATGATAAACATGTTTTTTTTTGCAGTAATACTGTAGACACTACAGTGTTGTTGGCATGTTTCCAGCGGCTTTCTCCTTCTCTGCACACTGTGCAGGTCACGCCCATGGGCGCTTCGACAGCACTTCTGTAAAGAGTGTATATCCTCTAAAAGAGAAATGTTTTCCCCCTCTAAAAGAGAGTATTTTCCATTCTTAAGAGTAATACACAGCAGGAGTTGAACGTCCTGTTCAGGATGTGTCTTTTTAAAGATGCCCGTCCGCCTCTGTGTAGTTCCTGGATGCGGTCGATATCTCTCCAAATCTGACTGTTATAGACGCTGCATCGTGTGTCTGGGCTGCGTTTGTGGATGGTACATGTACTCACTGCGAGAAAATGACCATGACAACGTTGTGGTCGCAACTTTCTTTTCTCAATGTGAATGCCACTCCAGCCGCCCCCTTCGTCACTCCTCCTTCCCACGGGATTGAGGACGACCCGGTTGGTGATGGAGGTGATTTGGGGAAGGCAGGTACGTCCCCACGAACCACCCGCACCCCAGCACGCCCACTTGCTTCCATCAGGGTTTGAGGTAAGGGCGGCTCGCCTCACGGCCAGCCAGCATTCTCCCTCGAGCCCCCTGAGTTGGATGATGATGTCACCGCTGCATCGGAGAACGTCCAGGCGTCTGACGCAGAAGACTCGACTGGGCTGCCACCTTTGGGTCAGCCCGCCCAGTCTGAGGCTCATGCACTGATTGCCGACATGCTTTCCCGGGCTGCTGTGAGCACTGGGTTGGAATGGAACACTCCGTCCTCCCCACAGCCTTCACGGCTTGACGATTGGTACCTCGGGTCATTGGTTAATTTAGACAGTTCAAGCTTTCTAAAGACATATTTCTCATGTCTGCGAGGCAAGTATACGCTGAGTTTCAGTTAATTTTTGTGATATGTTCCAGACAGACGTTCACGGAGACCGAGATGCAGAAAGTGCATCCTGTATGATTTCTTTATTTTACAAAACCACAAAGTTTTGCTGTTATTGTCAGTGTACACAAATAAAAGTAAACCCTTTATAGTTTTGAATTATATCTAACTCTTATCTGTCCTGTTATGAGGGAAAAATTCACGTGATCGGGCCGGCGTCTCCGGTGACCACAGAGGATTGACTATGTTATGTTATCAATATAAAAAAAACAACTCAAACAGGAGCAATTCAAATATTGAATTTTGGGGGCATTTCCGACCCTGCACGACGCTATTTTCAGCCAATGCCTGATTAGCTTGCTTGTTAAACTTAATGGAATATATATATTGCCTAAGTTCTGCTGGCTCTATGGGAGATAGAGTGGTTTAATTTCCCAGCAGTGACAAACAATGTGGAAGTTTAGGGCAAACATATCCTTACCTGGCTGTCACAAATGAATGCTGGTCAGGTAGACTTCAAAGTTGTGTGGAGGGCTGGACTGGGAAGAGAAATCGGCTCTGGGATTTACATAGCAACTGGCCCAAAAGCTGTCCTTTTCTGCATATCGCGGCACCATTCAGTCCGCTTCACGGTTGTCCCACCGGCACGTTCTCCCAATGGCCAGTCTGCCCCTGATAGGCCCCAAATGTGTCGTCCCACCAGGAAAATGCCCGGTATGCCAGATTACCAGTTCAGACCTTGCTGTGACAAAGAATGTCAAAGAGGGGGAGGGGCAGGGGCTTGTGTGGTCTTGCAGAATTACAACTTAAATGCAGATGTCGAACACACATTTAATTGAGAATTGATGCCAATAAACCATGAAAAGCATGAAAAAAAATATTCTCATTCGATAAATGAGCTAAATCGATTGAGGAAAAACTAGAGAGTGTTAAATTGAATAATAAATTAACAGGCATGTAGAGATGGTGAAATAATTTATAATAAGCTTTATAATAAGCAGTTTATTAATGCCTGATAGAAAAGTATCTACCTTTGTAGAGCAATACAAAGGCAATTGCAGAATAGTCCCATTAGTCACATATACTCTTCAGAAAATTTAGTACACAACTATTTCTGGGCTTAAAAGATACAAAAAACAAATCAATGCGGAACATTGTATCTCAAAAGGAATGCAATGTGGCCCCTATGCACTACTTATAACCCGATGTGGCCCCTTTACCAAAATAGTGCCCACTCCTACACTAACCGAATGGGTAGTGAATGTTCATATAGGGTGAGCGCTGGCTGCGGCTTATGGAATGACAATATCTAAATAAGCTGGTAGTAAGCAGCAGAATACACAGTCTAGCTCTCCTTCACAGTTAGCACTTGGGAAGAGAGAGGTGACATCCAGGTTGTAAATTGAACAAAAGTGCACGGCAAAGCCCAACCTGCAGCAATGCAGATGTCCTCAAGGGAAACACCATTAGATAATGCCCATGAAAAGGGTTATGCCTCATTGGAGCTTTAACTCCAATAGGGCACTGTTTGCTTTGCGAGTCATATGTGAGCGTAATGGCATCTCTGATCCAATGTGAAAGCCTTTGTTTGGAAAAATCCAAACCCTTAAAGTGACCTGTTACGTGCACAAACAGCTGATTTGACAGCCTCATTTGCCTTGTACGTTCAAAATACGCATGTAACGCCTTTATGGGTCATGTTGTCTGCAGAATTTCCACCTTGTCCGAATCAAACGGAGGAGGAGAGAAAGCCTGAAAGGTAATAACTTGTGCCCTGAAGGGAGTGGCCAAAAGTTTTGGCATTTAGCCTTCTCTGTGTTTGAGAATGTTGTTTGACAAGCCCAGTCCAAACTCTAAACAGGAGTCATCGACCTATAGTGCTTGAAGTTCCCAGAGAATTTTCACTGAAGCCAAAGTGAGAAGCAGCGCAGTCTTTAATGAGAGTATGTGTAAACTCACTGTTTCCAGTGGCTCAAAAATGAGTCCTTTAAACACAAGAGCTAAGTCCCAAGCCAGAACAGTAACATGGTGAGACAGTCTCAAACGCATCAAGCCACGTAATAATTTCACACATCAAAGGATGTCTGCCTACTGAGAGGCCACCAAGTTGGACGTGTCTGGATGCTGTGACAATGACATACACTTTAAGCATAGATGGTATAAAACCTGTATCCAAGTGCTCTTGCAGAAAATGAACTATGGGCTGTACATCACAATGTACAGGGTCCTCGCCTTGCGAGGAACACCAGTGAGACATGAAGTTTCCCCAATTATGGTTGTGGATGCCAAATCGTGGATGGGAGGGAATGAATACTTGCATCCTGCTGGCCATTTGTGGGCTAGAGCATCCAGACCCGGTCAAGCATGAATCAGGGAATACCATAGGCAACAATGCATTGTTTTCGGGGATGAAATTGATCTATTTCTTCTAGGGGTGTAATGGTATAAAAACGATACCGATGATTACCAACGATAACAGAAGCATTGGCACCACAGTTCACCTCAAGTTTATTGACGCATCTGGAGCAAAACATTTTGTGAAGAAATAAACATCAACTAGACACTGGGGTGTAACAGTTACAATTTCTATCACGGTTTAAGGGTCACTGTTTTGGTACGGTTCAATATTTGCTTCATTGCCCATAAATAACAATCATTGTTGTACAACAGTAACTTTAGATTAACCATGGCATTTGTATTAAAATCAGAGTAACCACAATATAAACATGGCTACTGTCATGGTTACAATATATAGAAAAATCATGGTTACTATATAGACTCTACAGAACTGCTGTTATAAAACCATGGTTAATTGTATCAAAACCATGATATCTGTACAGAAAACCATTGTGACAGCAGTCATGGTTACTACAATATTACTATAGTAAAACTTTTATCAGGGTCCTTAACTAAAAAAAACAAAAAACTACTAAATCAACATTTTAACTTAATATCTGCACTAATACGCTACATGCATCAACATAAATTGCACTTCAATCTCATCTCAACATATATTCAATAGTCAGAAGCTGTACATCTCTATAGAAGGAGTAACCTTGCTATTAAAATGCATATGAGAAGGGATGTTGTGATAATGCTGCTTGAGTATTTTAATAATATGTGGAAATCCCACATGAACACTCCAAGTGCTTTAGTTATTGTTTCATGTCTGTCCGAAAAGGCATGGAGTGCCTGTTTAAAAATGGAAGAGAGTGTGTGCAGTTTCGGCTCACCTGTTGCTCTTTCCTTTGGTGATAACGGCATAAATGTTTAATCATGTATCAATGTATTACTATAAAGGCATCTTAATACCATTAATCAAAGAACATTATTGACGCTTTTGATAGATTACAGCCTTGTGAGGAAACAGGAAGAACTTGCGTGCGTATTTTAAATAAACCCTCACACGCATTATTAACATGTATTACCAGTATACAGCACTCGTAAATAGACTAAGCTGTGTATTGCACATAATTATTGCTCAATGGGGAAGTTTTAACTGTTCATGAGATGGATAGCCTTAGGGAAAAAACATTTCCTGTGCCCGAAGGTTCTGGTGCTCAGTGCTCTGTAGTGCCTTTCAGAAAACAACAGTTCAAAAAGGTAGTGGGCTGGGTGAGTGGGTGATTCCAGAGTGATTTTTCCAGCCCTTTTCCTCAATCTGGAAGTATACAGTCCTTGAAGGGAGGGCAGGGGGCAACCAATAATCCTCTCAGCAATCCAAACTGTCCTTTGTACTCTTCTGATATCTGATTTCGTAGCTGCATCAAGCCAGACAGTTACTGAAGTGCAGACTCAATGACTGTTGAGTAGAACTGTATCAGCAGCACCTGTGGCAGGTTGTACTTCCTCAGCTGGCAAAGGAAGTACAACCTCTGATGGACCTTTTTCACAATGGAGTCAGTGGTCCTGTTCAGGACCTCTTCAGGTCCTGTGAAATGGTAGTGCCACAGTGCTGTTCAGAATGGTGAGCGGGGTCAATGTCCACAATCATCTCCACTGTTTTGAGCATGTTCAGCTCCAGGTTGTTTTGACTACACCAGTGAGCCAGCTGTTCAACCTCCCTTGTGTATACAGACTCATCTTCATCTTGGATGATGCAGATGACAGTAGTGTTATCTGCAAACTTCAGGAGCTTGACAGAGGAGTCCTTGGTGGTGCATTCATTTGTATACAGGGAGAATAGTAGTGGGGAGAGCACACATCTCTGCGGGGCACCAGTGCTCATTGTACATGTGTTAGAAGTGAAATTCCCCTGTCTCACTAGCTGTTGCCTGTCCGTCAGAAAGCTGGTGATCCACTGACAGATAGATGTGGGAACAGAGAGTTTATGTAATTTAGTTTTGCAGGAGGTGTTGATTTTTGTGTGAAGTGAAGGTCAGAGCGGGTGTGGGGTGTGAGATTGGGCCTTTCAAATCTACAGTAGAACATATTCAGGTCATCAGCCTGTTGTTGGTCCCCTACAGTGTTGGGCGTAGGAGTAAAATGTTTCAGGCCACTCCACACTGATGCAGTGTTGTTAGCTAAAAACTTGTTTTCAGCTTATCAGAATAGCTTCTTTTAACCACTCTGATATTCTCTGATTCTGTGTGTTCCTGGCCTGATTGTACAAGACTTTATCTACACCTCTGTAAGCATCCTCTTTTGCCTGAGGAAGCTGCCCGATTTGTCATTGTTGTATGTTAAATAACTCCTAGTAGGAATGCACACACCCTCACAGAAGGCTTGTAGTTCCAGCTCTTCATTGGTCCATTTCTTTATAGTCTTTACTACAGGTTTAGCTGATATTATTGCCTGTAGGTTGGAAGAAGATGCACCAGACAGTGATCAGAGTGGACAGAGTGATATGCATCCTTTATTGTTGTATAGCAATGATCCAGTATATTTCTCTCTTTGGTTGGTCATGTAATGTGCTGTTTGTATTTGGTCAGTTCACATGTGAGGTTTACTTTGTTAAAATACCCAAGAATAATAATAACTGAGTCCAGGTAATTTTGTTCCGTGTCTGTGATTTGATCAGCCAGCTGTTGCAGCACTGCGTTCATGCACACGTGTGGCGGGATATAAACACTCACCAGAATAAATGAGGAAAACTCCTGCTGCAAGTGGGCTTACAGTTAATAAAGAGTGCTTCTTAACATTGTTACATCTGTACACCAACTTTCATTGATCTAAAATCCTCCACCTCTCGTTTTCCCAGTTAACTCCGAGAACAGCTGAAAGCCTGGCAGATGTAATGCACTGTCCGGAATGGCTTCACTCATCCAGAATTCTGTAAAGCACAAGGCAGCAGAGGATGAAAAGTCCTTGATAGCACGGGTGAGAAGAAATAGTTCATCTGTTTTGTTAGGAAGTAGATGAATACTCTGGAGCACTGTTTGAAAGCCGCAATGATGGAGCGTGTCCAGTGCGCTGGCTCGCTTCCCTCACCTGCGTCTCTTAAACGACACAGCTGCACCTCTGACTAAAATGTCCAGCAAAGTGTCAAAATAGTAAAAAAACATGAAAAGATTGTCTGGTGTGTGCTGTCGAATGTTCAGCAGTTCCCCTCTGGTAAAACGTATTGGAAAAAGGTTACTAGACACTGGGCAAACAAACAAAAACAACAAAAAAATTGGAGAGCTCCACAACAAGGCTGCCATCCGTGGCGCCATCTTGATTTTGATCATCGTGGTATAATTAACGGCAAAAAGAAAATGTTCCCAGATGCTTTCACCATGGTTTTCTGTGCAGAAATCATGGTTTTGGTACAATTAACCATGGTTTTACTACAGTAATACTATATTTTCCATACAGTAACCATGATTATATTATACAGTCAGGTCCATAAATATTGGGACATCGACACAATTCTAATCTTTTTGGCTCTATTCACCACCACAATGGATTTGAAATGAAACGAACATGATGTGCTTTAACTGCAGACTTTCAGCTTTAATTTGAGGGTATTTACATCCAAATCAGGTGAACGGTGTAGGAATTAAAACAGTTTGTATATGTGCCTCCCACTTTTTAAGGGACCAAAAGTAATGGGACAGATTAACAATCATAAATAAAACTTTCACTTTTTAATACTTGGTTGCAAATCCTTTGCAGTCAATTACAGCCTGAAGTCTGGAATGCATAGACATCACCAGATGCTGGGTTTCATCCCTGGTGATGCTCTGCCAGGCCTCTACTGCAACTGTCTTCAGTTCCTGCTTGTTCTTGGGGCATTTTCCCTTCAGTTTTTTCTTCAGCAAGTGAAATGCATGCTCAATCGGATTCAGGTCAGGTGATTGACTTGGCCATTGCATAACATTCCACTTCTTTCCCATAAAAAACTCTTTGGTTGCTTTAGCAGTATGCTTCGGGTCATTGTCCATCTGTACTGTGAAGCACCATCCAATGAGTTCTGAAGCATTTGGCTGAATATGAGCAGATAATATTGCCCGAAACACTTCAGAATTCCACTACCTCCTGGAGAGTGTTCTTGATCTGGCCAACAGTTGTGAAGGGTGTTTTCTTCACCAGGGAAAGAATTCTTCGGTCATCCACCACAGTTGTTTTCCGTGGTCTTTCGGGTCTTTTGTTGCCGAGCTCACCGGTGTGTTCTTTCTTTTTAAGAATGTTCCAAACAGTTGATTTGGCCAAACCTAATGTTTTTGCTATCTCTCTGATGGGTTTGTTTTGATTTTTCAGCCTAATGATGGCTTGCTTCACTGATAGTGACAGCTCTTTGGATCTCATATTGAGAGTTGACAGCAACGGATTCCAAATGCAAATAGCACTTGAAATTAACTCTGGACCTTTTATCTGCTCCTTTTAAATGGGATAATGAGGGAATAACACACACCTGGCCATGGAACAGCTGAGCAGCCAATTGTCCCATTACTTTTGGTCCCTTAAAAAGTGGGAGGCACATATATAAACTGTTGTAATTCCTACACCGTTCACCTGATTTGGATGTAAATACCCTCAAATTAAAGCTGAAAGTCTGCAGTTAAAGCACATCTTTTGCTTGTCTCGTTTCATTTCAAATCCATTGTGGTGGTGTATAGAGCCAAAAAGATTAGAATTGTGTCGATGTCCCAATATTTATGGATCTGACTGTATATTGTAAACATGACAGTAACCATGTTGATTTGTAGTTACCGTAATTTCCGGACTATTGAGCGCACCTGAATATAAGCCGCACCCACTGATTTTTAAATAAAATATTATTTTGAACATAAATAAGCCGCACCTGTCTATAAGCCGCAGGTGCCTACAGGTACATTGAAACGCATGAACTTTACTCAGGCTTTAACGAAACACGGCTTGTAACAAAAATAAATAGGCTTTAACGAAACACGGTGTGGCAGCGGGCGTGGTCAAGCGCCGTCCGGAGAGAAAAGCGGTAAGGGGCTTACACCTGAGCTAAATTATGTCTAACACCGGTGTCTAATTTCAGTAAGCATGGGGAGAGCGGCATAAAAAGGCAGCAGCCACAGAGCTGAGAGAGTGACACACGTCAGTCTAGTGTTGGCACATAGAAGAATTGAGAAACTTTATAAAATTGATTGTAAAGATTGCTGTGGCCATTAAAAGCCTTACCTGGAACGTCAAGTGCCCTGCTGAAAACTGTCACACTGGTACCCGTTTGACAGTTTTCCCAAGGACGACACGTGAAGCAGGGCACTTGAAATTAGACACCGGTGTTAGACATAATTTAGCGCAGGTGTAAGCGCCCTTACAGCTTTTCTCTCCCGGACGGCGCTTGACCACGCCCGCTGCCACACACGGCTTGTAATAAAACATTTGCAGTAAACAGTAGCCTACCAAGAAAGTCATTGGTCACTATCTTCCTCGTCCTGTGCACTGAAACCACTGAAGTCATCTCCTTCGGTGTCGGAGTTGAGTCAATTCCTCACGCTGCTGTTTCCAACGTCTTATCATCGACTCATTAAGACCAAGCTCCCGTGCAGCAGCTCTATTTCCTTTCCAACAGCCAGATCAATCGCCTTCAACTTGAAAGCAGCATCATACGCGTTTCTCCATGTCTTTGCCATGGTGAGGGTAACAAAATTACTACCGTAATCAGAATGATGGGAAGTTTGAGCGCGCTCGATTTAATCTAAACAGTAAACAAAAAAGTTGTTTTGACCTTAACCCGTTCGGAAATTTCAATTGGTCTAATGAAAGCTTCACGCCGCCAAAAAACTGAGCACGTCACAGAATGTTTTTTTAAAAAAACATCTTATATAAAATTTGAAAGCGGGAAAAATCCATATATTAGCCGCGTCATTGTATAAGCCGCGAGGTTCAAAGCGTGGGAAAAAAGTTGCGGCTTATAGTCCGGAAATTACGGTACTATGTTTTTACTACAAGTACCAAAGTTAAACTGTTACAATAAAAAAAACAATGATTTTTATTCAGGGCAAACCTGTTGAAGTGTTTGTTACAAAATTTGGCAGTAATATTGTTTTTCTGTACATTGCAAATTTCAAACCATACGGAAACCTTGACCCTAAAACTGCAATACAAACCGAACCATGAGAAATTTGAAAGTTACACCCCTAATTTCTGCTTCTCCGAACAATTCCATTTCATCAGCACTGATTGAGGACAAAGTCTACATTCTCCTTTTATAACGCCCAGTCGCAAGAGCAAATCTGCACCATGGTTCAGGTGACCCGGAACTACATCGCACGTATCAATAGAAGAGGTTTCTCTTACCAAAGGAGAAGCTGATGCGGCAAGTTTGTTCCCCTTCTGTCACTCACTCGACGTTGTGTCGATTGTAGTGACACAAGGGGCCTCTTTTGAGAGCCTCACATACCTCAGAACTTGAACTTGAGAAAAGGCCAATGTCAAGTTGGCAGATACAATTTGCATGCCCTGCCCCGGACAAACGGGTATAAAGGGAGCGGGCGAGCGAATGCCAGACAGATTGTTTCTTCTGAGTTGAACGGTTGTGTGAACAGCGAGCTGTGTGACACACGACTGCATTCCACCGTATTTTCAGACTTTCTTTGTCTTTTTTTTTTTTTTTTACTTGTTCTTTAATATCATGAAAAACACACTGACATAGTGATTGATGTATGTCGTCATGAAACGGAGACCCTATCCTCTAAATCTGAACACAAGTGGTCACAGGAGAAGCATTTACGTGACCAGGTGTAAACAGCGATGTGTCTCGCCTGACCACATGTGATCGGATCACTCGAGACTACAGATGCAACGATGGACCAGCCAGGGACCGGAATTAGACGATTTCCGCATGCTCGGCCCGGATCGGTGACCGGCCGGTCAGCCTCACGTCTGTCCGATTCCAAGCCGGTCCGTTTTGTTGCCAGCGGTGCAGGCAATAACGTCACAGCTGCATGTAAACATGTCAATGGCATGGAAGATCTTCACTGTGTGAGTGAAGAATACATAAAGTTCGCCAAAGTAAACGTGGGGGAACCACAACAATAACTTTCGGATCAACAAACCTAATTAGACATTTATAACACCATCACCCTGCTGAAAATGCCCATTTTAAAAAAGAAGCTAAAAAGTAAAAGCGGCTAAAGCTAGCCAGAGCTCAGAGCCAGTCCCAAGTCAGCAGCCTTTCCTATCATTCCTTGGTATGAGCAACGAAAAGACCAAAGCAATTACAAGGGAAAAGATGGAATTCATGGCCCTGGATGACCAGCCGTTCTCCATATTTGAGGACAGAGGGATCAGAAATCGGATACATTTCCTGGATACAGAGTAGGAGGTACTTTCTGACGTCGCGTTGTCCGAGTTATTTAATCTCATGTCATGTAACACACGCAGCCGGTTACCTGTCAACATTTGGGTACACAAATCCGGGAGAGGGGAAGTGGGGTGCTGGATGGCAGAGGCAGGCTAAATACATACAAATTGTGCCGTTGTTGATTTAATGTGCTGAGTAACGTAATTTTTCCCACCGTGTCCGATATTAAAATCAGTGCGACACGTATTGCAAAAGGCGTGGGCATTGTCGATATGGCTTCAGGATATGAAATTCAATTCTTCCATCCAGCTGTTGTTAAATTTACATGTATATTTTGCTTTTTTCACCGGAGCACCAGCTGATTCTTCTCCTCCCATCTACCAGTGATGCTTGATTTAACATCCCACGTCTACTGCCTGCGCAGATATCAACAGCGCAACTGGGTTGTAGGTTGCCAGATTGAGGTCATACATGATTTGTAATTTGTATGATGTGTCGATTGTGTGAGTAGGATGCGTTTCATTCAAGATCTGGCAACTGGACCACCTTGGAAAAATATATTGATGTGATTATTCATATAACGTGGTTTGGCCATACAAATTACGGGAGTTTTTTGGGAGAAATAACAAAACGGGAGACTCCTGGGGAAAAACAGGAGGTACGACAGGTATGAAGTTACAAGCCGTTCCCGAAGCAGTGCTGTTTTACAACTAATATTTGGACATCTAACGTAAGTTGAGCGTATTGGACACTTCAGTTTTTCAGATCTTTGGAATTGTTTTGTTAGACGAGTAATAAAGAGAAAAAGGTCCATTTATAAAAATAGTGGAAAATGACATCTGTTATATAAAGCAACTTATTTGCAGTTAATTGTTATTTCTACCTCTTTCTAGTCACAGAGCACTTTATTTTGAGAGTTGTTTAAGTGAGAGAAGAGCCTGTAACTTAGTGCAGTTTGGGGGAAATTGTAATGTTTAATAATTTATTTTATTATGAAAATAAAATTTAGCATTGAAGAAAGGTAGATTTTTTTTTTGTGTATGTGGTAAATAATAGTTCTTAGAAAGAAAATCGGAATCGGAAACCGGCCAAGAAAATTGCAATCGGTGCTTCTCTACTCGAGACGCATCTTAATACTAATGTAAACGAGTTCGTAAGGTCATGAGAGAAATGCAAACATCAGTCATTGTTTATTTTACACAATCTTTTTGAATGTACAAATACATTCAAATTGCATTGTATTTTTGCATTTATTTAATAAAAATAACTGCTCTTTACAGGTATACACAAATGCATGTTTTGATCCAGTCAAATGACATAAGGCCAATTTCTTTGTTACATCATCCCTGGCCGCTGCCTTTGATAAAGGATAGACTGGAAGTTTCATTACAAAACAAACGTTCATTAGAGCAGACATGAACTAACCAGTGTGAAAAAGCTCTATTGCAGTATTGGATATCAGAATGTTTGTAAAATTGCATGTAGATTTCTTAACAACTAAGGTTTAGAGCAGTGTTGCCTCCTGCATGTTAACCAGTGTAACAAGTTAAAGCCGTCTTTAACGATATAAATTTGTTCATTATTTATTTTTATTTTTGCTTTCTATTTTTACAGATCTGTAGTCCTCAATGCTACACAGTAAATCATAACATACAATGGATTCAAACAAGTAGGAAAAACCTCTGGTGTAAAAACACCTTTAACTGCTGTAAAGATGGAGTTAATTAAAGAGGAGTGTGAAGATACATGTGATCCAGCCCCATACAGAGTGAAAAATGAAGATACCGAGGAACAAAGAGGTTGGTGTCCATTCTACATTCATCATTTATGATTGCTAAAGAACATTAAAGCTTCAGGGGGCCTTGTTCATGAAACGAGCAGAACATATTTTTGTGTACATCGTTTGCAAAGCTATTCTGACGTAAATTCACTGATTCATGAAAGTTTTCGTATTTTCAATAATTTAGTCGGTACGGACAAAAGTCCTGCTCCCGACCAAGTGTAGATCAGGCGTAAGACATTTGAATGTGTTGTTTTTCAGTAAAACTGCCATGACTACATTTTGATAGAAGTGAAATGAAATAAGTAATTAAAAAAATGTATTAATAATGAAATTATTACCTTTTACACAAATTATGATGGTGATGTGCTGCAAACTGAACCAGAGAAAGTTAATGGGTGGTGGACATCATCCTGCCGATTTGAACTGAACATTTTTACACTCGTCAAACCATTTTTATTGACTTATTGAACTGTTTGATTCACAAAAGAGCCTTCAATGACAGCAAAAACATGCAATGACAGTAAGTCCTCACTTTTTTTGAGATGCTATTTTGTTTGCTGAACAAAAATTCTACGATGTGAATGCACTTCCGCATAGATGTTAACAGCATTTACTAGCGAGTCTGGTGCCTTCCTTATATAGGATTTTTATGGCCGTGGATTATTATAATTTTGAATGAACGTGCAGATGCCTCCAGTTCACTAACATACACAGGTTTTACTAACAAATCTGGGGAGTACGAAGCATTTGTGAATCCGGTGGAAAGTTTACGGGAAGGTCCATTTTATGCGCAAATTACTCTAAATTTGCTCATATACAGTATTTACGAAAGTTTCATGAATGAGGCCCAGGGAGATTACCAAATTTAGGGGCTCTATTTAAAAAAACAAACATAAGTGCTGTTAAAAGCATATAAGCAAATAATAGAGAGCAGTATTATATTAGATTGTCTTTTGAAGATCTGCTACGTGTTCTGCAATGTCCCTCTTAAATTGATTTATTTTGTCATTTAACTTTGATCTATTTAGACTTGACGGTGAATGAGGAAAGTCAAGAACTGAATGACATGGTGGAGAAACATCAGTATCGGGAACCTCATCATTTCAAATCTGGAGAAAAATCTTTTGGCTTCTCTGAAAAAAGAGTTCCTAGTACAGGGGTCAAAATGCCTTTCACATGCCCTCAGTGTGGAAAGAGTTTCAAACAAATAGGAACACTTAATGTTCACATAAAATTTCACACTGGAGTGAGACCTTTTACTTGTCTTCAGTGTGGAAAGAGTTTCACACAACAAGGAGAACTGAAGCGTCACTTAAAAATTCACACTGGAGAAAAGCCTTTCACATGCCCTCAGTGTGGAAAAGGTTTCAGACAACAAGACGATCTTAAGCAGCACATACGAATTCACACTGGAGAGAGGCCTTTCACATGCCATCAGTGTGGAAAGAGTTTTATTCATCAAGGACAACTGAAGCGTCACATAAGAATTCACACTGGAGAGAAGCCTTTCAAATGCCCTCAGTGTGGAAAGAGTTTCACTCAACAAGGACAACTGAAGTGTCACATAAAAATTCACACTGGAGAGAAGCCTTTCACATGCCCTCAGTGTGGAAAGAGTTTCGTTCAACAAGGACAACTGAAGCGTCACATAACAACTCACACTGGAGAGAAGCCTTTCACATGCCCTCAGTGTGGAAAGAGTTTCACACTACAAGGAGAACTGAAACGTCACATAACAACTCACACTGGAGAGAAGCCTTTCACATGCCCTCAGTGTGGAAAGAGTTTCACACAACAAAGTGCTCTAAAGGATCACATAAGAATTCACACTGGAGAGAAGCCTTTTAAGTGCCATCAGTGTGGAAAGAGCTTCACACATCGAAGTGTTCTTAAGCATCACATAAGAATTCACACTGGAGAGAAGCCTTTCACATGCCCTCAGTGTGGAAAGAGTTTTGCACAACAAGTACAACTGAAGCGGCACATAAGAATTCACACAGCAGATTAGCCTTTTACATGCCCTCAGTGTGGACAGAGTTCCATCCAACAAGGACAACTGAAGTGTCCCAGAAAAGATTCACACCGCAGAGAAGCCTTTCACATGTCATCAGTGTGGAAAACATTTCTGACATATTTTTCCACTATGAATTATTGGGTGCTGCTACAAGAGTTTTTGGTTCTACATGTCAAGAGTGCATAGTAGAAAGAAGCCCTTCATGTTGAAATCGTTTCAATGCAAAAATATATCTAAAAGTCTATATGAAAAAGTGTTGTCCAAAGGAAGTGGCCGCAATGAGCAAAGTTAAAGGGATAGTGCACCCAAAAATGAAAATTCTCTCTTAATTTACTCACCCACATGCCATCCCAGATGTATATGACTTCCTTTCTTCAGCAGAACACATTTGAAGAAAAATTGAAAAATATCTCAGCTCAGTAGGTCCTTATAATGGATGTGGATGCTAACACGATTTTTGATGCTCCAAAAAGTACAGATAATCAGCATTAACGTCATTCATAGGACTCCAGTGGTTAAATACATTTTTTATAAAGCAATACAATCACTTTTGGTGTGAAAAAGTTACATATTTAAGTACTTTTTAACTATAAATAATCGCTTCCGTTAAGCAGCGGTATGCACATTCACTAGAGCGCTGAGGTCACATGGTCTCTCGTGTGATGTATTGCTGTTGGCGTGTTCACACGAGACCCGGAAGAGCCTTGCTGTTTACAACTGAGGAAGAAGAACGCTGTACAGACCAAACATGTCAACAAACTGAAGCAAATTTAAACAAAGATGTAAGAAGATTTTGATTTAAGAAGAGAAGAGGAGATATAAGTTTTTGCACAGCTATATTTATTTGAATCTAAGTACTCTGACCAGGAGAAAAGGGAGATGGATGAGGCTGGACCAACAAGCCTCAGAGAGACAGAGCTCAGAAGACGTGGTGGTGCACATGTAGGCAATGCCAAAAGAGGTAGAGAGCATCTGCTGCAATGAATGGAATGTCGCCATGCCTTCGCTAGAAAGACTTTGGGACCTCAGGCCTCTCGTGAACTTACATAATGCTGCTTACTGGACGCAATGATTTATAGTTAAAAAGTACTTAAATATAGATTTTCTTTGCAACAAAGTGATCATATCTTAGATCAAGACTTAACCACTGTCATATGGTCATATGGATGACATTAATGCTGATTGTCTGTGCTTTTTGGAGCAATAGTCATAAACATCTGGGATAGCATGAGGGTGAGTTAATGATGAGGGAATTTTCATTTTTGGGGTAACTATCCCTTTAATCATCTGGCTTCAGGACTAAATGTATAGCTTGCAATTCAGATAATAATAAGAATCAACATATATCTTGTTACATGTGCTGTGTGTTTGCAAATATTTTATACAGTTTATGTGTGTTTCCAAGTAATAGGTTTAGGTAGCTTTTCTAGGTAGCTGACATACAGTGGTACAGAAAGTCATCACCCCCTTTTAAAATATTACCTTTTGTTGCCTTACAGCCTAAAATAAAAACATATACAAGTAGACTTTTTCTGGCTTTATTTACAAATAGTAACCCACAATGTTCAATTTTTAAAAAATACTGAAAATGAATCTTTATAATTGTGCTGTCATTCGATTTTTACCCCCAAAGTTTTTTTTATTTTATTTTGCTACAATATTACAATCTACATTTTACCATCCCTCACTAACAACAATTCCAAAGAAACCCAATTATTGCTGACCTTATATCTCAGCATATATACAAATCATGTACAGATACATACACAAATACCCACATAAATATGTATATACATACATACACCTACATACATATATAAACACATATACATACATAAAAAACATAAACACACACAACCATATTCCTGTACATAAACATCTACATATATAAAATCAATAAAATAAAATAAACAAAAATAATATAACATTTAAACTGAAAAACGTATTAAAATAAAATAAATATCACTGGTTTGACACCTAATTAAAATTATAAAGAAAAGCTCAATCAGTGATTACATATTATTTAGATCCATGAAGAGAAGACATTTTATCTCTGGACCACTGAGGGGCGGGATTGTCTCCTTCCACTTTAGCAGTACTGCCCTGCGTGCTAACAAGGAGATAAAAGCAATGATCTCACGCTTTGATATCGATAACCATGATTCCTCTGGGGCAACCCCAAATAGCTTCATCACAGGATCCTGAACTAGCTTGCATTGGAGGATCACTGAGGGGCTCTCAAATACCGATCGCCAGGAGCACTCCAGTTTAGGGCATGTCCAGAATGAATGTACCATCTTCACTTTCACATCAGTTACATAGGGGATTAGATCCAGGGTAGATTTGGGGTAATTCAACTTTTGACATATAGGCTCTGTGTACTACTTTAAATTAGAATTTTATTGTTGAGGATAACCCCTTAAAATGAAACATCTCGTTTTCGTAGCACATATTGATGAGGAGTGGACGTGCTTGAGAACCGAACTCCATGTATCTTCTGAAAGTAAGCAACCAAGATCTTCATCCCAGACACTCTTAAGCTTAGATAAGGAAGAGGAAGCCAGGTCTGCTATCAGATTATGAATGGCAGAAATTGAACCTCTGGCCAATGCATTATGTGAAAGGAAGTTGTCTAAAGGGTTCTCAATGGGAACTCCAGAGCAAGTGGCCTGACGTAATGTCTGACTTGCAGGATTCTAAAAAAAAATCTGATTTGGGAAGGCCAAATCGTTGTGATGTTTGATCAAAAGTAGCAAATGTATCATCAATAAATTATTCTTGCCCTTTGACAAACCAACTCTGAAACTTTCCATCCTGCTCTGATGGTGGAAATAGGTGATTACGGGCAATGGGGCTTAGGAGAGAGAAGTTTTGGAGGGTGAAAGGTTTCCTAAACTGAACCCAGATCCTCAATGATTGTTTCACAACTGGGCAATTGACGTGTGTAGGATATCCGTGGCAACGCAGCAACCTCTGCAACAACCCAGGATGGACCATCAGAAAGCCGGTGATAATGCCACCAATATAACATGTTTCGTATATTGGCTGTCCAGTTGTAAAATTTTAAGTTAGGAAGAGCCTTGCCACAATTGAATTTAGATCTCTGAAAAAATGCTTTGCGTAAGTGGGGATGTTTACCATTCCAAATATATGAAGAAATGGTAGCATCCAGAGATTTAAAGAATGACAGAGGAATAAACAGGGGTAAGCATTGAAAAAAGTAAAGAAATTTAGGAAGCACTCTCATTTGAATAGAATTAATACATCCATCCATCCATCTTCAACCGCTTATCCGAAGTCGGGTCGCGGGGGCAGCTGCTCCAGCAGGGGGCCCCAAACTTCCCTATCCCGAGCCACATTAACCAGCTCTGACTGGGCGACCCCGAGGCGTTCCCAGGCCAGTGTGGAGATGTAATCTCTCCACCTAGTCCTGGGTCTTCCCCGAGGCCTCCTCCCAGCTGGACGTGCCTGAAACACCTCCCTAGGGAGGCGGCCAGGGGGCATCCTTACCAGATGCCCAAACCACCTCAACTGACTTCTTTCAACGCAAAGGAGCAGCGGCTCTACTCCGAGCTCCTCACGGATGACTGAGCTCCTCACCCTATCTCTAAGGGAGAAGCCCGCCACCCTTCTGAGGAAGCCCATTTCGGCCGCTTGTACTCGCGACCTAGTTCTTTCGGTCATGACCCAACCTTCATGACCATAGGTGAGGGTAGGAACAAAAATTGACCGGTAGATCGAGAGCTTTGCCTTTCGGCTCAGCTCTCTTTTCGTGACAACGGTGCGATAGAGCGAGTGCAATACCGCCCCTGCTGCCCCGATTCTCCGGCCAACCTCCCGCTCCATTGTCCCCTCACTCGTGAACAAGACCCCGAGGTACTTGAACTCCTTCACTTGGGGCAAAACCTCATTCCCTACCTGTAGTACGCACTCCATCGGTTTCCTGCTGAGAACCATGGCCTCAGATTTAGAGGTGCTAATCCTCATCCCAGCTGCTTCATTAATACATCCAATTTGTGAAATTTTTAGGGGGGACCACTTAGCAAGATCTTTTTTAGTCTGTTCAAAGAGTTTGATTAGGTTGTTTTTGAAAAGGTGTTTGTAGTGGCATGTGACGCAAATCCCAAGATATGTACATTTACATTTCAATAACCATAATGGTATATTTAAATACTGTAATTGCAAAGCAGCACTATTAATTGGAAAGAGTTCACTCTTGTGCAAATTAAGCCTGGATCCAGAAAACTGACCAAAATCTTTGAGTAGAGAAACACTGTTCTCTACAGGCAGAGTACACTGAGGATTAGAAACAAAAAGTAACAGGTCATCTGCATACAGAGCCACCTTATGTTCGATACCCCATGATGAAACCCAGTAATCTGATGGCAGTCACGTAAGGCAATTGCCAGTGGCTCAATGGCTAGAGTGAATAATAAAGTACACAGAGGCCAGCCCTGTCTAGTCCCTCAGTGTAAATTAAATGTTTTTTAATACTGATTATTGGTTAAGACTACAGCAGAGGGAGCACTATACAATAATTTAATCAAAGATATGAAAGTTGGGCCAAATCCGAATTTCTCAAGTACTAAAAATAGATACTCCCACTCCACCCTGTCAAATGCCTTTTTTAGCATCTAAAGAAACAACACATTCTGGAATAGCCTGTTGATGGGAGTAAATAATATTAAACAAATGACGGATATTAAAAAAGAATGACGATTTTTAATAAATCCAGTTTGATCAGGGAAGACAACAGTGAGGAGGACATCTTCAAGCCTTAAAGCTAATACCTTGGCCAATATTTTAACGTCACAATTGAGCAAAGATATAGGCCTATACGAGACGCAGTCTTGTGAATCTTGATCTTTTTTAAGTAATAAGGAAATACAAGCCTGGTTCAACGTTGGGGGAAGAGCTCCTCTTTCAAGAGATTCAGAAAAGACTGAGGTCATATGAGGAGCGAGCTGTGCAGAATAATTTTTTTTATAGAACTCTGATGGAAAACCATCAGGTCCTGGTGACTTCCCTGACTGTAATGAAGAGACTGCAGCTACACCTCCTCCTGAGATACTGGCTCTTCCAAACAAGCTCTTTATTATAAAGATAATGTTGGTGTACTCAAGCTCACAAAGAATTTTCTCATGGCGTCCTACTTAGGAGTGAGGTCTGATGCATACAATGTAGAGTAAAACTCTCTAAACCTATTGTTAATCATGCCATGGTTAGTTGTGATCTCCCTATTATCTAGATGAAGCCCACTGATTGTTTGTTTTGCTCCCACGTAGCTGATTGGCCAATAACTTCCCTGTTTTTTCCCTAAATTCATAGAAATTACTTCTAGTTCTTCTCAAGAGATACTCTGTTTCACTAGTCGAAAGTAAATCGTATTCTGTTTTAAGTTTAAGGCACTCTTTGGACAGGTTTGGTATAGGGGACCTAGCGAGTCATTTGTGTCATTGAGTCAAAAATGCAGGCAAACTGCTAAAAATAGATAGATTTGCCCCTTGAAGGTCTCTGTGTTGTTCTGTCTTTTCTGAGTAAAGCAATTATTGTTAATAATTTGCACTTTACAATCCCGTTATTAATTTTATCTGACTCCAATTTTAAGTTGACCTCTAATTTTAGATCTAATTACTTTCTGATCATTCTTTTATTTTATTCTTTTAAGTTATTGTTTACTCTGAATCCTCTTTTATTCATTTACCTTTTGATCAGTTTCTAATGAGATTCAAAGTGAGAGTCTATAAGTGGCTTCCTCCTACATTAAAGTTTCAGTTATGATATAACTTATTCTTAAAATTGTATTCTCCTGCTCGGTTCCTCCAGAGTGGTTTCTCCTATTTTAAAGACTGAGTATTGATATAAATGATTTTAGAGGAATACAGAATAAATAAAAAAGAACAATTTATTTGCCAGGTAGGATTTAAAACATAAGTTACAGAAACAAGTCAAAGAACCTACCTGACAGCTGAGAAAACTACATGTAATTGCAAAGCATGGGAGATCTGAATGCAGATTCCTATTATTAAAGTTACACACATAGAGGTGTGTGATCATCTGACTACAGAGAACCCTGAGCTCTGGGCCAGCTTTCCTTAAATATCCAGACAGAATACACATTATGTACCAAATGGTATTATCCTTTGAACAATGAGAATTTGGGGGTGAATGGGTTCTTGGCTTCCTGGGGTTTAGCCTTCAAGGAGGGGAATAGACCTCCAGAATTATACAGTATTTGGCAAAGACCTTATTAAGTTTTACAAACCTGGGAAAAAGAACACTATACCAGTCGCACAGAGAACTCTTAAATGATATAAAACATGCCTACTTACATTATTTGTTTTCATGGTTTTTCTTTGTTACATTTTCACATATACATCTTGTGTGTCTGTGTTGTGCCTTGTGGGGGAAAACCAGGGGGAGAGAGAACATCTGGAGTTTGTGGGGACAGAATGTGGATGGCAGGATATCTCAGATGGACAATGTTTGTTAAGCTGGGTTTTTCACACAGTGATGCCTTTTGTTTTCTCAGGTGTAGTTCTAATTTATGAGAGAGTTTGAGTGTTGTGTTTCTTGGAAGTCTTCCATGTGGGCATGTTCTGGGTTGGCACCTAACCTTACAGCAGTATAAGAGATAACTTGTCCTCTTAAGTAAGCCTTAAAAATGCTTCCCACACTGTCGAGTTTGAAACAACTTATGATTTATTTATGCTTAAAAAAAGGGAAATTTGTTTAGATAAAAAAAATAAACAAAGCCCTCATCTGCTAAGAGGGAAGAGGTGAAATGTCAATTTCTCCTAAAGCAAGACAAATCAGGAAATTCCATGTCATTTTAAGGAGCATGATATAACAATGCTTTGGTATGCACAAGACTGAACCCTAGAGTTCAAAGTGTTGTCATGGAAGAAGTAATCGATACATGAATAAGTGTATTTATATTCATAAATAATGAATATTCTCTGTAGGATTCAAAAAATGCCACACATCTATTATACCATATTCAGAGATTTTTTTTTTTTTTAGATGATTTGCTAGCGGTACAAGGTTTAGAAGAAGAAAGATCCATCAATTAGTCCAGGCAGCTGTTGAAGTCCACCCAAGTATCAGAGAGTAAGAGTTCAGATCTGGAAGATAAGATAATGAGTGTTTAAAAAACCTAACATCATCCATATTTGGAGCATAAAGCAACATTGGTGTTACATAGCTTGCCAAATACAATAATATAACGTCCCTTCTTATCTGAAATTATGTTCGAAAATACAAAAGGTATACGTTTTTGAGCTGGTGGGTTTTGTTGTTCTTGCCCAAACAAAGACTTTGTTGGTCTTTGTTTTCACAGAGAGGTGGCTCTGCGACAGAGTTCCGGATGCCGCCATTCAGCTAGACGGGCTCACTTCGTTTCGTGCCGACAGAAATGCAGCTCTCTGCGGTAAGACTCGCGGTGGTGGCTTGTGTGTTTACATCAACACGGAATGGTGCAATAACTCTATGCTAGTCTCTATTTACTGCTCATCGCTGGTGGAGCTTGTGACTGTTAGATGCAGACCTTTTTATTTACCATGGGAATTTGCCACTGTTATCATAACCGGAGTTTACATTCCCCCCAGCGTTAACGCTAAGGAAGCGCTCTGTGAACTGTATGGGGCTATGAACGAACTGCAGTACGGACTGTTTATTGTCGCCGGAGATTTCAACCATGCAAATCTCAAGACAGTGCTCCCTAAATTCCATCAGTATGTGGACTTTGCAACGAGAGGGGCGAACATGCTTGATCTTGTTTACACAAACATCCCAGGCGCGTACCGGACGGAGCCCCTCCCCCACCTCGGCTACTCAGACCACATCACTGTTATGCTAATTCCAGCATACAGACCGCTCATCAGACGCACAAAACTACTCCAGAAGCAGGTTAAAACCTGGCCAGCAGGAGCCATCTCGGCTCTTCAGGACTGTTTTGAATGTACTGACTGGCACATGTTCAGGGAGGCTGCAACATATGGCGACTCTACCAACAGCATCAGTGACCAACTACATCAGCAAGTGCATTGATGATGTCACCTTCTCCAAGACCATCACCACACGCTCCAACCACAAGCCGTGGAGGTGCATGCGCTGCTGAGGACCCAAGACTCCGCCTTCAGAGCAGGCGACAAGGCTGCCCTAAGAACAGTGAGGGCCAAACTGTCCCGGGCAAAGCACGCACATGCCCAGAGAATCCACAGTCACCGCACTCACACCCATCATCATGAAGTGCTTCGAGAGGCTCGTCATGAGGCACATTAAGACCCAGCTGCCCCCCTCACTAGACCCACTGCAGTTTGCGTATCGTCCAAACCGTTCAACAGACGACGCCATCGCCACCACCCTCTATCTGGCCCTCACCCACCTAGATAAAAAGGACTCATACGTTCGAATGCTGTTCATAGACTTCAACTCAGCATTCAACACAATAGTTCCTCAGCACCTGATTGAAAAGCTGAACCTGCTGGTCCTGGACACCTCCCTCTGCAACTGGATCCTGGACTTCCTGACTGGGAGACCTCAGACAGTCCGGATCGGTAACAGCATCTCCACCACCACCACACTGCGCACTGGGGCCCCCCAGGGCTATGTGCTCAGTACACTGCTGTTCATTCTGCTGACTCACGACTGTGCAGCAATGCACAGCTCAAACCACATCATTAAGTTTGCCATCGCCACCACCCTCCATCTGGCCCTCACCCACCTAGATAAAAAAGACTCATACGTTCGAATGCTGTTCATAGACTTCAACTCAGCATTCAACACAATAGTTCCTCAGCACCTGATTGGAAAGCTGAACCTGCTGGTCCTGGACACCTCCCTCTGCAACTGGATCCTGGACTTCCTGACTGGGAGACCTCAGACAGTCCGGATCGGTAACAGCATCTCCACCACCACCACACTGCGCACTGGGGCCCCCCAGGGCTATGTGCTCAGTACGCTGCTGTTCATTCTGCTGACTCACGACTGTGCAGCAATGCACAGCTCAAACCACATCATTAAGTTCGCCAATGACACGACCGTGGTGGGTCTTATCAGCAAGAATGACGAGTCCGCATACAGAGAGGAGGTGCAGCGGCTAACGGACTGGTGTAGAGCCAACAACCTGTCTCTCAGTGTGGACAAAACAAAAGAGATGGTTGCTGACTTTAGGAGAGCACAGAGTAACCGCTCTCCGTTGAACATCGAGGGCTCCTTTGTGGAGATCATCAAAAGCACCAAATTCCTTGGTGTTCACCTGGCGGAGAACCTCACCTGATCCCTCAACACCAGCTCTATTACCAAGAAAGCCCAGCAGCGTCTCTACTTTCTTCGAAGGCTGAGGAAAGCACATCTCCCACCCCCCATCCTCACTACATTCTATAGAGGGACTATTGAGAGCATCCTGAGCAGCTGGATCACCAGCATTGTGGATGACCCCTCACACAAACTCGAAGCATTCGGGCCTTCACGGCCAGACTGTGTAACAGCTACTTCCCCCAAGCTATCAGATTCCTCAATACTCAGAGACTGGACTGACACACACACACACACACACACACACACACACACACACACACACACACACACACACACACACACACGTGTCCTGAGTTGCACTTTAATTATTGTTACTTTATACCTGGCTGCTACCTCAATGACTGCTATGTGCATAGAACACTATCTCATAGTATGTTATGTTTATATTTGGCATTTTTAGAAACTATCATCTTTTTGCACTACTGTGTACTGGTTGGCACTACACTGTCTCTCACTGTGCCTATTGTCCTGTTCATTTTTAGTAATTTATTGTACTGTGGGGTACTTTTTGCACACGTTTCCACATGCACTTTATATAGGTATGTTTTTTAGTCTGTGTAGTCTCATGTGGTTCTGTGTTTGTCCTATGTTGTTTTATGTAGCACCATGGTCCTGGAGGAAAGTTGTCTTGTTTCACTGTGTACTGTACAAACTGTATATGGTTGAACGACAATAAAAACCACTTGACTTGACTATTTTAGCATTTTCAAAGTAGTCACCCTTTGCCTAGAATTTACAGACATGTACTCTTGACATGGGATGATTTGTAAACAGTATTGAAGGAGTTCCCATCTATGTTGGACACTTATTGGCTTCTTTTCTTTATTATTTGGCCCAAGTCATCAATAATTATTATTTTTTTTAATTCAAACATTTGAGCGTAATCCTTCAGATCAAAAGATTTTTAAGATCATGAGAAACATCATTCAGTCACGTGTTTCAAAACTTTTGACCGGTAGTGCATATATACACTAGTGGCAAAAGTTTGGAATAATATACAGATTTTGCTGTTTCGGAAGGAAATTGGTACTTTAATTCACAAAAGTGGCATTCAACTGATCACAAAGTATAGTCAGGACATTACTGATGTAAATAACAGCAACATCACTATTTGTAATTTTTGATCAAATCTAGACAGGTCCCATTTCCAGCAGCCATCACTCCAACACCTTATCCTTGAGTAATCATGCTAAATTGCTCAATTGGTACTAGAAAATAATTTCATTATAAGTTATAAGCTATTTGGTTCATTAAATGAAGCTTAACACTGTCTTTGAGTTTGTTTTTGAGTTGCCACAATATGCAATAGACTGGCATGTCTTAAGGTCAATATTAGGTAAAAAAATGGCACAAAAGAAACTGCTTTCTATATAAACTAATCAGTCAATCCTTGTTTTGAGTAACGAAGGCTACATATTGCTTGAAATTGTCAAAAAATTGAAGATTTCATACAAAGCTGTACACTACAGGACACCGCGGGGGGTTTTAAGTGGAAATCCGTCACATGGTCTTGCCGAGTCCAGTCAGAAATATGTCATGTGGACAAGTCCCATGGTAGGTCCTGCCCAGTGGGGAAGAAGCTCTACAAGCATGGAGACTGGGAGAGGCACCATTGGTCAGAGCCCAGGAGGCAGCCACACTCCTGGTGGAATGGGTGACCTGTCGTCTGCCTTGGCAGCACGTCTGCCGTGGTGTTGAGGTCACCCGGGATGTGAGTGGCTCGCAACGATTTGAGGTGCTGCTGACACCAGATGAGACGGCGGGCGAGTTGTGACATGCGAGAGAAGTGTAACCTGCCTTGGCGGTTGATATATGCCGCCGCCGCCATATAGTGTGTTCGAACCAACACATGCTTGCCCTGGATCAAAGTCTGGAACCTCCGCAGTGCGAGCAGTAATGCCAACATCTCGAGGCAGCTGATGTGCTAACGTAGCCATGTACCTGTTGCATATAGTGTCTGCATGAGGGGGGAATCCCAGTGGAGGTTTCCTCATCAGACAGGACCCGCTCTCCGATGCAGCGCTCGAGAGCCCATCACCTTCACGGGCACCAAATGAGAGGTCGAACTCGCCCTGGGACGAGCCGGCACACTTATCTGAATGCCTAACCGGAGCAAATGAGTGTGCTGGGGAATGGGAGGTATGGGAGGAATGGGAGAAAGCCGCTTTAATGTGCCGTAAAGATCCAGCAGAGGTGAGGGATGGAAATCACTTAACTCAGCTTGATCCATCGACCGTTCGGCTCCGAAGAGAAAATCTAATGAGCGGTATGCATGTCCCCTCCTTTAGTACCCGTATGTCTGGGAGAGGGGCATGCAAATACCACTCGCCAATTCCCATTGGCCTTTTATCAAAGATCAGAGGTGTCTCGGGCTCTCAAGAGTTACCCCAAGTGTCACTACATCGACACAACGTCGAGTGAGTGACAGATAGGGAACTAGATTTCGAAGTATCATTTTAAATCTTTGTTCTGATCCTCTCTGAAGTGTTAAACAGATTCTGAATATTTCACAACAAAAAACAGATTTAGCATATTGACAGTCCTTTTAAATTATTAAAACATAGACCATCAAATCTACCAATATTGTTTTATTCAGTTCTAAAATAATTATTTTACTCAATGAATCTTTTATGCTGTATATCAGGGATTAATACATTTCTATGTCTGTATTTCTTCACACACAATCGCCTACTAAAAATAAACTAAAAAAATCAATAATATTTTAATTAAAAACAGCTACTGAGTTAAATCACAGGACAGTAAGACTTGCGGTCATTAAACATATGTAACGTAAACTCAAACAATAGAGCAGTTTACTTGAATCAGCACAATGAGTATCATTATGAAATTGTTGTGTATGCCAAAATAATACATTCTGATGATTGTGCTCATACATGTAAAAGATTTGACAAATGCAATGTTAGTTTTACAACAAGTCGTAAACTTGAGAGACAAAAGCAATAGTTTTTGCACAAATACATAACATAAATTATGTCAAATGTTAAGCATTTTGAGAAAAAAACAAGCAGTGGTCCTGACTTTGTATGTTCTCTGTGTCATCGTCTTCTTTTTAGACACCAAGTAGTAAAATGTAATGAAGAGAAATATTCAAGAAAAGGTTCAGTTTTTGGTATGATTTCTAAACAATGTATTACTCACAGTTATTTATGTTCACAAATGTTGCAACAAATGTGCTGCAGACTGTCACATTAAAAAGGGTCCCAGAGGTACTCAGTGGATTTGTTACAGTTGCCATAGGAAAGTACTTGATGGCAGATTGCCTGATGAAAGTGTTGCAAACAGTTTATATTTGGACCATGTCCCATGACAGCTTAAAATGTTTTATAGTTTAGAACAGCATTTAGCGAATAGAGATCAGGCAGAGTAGCAAATGCTAATCATATTAAAAATAACAGAGATATATATATAAGAATAAGAATAACGTGACATGCATATGCTCTGCTGTGTATGTTACCTATATTGTAAATTAACTGAGTATTTTAATTTAGAGAACACAAGCAAAAAACAAAAGTTGTTCTTTTTGTCCATTAAGTGATATTTAAGTCCTTTATTTACTATAAATCTCCACTTTCACGTTTACATCTGAAAGCCTGTTTAGTTTCACTTTCACATCTGAAAGTGAAAGTGGAGATCCACTTGCATTGTATGGACCTACAGAGCTGAGATATATTTCTAAAATCTTCATTTATTTTCTGCAGAAGAAAGTAAGTCATACACATCCGGGATGGCATGAGGATGAGTAAATGATGAGAATTTTGGGGGAACTATCCTTTTAAAGGTGATGATTTAAAATATAAATAACAACAACAACAACAAAAAACAAAGCTTTTGTCTTTCATGGATGAAATAAAGTCATACAGGTCTGGAACAAGTGAGTAAATAATGACATCATTTTTGTGAGAACTATTATTTTATGTAGGTGTGTATTTTGAAACAGATTTTAATAAATTGTTCTTTAATTTTATGACTTTTTTCTATTTCTGCATTTTAGGGTTGAATAGTCAGAAGAGCCAAATGTTATTGATATTTACCATATTTGCCCTGTTAAATATGGTCAGAAATGTCACTGTTCTTGAAAGTGAAGTCATCAGCCACCTGCCCAGGCTTTTCAGATTTCTTTTTACTTTTGGACTGATT
Source organism: Xyrauchen texanus (assembly GCF_025860055.1). Classification (NCBI taxonomy): domain Eukaryota; kingdom Metazoa; phylum Chordata; class Actinopteri; order Cypriniformes; family Catostomidae; genus Xyrauchen; species Xyrauchen texanus. The sequence continues at coordinate 4,553,394 of NC_068284.1, read as the reverse complement.
TAACCCATTGGATCTGAGTTACCCAAAATAGTTTTAAAGACAGGTGGCGTTATAAGGTTTTAACGTTGAAGGATGTGCAACACTAATGCAGCTGTAGACAGTTTATCCTGTCGCTGTCAAATGTGTGTGTGTTTTTTTTTTTGCGTTGTGCCTTATTTTTTTCAATAATTGTACATTTATATTAAATATGTTTACTACATGCTGTTTACTTATTTTTATTTGGTATTTTGCTTATGTTTAAGTTGCAAAATTTTCACATTTATGGAAACTTAAAAAAGAAATGCAGTTGCAAAACATTTTTAAGTAATTCTACTAGCACATTTCAAGTCACCTCAAATAATATAGATTAATTATTAAGTTAACATAACTTTAAAAAAATAAGTTAATATAAACCATATTCATAATTTCAAAAACATCATTTTTTAAGTTGTGTAAATATATTAAGTTTGCAGAACTTTACATTTTGAGTTTTGTTTAATTAAAATAAACATTAGTAATTGAATATTTTGATTGGACCAGAATAATTTATTTTAATTTATAGTTCCTCTTTTGTCACTCACTCGACATTGTGTCGATGTAGTGACACTAGGGGTCTCTCTTGAGAGCTTCGGTTACCTCTTATCTTTGAGAAAAGGCCAATGAGATTTGGCAAACAGAATTTGTATTCCCCTCCTCCGTAGATACGAGTATAAAAGGAGGGAAGTGTGCATCTGTTCAAAGATTTTTTCTTTGGAGCCGAGCGGTTGTGTTTCAGCGAGCTGAGTAAAACCTACTGTGTTCCACTCACCTCTAAAAAAGCATAGGCTGTTGGAGATATGGCGCATTTTCAGCTGCTTTTCTCTTTTTCTGCATGCAAGTGCTGACTACGCTTCTGGGCGCTTCAACAGCCCTCTAAAAGAGTATTGCGGCTTTCCTTCTTCCGGGGGAAGCCACTCTAGCCGCCCCTCACATCGCGCTTTCTACCGATGGGTATAGGGCTGGCACGGCTGGCGCTGGAGGTGATTTGGGAGTTTAACGGGTGCAGTTTCAGCGGGTAAATCCCCACGGACCACCTATCTCCTGCGCTTGGCGACCGACTTCACCCTTCGGGCCACAAAGATCACAGCGCATGCACTCAGACAGTCGATGGCCACCCTCGTAGTCCAGGAACGCCACCTGTGGTTGAATCTGGTTGAGATGCAGGACTTCTACAAGGCTCGCTTTCTCAACACCCCCATCTCCCAGATCGACCTATTAGGCAACACCATTGAGGACTTTGCCCAGCAGTTCTCGGTTGTGAAGAAACAGACAGAGGCCATCCAACACATCTTGCCCCACTGTAGCTCAAGATCCTGCACCCTGTCTGCTCGTGGTGAAACCTCAGGCAACTCCTCCCCAGCTCGGGCCCAGCTCTCAGCCCCAGTGTAGAGCTCCCCGAAGGAAGAGGACGCACCCCGTCTTACGAACCACCTCCCGGACCCAGAAGGCTCCAAAGCGCTCCTGAGACGGGCAACCCAGGGAGAGAAATGTCTGCCATGGAGCTGGTATCAGACCATTCCATCCCCTGGTGGAGGGCCAGGTAGAGAATCTTTTGTTTCCTTTTCTTTGTTTGCCACAACCCCAACGGTCTGTGGTATCCACATTGTTATAAAGAAAGCAGTTTCCTCACTCCATGGGTCACTTAGCCAGTGCCCACAACCGTCATTCTCATGGCAATCAGACACCGAGCACTTGCAGTCGGGCCCCCATGAACGCGGACCTCGTGCCTTCACGTGCCCAAGTGCACCACACTCGCACCTCAGGCCATCAGGTGGTGATGAGTCCCACCCCTTGGTACAGGCGCCTCCCATATGGGGTAGTGTTTGCGTAGTGGGCTAAAGTACATAACTGTTAATCAGAAGGTCGCTGGTTCCATCCCCACAGCCACCACCATTGTGTCCTTGAGCAAGGCACTTAACTCCAGGTTGCTCCGGAGGGATTGTCCCTGTAATAAGTGCACTGTAAGTCGGTTTGGATAAAAGCATCTACCAAATCCATAAATATAAATGTGAGTCTAGAGGTCATCTCTACAGAACCTCCTCCTCAGTCGCCTACACGCCCCAGGCCAGTATGTGGAGCAAGGTAAGTGCTTCGAGCTTCTCCTCAGCACAACCACCTCAGGATGAAGCGACACTTTCAGAGGCACGGAGAGCATATGGCATCCTCTGTGGCGGTCGTGCAGCTTGGGTTGATGCATATGAGACCACTTCAGCACTGGCTTCAGACCAGAGTCTCGAGATGGGCATGGCGCCACGGCACATACCGTGTGACCCCTTCCTGCCATCACTGATTCAGACAGACCTCTGTTTTCTACGGGCAGGAGTCCCCCTACAGCAGGTGTTCAGTTGCGTCATAGATACTACAGACGCCTCCCAGTCGGGCTGGGGCACCATGTGCAACAGGCACGTAGCTACTGGCTCCTGGATAGGGCAGCGGCTGGGTTGGCACATCAACTGCCTAGAGTTGCTGGCTGTATTTCTTGCCCTGCGCAGATTCCTGCTGATCCGCGGCAAGCACGTGTTTATCCGCTCAGACAACACAGCGACAGAAGCATATATACATCGCTATGGCGCCATTCGCTGTCATCGAATATCACAACTCGCCGCCATCTCCTCTTTTGAGTCAGCAGTGGCTGAGGTCGCTGTGCGCCACTCATGTCCCGGGCAACCTCAACGCCACAGTGGTCACGCTGTCATGGCAGGTAATGCTCAGCGGAGAGTAGAGACTCCACCCTCAGGTGATCCAGCTGATTTGGGGTCAGTCTGGCACAGCACAGGTAGATCTGTTTGCCTCCGGAGAATCCACCCACTGTCTGCTCTCGTACTCTCTGACAGAAGCCCCCCTCAGCACAAATTTGCTGTCACACAGCTAGCCTCGGTGGCTGCGCAAGTACGCATTTCCCCTAGTGACCTTAAAAAAGTTCTGTGCAAGGTCAGGGAGAAACAAGTCACTCTCATGGCCCCTTACTGGCCCACTCAGACTTGGTTCTCAGATCTCACGGTCCTCACGACAGCACCTCCCTGGCGGATTCCCCTGAGGAAGGACCTTCTTTCTCAGGAACGAGGCACCCTCTGGCATCCGTGCCCAGATCTCTGGAACCTCCACGTCTGGCCCCTCTGGATCTAAGCAATCTACCACCAGCTGTTGTAGACAAGTTCACTCAAGCCAGAACTCCCTCTACCAGGCTTTATTCCCTAAAGTGCCGCTTATTCGCAAAATGGTGACCCACAGAGGTGAGCAGCCAGGTCAGTGCTCTCATTCCTGATTACGCTCACTTCCATCAAGAGGGTTGGGTCCAGCAAGCATTCTCTGTCAGCGACACTTGCCTGGAGTTCGGTCCGGCAGATTCTTGGTATGCATCTTTGGCACCATGCTCTGAAGGGACTTAAAATGTTTCAAGACTGCGTTACCTTGTCGTCAAATATTATAATGCTATGTCTAAAAATGCTAATAGCTATTGACTCCTTGTGCCTACTGTCATGAGACTGGTCTAGATTCCGTGGTTCATGCCGAGAACAATGATACCAATTATGTCATGATCGAGTAAACTTCCTGTCCGCTATTTTTAAATGTTTTGAAAACCTACTTTTTCAAACTCTTCCTAGACTGTTTGACCGATTTGCACGAATATTGGCCTGCATCATCTAGAGGCACTCACAATAAAAATTATTCACAGAATTTTGATAAACAATACCGTTTTCGAATGCCGCTCCAATGAATTTGCTGAAGAACATGCAAAATTGAACTTGAGGCTGTATCTCTGCAACGCTTTGGGATGAAACTTGGTGTGAGACATCACCAATAGGCCTTGAGGTTACCTGCAGCATTTTGGCAAACTGCCCCCTACTTGTCAGGAGATTGAAAAATGGCTATTTTGGCTTATAACTCTTGAAAGCTTTCCTGCATGAAAATGATCATGCCCAGATACTACCTGAGTAGTTTCAGAACAGCTCCACATGTTTGTCAAAAATTCTAAGAACTAGATATTTTTAGATATTTTTTAAAATAAATGTGTTTTTTATAATTGAAAGGTTACTTTTTCTAACTCCTCATACACTGTTCATCAGACTCTAACAAAAAATGTGTCACAAAGCTTCTTTTGCTGCTCATGGTGCCGATAAATGGCTTGACCTCAGTATCGCTGCTTGCAGCTAAATGTATTATTATTATTATTCCTCTTCTTCTTCTACTTCTTCCGCTTTTGAGTCTATGGCAGTTTAAACCCACCCAGGGATGAAAAGAGACTTTAACTGTTACAAAAGTTGTAGTCTAAGCACAGGGACATCACATTATAGCAGGTGGAGCAGCAAAACAAATAAAGTGGAAGAAAATCTCATGCTAATGCTTTTGCATTTCTTATAACAATGTTCTGACATTTTGGTTGAACAATTTTCACAGGACTGACTTGACAAATCCTTAAATGTGTCATCACACAGTGTACAGAACTGTGTAAAGACAAATGTCAGAAAAACAAATAAAAGAAACTCTCAGCCCAGCCCTAGTCTTAAACCCAAACTTTCTTTAGAAAATCCTATTGTCAGGCACCTGTGAAATGGGAGGATTAATTTCAGGCATGTACTTTGAAGATTTACAAATAAATTACATCATGCAGAAAGACAAGAGTTAGTCCCAGCTAGCTTCGTGGGTAGAGCATGAGACTCTCAATATCAGGGTCATGGGTTCGAGCCCCACGTTGGGTGTGACTATTAGCTGTTGTCAAATGTATGTGGGACTAGAGCAAATTTATTCTCCAAGAAATGCCAACACTCCCTGAATAGAGTTAGGTGTGACTATTAGCTATTGTCAGAGGTATGTGGGAGTAGTGCAAATTCAATCTCCCAGCCATACAAACACTCTCTGACTAGAGAGAATGGAAACATTTATGGACCCTTATTCAGACATTCAGAAAAGATAAAAGGTCTCCAGCTATCTGCTTCCAAAGAAGTATCTCTAAAAATAAGCACAGTGCTTACATGCTGCTGTTAATGTGTTGAACAATCCCTACCAACCGATATGTCTCTCCAAGTCTCCTTTAAAACCCTTGTCACGTATGAGGCACATGCTATTCACCACATCATAACCCAGATGGTGGCTATTCACCTCTATCTCTGGTGCAATTAAGTAGTGCATATGGCTATTAACTGATAGTCTGGTTGTTCAAGCCCACCCATGGATGAAGAGAGCTTTCAATTGCCACAAAAGGTGTAGCCTGAGCATTGGGACATCCCTTTATTGCAGGTGGAGTAGCGAAACCAGCAAAGTGGAAACAAATCTCATTCCAAAGCATTTGCATTACTTTACACATACCAATGTTCTGACATTTTGGTTGAACAGTTACAGGACTGACTTGTCAAATCCTCAAAGGTTTCATCACCCAGTGTACAGAACTGTGTAAAACAAGTAAAGAAACTCTCAGCCAGCTCTAGTCTTAAACCCAAACTTTCTTTGGAAGATCCTATTGCATGACATCAGTGAATTGGGAGGATTCATTTCAGGTATGTACTTTAAAGATTTACTAATAAATGGAATATACGCCGAGTGAACCGGTGGAAGAGCAGGGGTTGTGGGACCGAGCTCCACGTTGGGCTTGACTATCAGCTATTGTCACAGGTATATGGAGACTAGTGCAAATTTATTCACCCAGCCATGCAAACACTCTCTGACTAGAGAGAATGGCAAACATTTCTGGGAACTGATTTAGAAATTTAGAACAGGTATCAGGTCTCCAGCCATCTGCTTCAAACAAATTATCTCTAAAAATAAGCACAGTGCTAAGATACTGCTGTTTATGTGTTTACCAATCTCCCCTAACCAATACGTCTCTCCAAATCTCCTTTCAAACCTGTCATGTATGAGACGCATGCCATTGATTGCCACATCATAATCCAGAAGATGCCACCTCAGGTGTCTCTGTGGTGCTACCCGAAACAGGATCGTCTGTGCAACCGCATCCAATCAGGGCACGTTATGTGCAATTTTCTGAGCCAATGACGATCTATTATTTAATCTTTAAGAGGACTGCTGAGCCAATGGCGATCTCCAACTTCATCTTTGGAAGGACTGTTGAGCCAATGGCGATCTCCGATCTCATCTTTGGTGGACTGCTGAGCCAATGGCGATCTACAACTTCATCTTTGGGAGGACTGTTGAGCCAATGGCGATCTCCAATTTCATTTTTGGGAGGAGTGCTGAGCTATTGCCGATCTCTGACTTCTTCTTTGGGAAGACTGCTGTGACCAATCATGCGTCACGGCTTCATCAGTGAACATTGCGGAGGCATGACTTGTTTTATTCTCGTATAACAGTTTAAATATTACCCTCTCTATTACGCCGTTCAGTGACAATGGTGGTGTGATACTGTTTAGAGACAATTTAATTATAGGACTATAGCACAAACAGTAATAAGTAGTGGTCAGTCCATGGGCTGCAGTGTTATATGTTATTAATAAGTTAAAGTAATGAGTATTTGTTTAACAATAAAGACTAAACAAGTTTAAAATGTTCAAGACATGTCTAAGCCAAAGTCACACAAGGCCATGGGGGATGATAAATGGATGTCCTGTCTTCGGCGTTTGCCAGCACAGGGGTTTGGCCCTCTGAAGCTGGCAACAGACCTGCCCCCCCCCCCCCATCAGAAGAAATGGTTTGACCTCTTTCAGAAGGTATGCATTGACAACATGTAATGAGAAAACATGCATAAAGCCATGTAACATAACCTAGAGGTCTTTTTTGTTACAGATAGATACATGTCCAATGCAGGTCTGTGGCCAGGCAGCGCTTTTTGGTGCACCTCAAAAATGCATTTGTGGATTCCATCCTCCTAAGGTATGCATTTCAGACATTTAGGTAATTATCTGCTTCATGTGATGTCAATGTGCTGTGGGATGTATAGTGGTTGGAATTTTTATTTATATTTATAAAGCTTCAAACTAAACGCATACTCAGATTATGAAACACAGATTTTATTTTTGACCTCCTAATACATGTAAATACAGCATGAAACAAAAATTATTGAAATTGACATATTTATTTTTTTTATATATAATATTAATAATATTATTCTTTAATAATAAAGTTATTACTGATATTATATTTCTTGAGATTTATATTTATACAGGTTCTCCCTAACACAGGCCATGAATGTTACATTTTGCAATTTATTTTCTTACTTTAGATGTGCACAAATATTTTTATGGACTTGATAGATTTTTAATTTGTATCACTTTTTGGATATTTTTGTATTCACTAACATTACTTTCTCTGCTGATTGTCATAAAGATGGCAGATGCACAGAAAAAGTCATGTGCCAGCTGACATATTCATTTACCAGGCAACAAAGCTTCAACTGCCTCCAGTCCTGCCCCTGTCATGGTCTCTACCTCTGTCCAGGCCTCTGCCTCTGTCCAGGCTTACTACAGGTTTCCTACCCCTGCATTTCTTTAGTGATTGGCAGGGTGATTATTTGTGTATTGGTCTGTATTTTTCTTTGGCATCAGCAGAGATGTGTAATTTACCACAGTTTGGCGAGTGACAGTGCGCATGGGGGATTTCTATCTTCAACAGGTTCATGAATATTTATATCTTCAACTTTCCAACATATGTATGATTTTAGATGAATGCCAGTCTGTTCTGTTATCCCTCATTATTAGTTTACAAAGCCATGGTTTGGAGGTTCACTTAGTACTGCTGCCCAAACTAAATGTACCAAGGCATGTTCAGGTCATTTAAAAAGACCTTGTCGTGTTATATCATCATCATTATGTTTACAGGTGAAACTCGAAAAATTAGAATATCGTGCAAAAGTTCATTAATTTCAGTAATTCAACTTAAAAGGTGAAACTAATATATTATATAGACTCATTACAAGCAAAGTAAGATATTTCAAGCCTTTATTTGATATAATTTTGATGATTATGGCTTACAGCTTATGAAAACCCCAAATTCAGAATCTCAGAAAATTAGAATATTACATGAAATCAATAAAAAAAAAGATTTTAAATACAGAAATGTCGGCCCTCTGAAAAGTATAATCATGCATATGTACTCAGTACTTGGTTTGGGCCCCTTTTGCATTAATTACTGCCTCAATGCGGTGTGGCATGGATGCTATCAGCCTGTGGCACTGCTGAGGTGTTATGGAAGACCAAGATGCTTCAATAGCGGCCTTCAGCTCTTCTGCATTGTTTGGTCTCATGTCTCTCATCTTTCTCTTGGCAATGCACCATAGATTCTCTATGGGGTTCAGGTCTGGCGAGTTTGCTGGCCAATCAAGCACAGTAATACCATGGTCATTGAACCAGGTTTTGGTACTTTTGGCAGTGTGGGCAGGTGCCAAGTCCTGCTGGAAAATGAAGTCAGCATCTCCATAAAGCTTGTCTGCTGAAGGAAGCATGAAGTGCTCTAAAATGTCCCGGTAGACGGCTGCGTTGACTCTGGACTTAATAAAGCACAGTGGACCAGCACCAGCTGATGACATGGCTCCCCAAACCAACACAGACTGTGGAAACTTCACACTGGACTTCAAGCATCTTGGATTGTGTGCCTCTCCATTCTTCCTCCAGACTCTGGGACCTTGGTTTCCAAATGAGATGCAAAATTTGCTCTCATCAGAAAAGAGGACTTTGGACCACTGAGCAACAGACCAGTTCTTTTTTTCTTTAGCCCAGGTAAGACGTTTGACATTTGAAGCCCATGTCCAGGACCCGTCTGTGTGTGGTGGGTCTTGATGCAGTAACACCAGCCTCAGTCCACTCCTTGTGAAGCTCCCCCACACATTTGAATGGCCTTTTCCTGACAATCCTCTCCAGGCTACGGTCATCCCTGCTGCTTGTGCACCTTTTTCTTCCACACTTTTCCCTTCCACTTAACTTTCTATTAATGTGCTTTGATACAGCACTTTGAGAACATCCAACTTCTTTTGCAATTACCTTTTGAGGCTTTCTCTCCTTGTGGAGGGTGTCAATGATGGTTTTCTGCACAACTGTCAGGTCTGCAGTCTTCCCCATAATTGTGAATTCAACTGAACCAGACTGAGAGACCATTTAAAGGCTCAGGAACCCTTTGCAGGTGTTTAGCTGATTAGAGTGTGACATTTTGAGCCTACAATACTGAACCTTTTCACAATATTCTAATTTTCTGAGATTCTGAATTTGGGGTTTTCATAAGCTGTAAGCCATAATCATCAAAATTATATCAAATAAAGGCTTGAAATATCTTACTTTGCTTGTAATGAGTCTATATAATATATTAGTTTCACCTTTTAAGTTGAATTACTGAAATTAATGAACTTTTGCACGATATTCTAATTTTTCGAGTTTCACCTGTATGTTAATATTGTAAAATATGTGTCCTTACAGCCTGGAAGTCACAATCCTTCTCCTGAAGGCAGTCCCGCTCTTACGGCCTCTGTGAGTACCCGACTCTCTGTTACGGCATCTGTAAGTACCTGTGTGAGTAGTGTAAATTCAAACTTGAGAAATAAAAATGCAATGGTTATCTCTAAACTTTCATTGCTTTTAAATCAGGAGCATGTTGCCTCTTCTGTGCCCGGCCCTACTCTTACACACTCCATCAATTTTGGCTGCCCACTGAAATGAAGAAGACAATCCCCTCAAAGGATCAGAGGTGGATTTCGTCTGTGCTCTTTCATGAGGCCAGACTTCAGCCAGACTTGAAGCTCTGGTATGAGCCACCAGTCCCTTCCCTCATCTACCACCAGGCTCCATCACCAGACCGCTTTTTCAACCACATGTGAAAAAGTTGTGGAAGTTTAGAGTGTTCTGTCCTGCATGTGGGAAGCAGCTCACTGGCTATGGCATCCACAAGAGGGCACAGAAGGTCCTGGACATCGACAGATACTACCTTATGGTAACAGAGACTCTCAGGTGTACTGTTTGTCGCCTGAATTACCTGTCTACCAGACTGTCCTGGACCAGATCGACTTGCCCCATAGCAGACTGTTCCGTCTGATCTTGACCCAGAAGTGAGTTACAATCTACACACACCAGACGGAATTTTGAAATCAGTTTATAATCATGATAGTTATAACACCTGTCATTAATATGGCATGGTTAATAATCTCATTTCAAAAGTGTATATGCAGAAATGTGTAATATAAAGTAAATTCATAATATAATGAAAGTGTTTTTATTTAGCATGGAATAATAATTGAAGCATATCTCCTATTGTACACAAAGGTATGCATGTGACATTCATGTCATACGCATGCTGAGGGAGAGGACGCTGGGCTAGCCTGGTGGGGTCATGTCAGCCCCACCAGGCTAGTAAAGCAGCTGAGGGAGAACCATGGGGAGGAGTGGCTTGATCGCTTGGCACACTATATGGAGGAATGTGCGGCTTTTATCAACCACCTTGGCCTCTTACCTGTTGTGTGCCAGAAGCCTCCAGAGCCCATCGACGTCCCGATCAGCAAGTGGCTCCTGTCGGTTTACGGGAGGGACATTATCAGCCTTATAGACCACATCAAGGCCAGCATTACCTTCACATTTGGGACCATTTTAAAAATGGACTCAACAAAGCAGGTAGTTTATTGACATTATTACTGGTGTTTAAACTTTTGTAAAAAACATTTTAGAATAATTTGTGCTATGCATTATTAATATTTTTAATGTATATTGCTTTTGATTTCAGATCACAAGAAAGCTGGCGGGCACAGCCAGGGGGTCAGCACAGTGACTGACGTCTCTCGGAAATGAGACGGGGCAAATACTTATCAGTGTCCTGACTGCTCAGGAAGGACTCGGTCTAGACACCATGGTCTCTGGCCTGACCAACAGGTACAGCCAGGCGGGTGTGGCTCCACCAGTGCTGCTGTATGTGGATTCTGGCTGCTGCGTAGAGAAGGGGCAGAGCAAGCTACAGGCCAGGTTTGGAGACCGGCCTGACCTCATTATCAGACTGGTCATCTGGCACTTCATGCGTTGGCTGGCAGTGGGGTGCACCACCGATGCCCATCCTCTCTACCCAGCTTTCATGGCAAGGCTCTCTGCATGCATATTTGAGTGGGACCCACATGATGTTGCGTTGTTGCGCCAAACAAAGAGAGAGCACCTGCAGGAGGAAGGGGTGCCTATCATCAACGATGACCTGGTGAACCGGCGTATTACCAAAAAAGAGCTTGCTCTCTATTGTCGTCGGCGGACCCGTGGAGTTGAGTCCACGACCCGCCACATTGACAAGCTTCTGCAGGAGCTGAAGGGGGAGAAGGGGAGAGATCTGATGGGTGTTCCTCTGCTGGACACAGAGAGGATAGAGCACATCTGGCGTGTTCAGGTGAAGCATGTGAAGTGCATCCAGGATGTGCCAGGTGTGTCTCTCTACACTGAGACAGGGACCACCACCACCAAGGGAGGGATAGTTCTCACCAAGTACAGGTGTGCTAGAGGCTCAACCTCCCTTGAGTCTTTCCACTGCCACCTGAACAGGTTCATTCCAGGTTTGTGGCTTATCCTTATTGCAGTATAGTATGCAATAGAATAGAATATCACTTCATGAAATATTCTTATCCCAATTTCATGTTTTTAATTTTTCACTTCTTTACAGGAACCAGTGCTAACACACTGAATTTTCATTTGTATCTCCTGGAAGGCCTGAACAGGTGGAACCAGGACAGGGCAGCAGCATCCCTTGCCACCAAACCCTCCTCTCTTCTTACCTATGCAGGCAAGGTAGTGCAGTCCATTAATACTAACAGCCTGAAGGTTTTTAGTGAGAAGCTTGTGCCCACCTTCCAACCTCCTGCACAGTACACTGGTAAGACTCTCACAGTCCATTGTAGTGATGTCAAAAGTACCGGTAATTCAGTCCCAAGTCAACATTAAAATGTTGAAAATGTTACAATACCAGTCTTTCTGCAGTGCTGGTAGTACCGACTTGGTTCGGTTCCCGCATGCTTCTCGCTTTCAAATGCTGCATTTGTTTGTACGTTCTCTGTGAACAGTGCTCTGTGAAGAGCGCTCGCGATAATGCGGCTGTGCGTGACATGGCGAGATTTAATCGTATACGTGTTCAGTTACGTCTGAAGTGACTAAACATATGGGACAAAAATTCTAACCTGTGTGCTTTAGGTCTTGCAGTGTGAATGCAGCTAATAAAGCAGACACTCTTTATTGTGTCATTCATAATAATCAAACAAACAGCAATATTGACAAGGTAAAGACGAAATTGTTTACTGCTCATGGCTTGGTAATTTTAGTAGCTTTAATAAACATCAACAGTTGTATATTGTGAAAATATTAGAACTTTGTTCTATGTCTTATAATGTGTTTCTTTGTTCATTATGACTGTTGTTTACTTGTTTTTTTAAAGCAATATTTGCAAAGGCTCAGTGACCTTGTTTTCATTTATTTATTTGCATTAATATTTAACTTTTTAAATAGTTCAAATGATTGTGTTCATTAGCAAATTCATATTTTTTTTTTCTGTAGTATTGAAATTGGTTTAGAGAATCATGAAATTTTCTGGTATTGGTACCAACTACTCAAATTTTGGTATTGTGACAATATTAGTACATTATACAGTACAAGGTTTTGTACAGAAAAGGGTTTCCTGCTAATGAAAGGGCTATTTGTTTACTAATCTGCATTCTGTTTTTATTTTAGGAGAGCTAATTTGAGTGGACTATCTACTTAGTCAGACAGGGCAACCACTTCAGGCAATGGATGCTGACTCTGAGAACACAGACCAGCTGCTGGAGGAAGTAAATGTAGAAGAGCAAGATGAGGGATTTGAGGAAGAATTTAATGAGGACCCTACACTGAGTTTCCTCCATGAAGTTGAAGCTGACTGGACCCCACGCACAGTTCAGCCAACTGCTGCCTCCCCCCGGCCAGCTGCACACTCCTCCCAGCCAGCTGCACACTCCTCCCAGACAGCTGCACACTCCTCCCAGCCAGCTGCACACTTCTCCCAGCCAGCTGCACACTCCTCCCAGCCAGCTGCTGCCTCCTCCCAGCCATCTGCACACTCCTCCCAGCCAGCTGCACACTCCTCCCAGACAGCTGCACACTCCTCCCAGCCAGCTGCACACTTCTCCCAGCCAGCTGCACACTCCTCCCAGCCAGCTGCACACTTCTCCCAGACAGCTGCTGCCTCCTCCCAGCCATCTGCACACTCCTCCCAGCCAGCTGCACACTCCTCCCAGCCAGCTGCACTCTCCTCTCAGACAGCTGCACTCTCCTCCCAGCCAGCTGCATCCACAGTCCAATATGAACCAGGTTCCCCCACTCAGGAGCAGGAGATTTTGGTATGTAAATATAACAGTAGGAACATGCCATATTTATAAATTAGAAATTAATTTGGAATGTGATGAAATGATTGTTAATGCTATCATTAAGGTGTAATTTTATTGATCTGTTTTTCTTTACAATTTGAAATGATACTGTTTCAGGCTGTGGATGAGCAAAATATTCCTGGGATGGACTGGGTGGACAGCCTGGCTGAGTATTTGGTGGAGCTGAGGACAAAGTCAGGGCTAACACTTAGCAGACAGCAGGTCTGCCAAAACTTTCAATGCCCTAACATGGAAAAGAAATCAGTTATTCAAAATAGTGGACTATGCTTGTTAAATTTGATCAGTTTCCTTTTAACTCATCTATGCTTCTATCCTTTATTCTTCTTCAGGTTTAAGATATTGTGCACCTGTGGCAGAACTTGCTTCATTATGACAAGCAGCGGGTGGTGTTTGCTGCTAGACACCAGGACAGGCTGACCACTGGGAGGTTCAGGTCTCCAAAAAAGAAGGCTTTTTTCACCCCTGGAGTGGACAACCTGAAGCAATGTGTGTTGGAGTCCACAGCTTCACCTGCCCAATGCCAGACTGCTGTCGTCTTGTTGAGGCCATTTTCATCAGGCACTGTTGCATCCACAAGTGTCTTAGAAAGAAGGGAAAGAACTTGTTGATGAGGTGGTCTCTTATATTGCAGGATTACCGCAGGATCCGACAGCATATCCTGGCTAATGGTGCTATCATACAGAGCACCACTCTGCAGCTGGTGGAGGTCAATCAAACCACTCTGGTCCAGTGGCACAATGATAGGATTAAGAAGCAAGACCAGACTCTTCTGCTGCAGGGGATTGATCTGCCTGACCCTCTTAGTGTTGCTGCTGAGCCTCTCCCGCCTGCTTGTGTCCGTGCTGTTGCTCCACCACAGGTCCAGAGAGAACAGCATGTCTAAAACCTTCCACAGAGCACTGCAGGGCAAGCTAGGCTGAAAAGGCATGCCCCGTGCAATTCAGCTGAGGCTGCCAGACCCAAGCTAACCACCATGAGTCCACTAATTCCTCGGCCTGTTGGCTACCTGAAACCAGCCCCTGTCCTTTCCAGCCCACGTGTCACCCTTGCCTCCCACACAACCCCCACCGTCACTTTCATTGTTGTCCCTCAAAACCCTCTTCTTAGACCCCCAACCATGTTACATTTTAATCCCCAACCCAGTTACGTCCTCCCACCTTCTGCTATGGCTGGTCCATCTCAACCCACTGTCCCTCGTCCTTACCACAGGAAGGTCGAGGCAAACACCTGCAGGAAGTGTGGCCAGTTTAGAACTGCAGTGACCGGGCACAGCCAGTATAGAAGGAATATCTACTGCCCTGCCACAGAGACTCTTACAAAAGAGCAATGGCTTGAAAAAGTAAAAAATACAAACTAGTTTTATGCACATCATTTTACATGTTTATATATTTTTGTAAATAGTCTCCACTAATATGTATATAGTTTCTCTATAAATATATGTAAATAGGGGGGGAGGGGGGGTAAAGAATAAACCATTTATGGTTCATAGAACAGTTACTCGTCTTTGATTCATCTTTGACACTGTCCTTTTGCTTCAGTAATCATACTGTGAGCCTGGGTAAAATTATTTTAACACAATTTCTATATATATTTAGCATGGGTTATTTTTTAAATAACATATATATATATATATATATATATATATATATATATATATATATATATATATATATATATATATATATATAAAAATAAACACATGGCACATTTCAAGCAAATTAATATTCATATGGGTAATCAATAAATATAAAACATGCATCTCACACTGTGAAAAGCGGACTTTGTAATAAGACAAATACAAAAACAAGGCATAAAACATATGCAAATTAAAAAGTATTCATGCTTTGAAAAAAGTATGCATACATTTTATGCAATTTCCAGTATCATCATCAATCCACCCATAAATTAACCTGGGTGATGAGTGATTTACTTATTTCACTAGCAGCATTTTTAACAGTAATCATATATAAAGAAATGATTTAGCTTGCATTTAATTAAACAGAATCATCATCAAACTAAACAGAAGTCAAAAAATTAACTTATCACCAATATCTATGTAGAATATCAGTTGTAATTTCAAAGGTTCATTTATGTCGGAGGTGGGACTCGAACCAATTTCCTTCTTGTCTCTATTGTAACCTGTCATTTCAATACAAAGCCATTTTTTTCAGTGATATATGACTGATATATATGAAAATTAATAAGTGATATATGAAAAATGTATAAAAGTTGCAGGGGGGCTTTTGATCTTTTCTTCTCTTTCTTTCTCTAATTTTTTCTTCCTTTTCTCTTCTGAAACTATATACCTCTAAAATTTTATTTTCATGGATTTAACTCCAAATATAAATAGCTTACTAGAAATAGACACTTAATTAACTCCTTGTAGCACTCATTAATCTTTTTCTTTAAAGTGAGGGTAGTATTTGGAAAATCTAGGGGAGTAACCATTCCAATATGCAACTCTTAATATGCCATTAAGTGTTAATATTTAACCTTCACATCAACAAATTAGCGGTTAGTTGGATTTAAATTTAGACCCTCAGAACAATTTAGACATGGATTTTGAACCCATGGATGGCAGTTGGGAGAATAAAACATCCATTTAGTCATGACTGAAATCAACGTATCAAGAGAAATTTGAATCCACAATTGAAATGTCAATTCAGTAATGATTACCAGCATTCATGATATTAGGAGGGCCAATCATATAACAGCCCAAATACTGTATTTCTCAGTCTTTTTTATTTTCTCCGGACTTTCTCCTGCAATATAAGTATCTTCAATAAATCATCTGGCCCAGCAATCTGCAATGGTGAGAGACTGGTTACAGAATGATTTATTGAAATGACTTACACAATGCTGACAACCAAAAGAGTAAAACATAGTTAGCATCACTGACACACAGGATAGACACATGAACATGAAGTTATTTACGATATTCAATTGAATCTTAATGTTTCTCCATGGGTTTTCACCTAGTACCAATTACCAGTTTTTCCTTAGCATTATCAATATTTTTTCAATCAAATATACCACATACTGTGACTTATTTCAATTTTATCTGGCATGATTAATCACAGAACAAACCCAAGAAACAAATTCTCTAAGCAAATTTGAAAAGTAGAGAACATGAAATTATCTAAATCATTCTTAAATGTATTTCTTTAATTCTAGTCTCAGTGACAGCTCTCAGTGTACCCATGATCAACCAATGCCTACACTGTTTATATAAAACAAGAAATTAAAGAAAAATATCTAATTTTATCTAATCAGTGCAAGTCATCAGAATAAGGTAAAGCTTGAATACGTGGCTCTCACTTCCCAACCCGTCACGCTGGCTGGCCCGGACCATCCAGTTAAACAATTCAGTTTGCCAGGCCCCCGCCCCGCTTCACGGGCGTCTGCTTCTCCGCAGTACACGGCAAACATGCCAAATCCCTGCACGCGGAAATCGCTACTCTTCTACTCAAAGACGCGATAGAGCCTGTCCCTCCAACCGAGATGAAGAAGGGTTTCTACAGCCCTTACTTCATCGTACCCAAGAAAGGCGGCGGCTTATGACCGATCTTGGACTTGCGAGTTTTCAACCGGGCCTTGTACAAACTCCCATTCAAAATGCTCACGCAAAAACACATCCTAACTTGCATCCGGCAACTAGATTGTTTTGCAGCGGTAGACCTGAAGGACGTATACTTTCACGTCTCAATTCTGCCTCAACACCGAGCTTTCCTACGGTTCAAGTTCGACGGCCAGGCATATCAGTACAAAGTCCTCCCCTTCGGCATGTCTCTGTCCCCTCGCGTCTTCACGGAAGAGAAGCCACTCCGAGAAGCCGGCATTCGCATACTCAATTACCTCGACGACTGGCTCATACTGGCCCACTCCCAAGAGTTACTATGCACTCACAGAGACCAGGTGCTCAGGCACCTCAGCTGCTTGGGGCTTCAGGTCAACTGAGAAAAGAGCAAACTCACACCTGTTCAGAGTATCTCTTTTCTCGGCATGGAGTTAGACTCAGTCTCGATGTTAGCACATCTCACCAACGAGCATGTGCAGTCAGTGCTGGGCTGCCTCGCCACCTTCAGGCCATGACCAATGGTCCCTTTAAAACTTTTCCAGGGCTCCTGGGGCATATGGCATCCTCCGCAGCAGTCGTGCCGCTGGGGTTGATGCATATGAGACCGCTTCAGCACTGGATTCAGACTCGAGTCCCGAGACGAGCATGGCGCCACGGCACGCACCGGGTAACAATCACCCCCACCTGCCACCATACATTCAAACCCTGGACAGACCTCTGCTTTTTACGGGCAGGAGTGCCCCTGCAGCAGGTGTCCTGATGCGTCCTGGTCATGACCGGTGCCTCCAGATCGGGTTGGGGGGCCATGTTGATGCGCTGGCACATCAACTGCCGAGTTGCTAACTGTATTTTTTCCCTGCGGAAGTTTCTCCCATTAGTTCGAGACAAACATGTCCTAGTCAGGTCAGACAGCACCACCGTGGTAGCATACATAAACATGCTCCAGCCACATGTCGCGACTCGCCCGTCGTCTCCTCCTTTGGAGCCAGCCGTGGCTCAGGTCGCTGCGTGCCACTCACATCCCTGGCAACCTCAATGTGATGGTGGGGCGCGCTGTCACAACAATGTTGGCCCAGTGGAGAGTGGAGGCTTCACCCCAGTCGGTTCAGCTGATTTGGGAATGGTTCAGCAAGGCCCAGGTAGACCCGTTTGCATCCCAAGAGACCTCCCATTGCCCGCACTGGTATGCCCGAACAGAGGCTCCCCTCGGGGCAGACGCACTGGCACACAACTGGCCCTCGGGGCTGCTCAAGTATGCATTTCCCCACTGAGCCTTCTTGCACAGGTGCTGTGCAAGGTCAGGGAGGACGAGGAGCAAGACACCCTAGTGGCTCCTTACTGGCCCACCCGGGCCTGGTTCTCGGACCTCGTACTCCTTGCAACATCCCCTCCCTGGCAAATTCCCCTGAGGAAGGACCTTCTTTCTCAGGGATGGGGCATGCTCTGGCACCCGCATCAAGACCTCTGGAACCTCCACGTCTGGCCCCTGGATGGGACGCGGAAGATCTAGCTGGTCTACCACCTGCTGTCGTAGACACGATCAGCCAAGCCAGAGCCCCCTCTACCAGGCAACTTTACGCTCTGAAGTGGAACTTGTTTGCAAATTGGTGTTCTTCCCGGGCTGAAGACCCACAGAGGTGCGCAGTTAGGTCAGTGCTCCTATTCCTGCAGGAGAGGTTGGAAGGGAGGCTGTCCCCATCCACCTTGAAGGTGTATGTTGCTGCTATTGCGGCCCACCATGACGCAGTAGATGGCAAGTCTTTGGGTAAGTCTCAGTGGTCCTCGTGGGCCTTCAGAGACCCCCTTTTCAAGCCACCAGAATCAGTTGGACTCAGGGCCCTCTCTCTAAAAACGGCCCTGCTTATCGTGCTCGCCTCCATCAAGAGGGTCGGGAACCTGCAAGCGTTCTCTGTTAGCGACGCCTGCCTGGAGTTCGGAGGTTACATCCGTAACCTAGACGATATTCAGAGAGTGTTTGAAAGCTACTATAAGGGATTGTATTCCCAAACACAAACTGTAGATCCTTTGAAAATGTATTCTTTGCTCACACCTTTAAAACGTCCCTATATTAGTGATAATCAGAATGCTATGCTATCAGAAGATATAACTGTGGAAGAACTAAATAAAGCAATATCCAGACTCAGAACAAATAAATCCCCAGGCCCAGATGGATTTTCTTCCGAATGGTATATTATATTTAGGCAACAAATGACTCTGACCTTATTATCAGCTTTTAATTATGTTTTACAAGGAGGTGAATTGCCGCCCTCATGGCATGAAGCCATCATTTCTTTGATTCCAAAGGAGGGAAAAAATAAAAAGGATTATGCAGGATATAGACCAATTTCCGTTTTGAATGTGGATTATAAATTATTTGCCTCTATTTTATCAAAAAAGGATTGAAATAGTCATGTTGGAACTAATTAATTCAGACCAAACAGGTTTTATTCGAGGTAGACAAGCGCAAAACAATATTAGACGGACTCTCCATATTATCAACCCTATCTAGGAATGTAATTTACAGGCTGTAATTTTAAGCTTTAATGCCGAAAAGGCCTTTGATTCAGTTCATTGGCTTTTTCTTAAGAGTGTACTCTTAAACTTTAAATTCCACAAAAAATATATACAAGTAATACAAAACACAATGCCGGTCAAATGTTTTGAAACACAATCATTCTTTATTATAATTTTTTTCTTCATGTTTTAGAATAATAGTGAAGTCATCAAAAGTATGGAATAACATAAATGTAACTATGGGAATTACGTTGTCCATGTCATCAATTTCAAATACTTTTTTTTATTATAACATTTTAATTTTGTAATGAAATAAATTAATATGATGGCACAATTATATTTTTGTCTACAAAACTAATTTCAAACATTTAAGCATATGCCTTCAGATCAAAAGATTTTTAAGATCATGTGTAAGGTCAAGTGTTTCAAAAGTTTTGACCAGTAGTGTATATTCTAGACCTTCTGTAAGAATGAAAACAAACACGCTTCAAAACATGGACTGAGAAAGGGCTCATAGCCTATTGCACTATTATGAATAGAGGACAGTTATTCGATTTTCAATCTCTTAAGGAAAGATTCTGTTTAGAGAGGATTTACAGGTTTTACAGATACCTTCAACTGCATCAACATTTTTATCAGAACATTAAAAAAATAGACTGATGAAGATCCAAACAGTAAAGCTATCATTAAAATAATAACCTCAGCATATAAGGCTCAGCCAATGGAGAAGATTATTTCTAAGTAGTACAAAACACAGCTGCGAAGCCCCACCAGGTACATAAAATGTGATAATTCCCTTGACGTGTGGCTTACACTTTCCAACCATCGCGCTGGCTGACCAGGACCATCTGACTCAGCTATGCGATTCAGTTCGCCAGGTGTCCGCCCCGTTTCAGTGCATCCATCCCACTTCGGTGCACGGTGGAAAAGCCAGCCCCCTGCAAGTGAAAATCGCTACCCTTTTGCAAAAGGATGCGATAGAGCCTGTCCCTCCAGCCGAGATGGAGAAGGGTTTCTACAGCCCTTCACCGAACCCAAAAAGGAGGTGGGTTGAGACCAATATTGGACCTGTGAGTTATCAACCGGCACTGCATAAACTCCCATTCTCTCTAAAACACATTCTAACATGTGTCCGGCATCAAGATTGGTTCGCAGCAGTAGACCTGAAGGATGCGTACATTCACGTCTCAATTTTGCCCCAACACCGACCCTTTCTAAGGTTTGCGAGTACAAGGTCCTCCCCTTCGGCCTGTCCCCTCATGTCTTCACAAAGTGGGCATCCGCATACTCAACTTCCTTGATGACTGGTTGATCCTAGCTCACTCTCGAGAGGCACTATTTACTCACAGAAACCAGGTGCTCAGGCACCTCCGCCATCTAGGGCTTTTCAGGTCAACTGGGAAAAGAGCAAGCTCTCCCAAGTTCAGAGCAACTCTTTTCCTGGAATGGAGTTAGACTCAGTCTCAATGATAGCACGCCTCACAAACGAGCGTATGCAGTCAGTGCTGAATTGCCTCTCGTCGTTCAAAATAGACACTGCGGTTCCTCTAAAACACTTCCAGAGGCTCCTGGGGCATATGGCATCCTCAGCCATGGTCGCGCTGCTAGGGTTGATGCAAATGGACTGCTTCAGCACTGGCTTCAGACTCGAGTCGCAAGATGGGCATGGCGTGTGATCTTCACCCCCCCCCGCCATAAGTTATTCAACCCCTGGACAGACCTCTGTTTTCTGCGGACAGGAGTGCCCCTGCAGTAGGTGTCCAAATGCATCATGGTCACCACAGATGCCTCCAAACAGGGTTGGGGCACCGTGTGCAATGGGCACGCATTCTTGAATGGGCCTGCGGTTATGTTGGCACATCAACTGCCTAGAGTTGCTGGCTGTATTTCTTGCCCTGCGGAGGTTTCTCCTGCTGATCCGAGGCAAGCACGTCTTGATCCGTTCAGACAGCACCGTGATGGTAGCGTACATAAATCGCCATGGTGGTGTGTGCTCTCGTCACATGTCACAACTTGTCTACCAGCTCCTCCTTTGGAGTCAGCACCGACTGAGGTCACTGCACACCACTCATATCCCAGGCAGCCTCAACACAACATGCGCTGTCACAACAGGCTCTGCTCAACGGGGAGTGGCTCTGGCTCTGCTCGCAACAGCACCTCCCTGGCAAATTCCCCTGAGGAAAGACCTTTCTCATGGACAGGGAACACTCTGGCATCCGCACCCAGACCTCTGGAACCTCCACGTCTGGTCCCTGGATGGCATGCAGAAGATCTGTGTGGTCTGCCACCAGCTGTTGTAGACACGATCAACCAAGCCAGAGCTCCCTCTACCAGGCAGCTTTACGCCCTAAAGTGGCGTCTGTTCACAAATTGGTGTTCTTCCCAATCTGAAGAACCGCAGAGGTGCGCAGTCGGGTTAGTGCTCTCATTCCTGCAGGGAAAGCTGTAGTGGCGGCTGTCCCCCCTCCACCTTGAAGGTGTATGTAGCCACTATAGCTGTCCACGAGTTACTCTGTACTTTAATAGGTGCTCCATAGGTACCGGTTAACACGGTAATCCCCTGTGATGTTTTACACAATACGGTCCCCCTGTCAGGCAGCCTCGCGTCTCCCTTGGGCAGTCCCCTCTACCCTGGTCGCCGTGTTTGTAGAGCTCCTCCCTCATTAGACAGGACCTACCACCGCGCCACTTCCATGTGTGGCGTAACAGGCCCATGTGACATATTTGCCACATTATCACCTCCCCAGTCTGGGCAGGATGTGGTCTCTGTGGGGTCTTTTCCCCCTGAAAGAATAGGACTTGAAAAGAATGCCTTCCCCGATGCATATTATAGCTAGATGGCCCCAGCCACATCTAACACTCTATGAGGAGAAACATAGAGTGAGAAAAGGCTGTGGCTGGCGAGGCCTGCTCCCATGCTTGTCACGTTGCTTGTTCCCACCCCTCAAGGGAAATCCTTGGTCGGATGCTGGGAACCTAATAAAAACAATATGACATCTTAGTGGTGCATTGGGGAAGGTTACATGCAGTCTGATGCCCTTGCTCCTTTGGCAAGCTACAGCTTGCTGCACCAGCATCAGGAGATCGCGAAACATGGTGGCACTATTGAATAGGGACCCCTTGTGTCACTACAATCGACACAAGGTCGAGTGAATGACAGAACAGGAATGTCTAAGTTACTAGTGTAACCCCCGTTCCCTGATGGAGGGAATGAGGCGTTGTGTCCCCCTTGCCACAACACCGTACCAAGCTGCCGTAATGGCCGAACCATATTCTCGCTCCTCAGTGTAGAACCTGACTGAACAGATGCATGATCCCCGCCTATTATACCCGTATGTCCAGCGGCGGGAGATGCATATTCAACACGTCAATTTGGCATTGGCCTTTTTTATATTCAGAGGTATCTGAGGCTCTTGAAAGAAGCCCCTTGTGTCACTACAATCGACACAACGTCTCGTTCCCTCCATCAGGGAATGGGGGTTACACTAGTAACCTAGACATTTTTTGTATTGAAACTGTAATTGACTTAAAGCAGAACACTGTAGAATGAGTTTTTGTCTGTTTTTGTGAGTAATATGTCACTTTAGAAACCTGTTACTCTTGTCTTCGAGATTAATGTACTCTGCTTTAAGAGGAGTAATCTCAATAAAGAAGATATTTTTTAGGTTGGAAAGGCTTTAAAATTGACAAATGTCATAAACAATTGTTGAAAAATGTTATCCTTTATGCAATAAAAAAAAGTTATAATTAGCCAAAATCAACCTTTGCCCCTGAATTTCTGCTAAAACAATAATGATTCTTCCTAATTTATCATTAATCTGTTTGAGACATTTGAATTGTTGATCTTATCAATGTACTTATCAATCTCATGACTCCTCTGCTCTTATTTGAGCTAGCACTAAAGAAAACCTATCCAAATTTCCCCCAATGTTGTGTAGGTAAGTGAGGACCCAAAAGCGATGTAGCCGAAACAGTCTTTTAATGAAGTTAAGGAAAAATGTCAAAACACAAAGTCTTCTCCTTGAGAGGTAGCAAACAAACAACCCGCAGAGAGGGCATAATAAACAGAACAACAAATGCTTCTTAGATAATCACAGAGCAAGTCCTTGGGCAGCAGTCAGGGTAAGCGGGGTAGCGACTACAGGCTGCGGGTCTCTCCCAAGTGCTGACCGGAGTCAAGGGTAGATAGCGGATACCAACTCTCTCGTAGCGTCAGATAACTGGGCACAAATAGTGGGGATGGTTAGCAGCTAACAGAAAGTAATGACGGCTAATGCCAACAGGACAGGACTCTGGACAGAGAACAACAGGACTGTAGTTGCGTCTAGTGAGAGAAACTCTAGTGAGAATCTGACAAAGAAAGCAGCGAGAGCAAGGAGAGAAGTAGAGAGCTAATCAGAGGAAAGAGGGAACAGGTGGGTAGAGGATTAACGAGGAAATTAGGGGAGATGAGAAACAGCTGGAAGCGGAGAGAAAGAAGAGGGGAAGTAACATATAACGATCAGCAGAGGGCGACAGAGTAGAGGGAAGGAACAGAAACGAGACATACCATGACAAGACAAGACATAACACCCAATTTTTCAGCTTCCTGCTGGGAAAGATGCATTTCTTGAAGAAACACAATATCATATTTCTTATGTTTAAGAAAGAAAATAACCTTCCTTGTTTTTATGGGGTGCCCCAACCCATTCACATTCCACATGGAGAGAGACAATCCACTAATATTAACATTTGACTTTCTGACATATAAGAAAAAATAGATTGTGTGTCAAAAACAAGACTATAAAGACTGCATTCCAACATTAGTGCAATCCACAAAACCGACCATCCCCTAGAACAAAAAATAAAAAAACAGCGCCAACATGACAGCGCCAACTGGCATCCATCCCTCTAAACTTAAACAGTCTATGTACGCCTACGAGAGCCCCTGCAACAACTTTGCGATCTGATTGCTCAAGTCCGGTGCTTCTGTACAAATTTTGTGAGACAGAATT
Organism: Xyrauchen texanus; assembly: GCF_025860055.1. Taxonomy (NCBI): domain Eukaryota; kingdom Metazoa; phylum Chordata; class Actinopteri; order Cypriniformes; family Catostomidae; genus Xyrauchen; species Xyrauchen texanus. The sequence goes on along the minus strand of NC_068284.1, from coordinate 4,528,979 downwards.
ACACAACAGAAGTTAATCTATAAAACAAACTCCAGCCAATATGCAGGATAAACACAATTATGTGTAGATTCATCCACATAACTGTTCCAAAGGTGTGTTCCTCCAGAAGAAAAACAAACTCCAGCTGCTAGGCAGAACCAGAACACAAAAAAACAAAAAAGGTGCCCAGTTTCCTCGGACAGTCAAGTGAATTTTCAGTGAGTCAGGCCCACTCGGCTGTTACATGAGTGCAAATAAAAAGCCCTAATCACTCCAATGTTTTGCAAGAAATGTTCCACAGTAATAACTCCAACCAATAGGAGGCGTAAAACTGTCTCGAAAGAGTGTTACTCCACAAAACAAACTCCTTTTCAGAACCAACACAAAAAGGAACAAAGAAGGTGCAAAGTGAATGTTCAGTGAATCCTGTCCTCTCGGCTGTATAGACAGTATCACGCAATTACTTATTAATTCCATTGGCTTCTTGAAGGATATTGCTTGCTGTGTAAATATTTTGCGGCCATCCTTAGTATCTATTCTCAATTTGGCCTGGAACATCAGTGCAAAAGCGATCTTCCATTGAGTTTCTTGCATTCCTTGAATCGATGAATTTTCTCTTGTCGAATTCGCAAAGTCTGTTAACAAGAAAATGGTGTGGTTCTTCCAAGAATGCCTTCCATTATTCCTTGCCTTGTGTACAGCCCTGGGTCTGTCTCCCTCAGCGGATCTCCGAGCCGGGTCTATGTGAGCTTGCATGATTTCCATCTTATGGCCTGTTATGTCGAGCAGACTGGAATTTCTGCATATCTCTGCCTTCTTCGCTCTCAGGAATTCCATCAATTCAGACGTTGTTGACGCTGGTCTGCGGCCCTGTCTGGGGTATCAGTTTAAGCGCGTAAATGTCTTTTAATGTCTCCAGAGTTCGAAGATTTTGAATTCTTTGACATATTGTCTTCATAGAACAGTTATGGAACAGGGTATATAGAATCTCACCGGTTTATGACACAAAAAGTATTAAGAACTACCAAAGTGTGCAGAGCTCGCCGCTCACACGTCCGACTCTCACATGGCACCATGCAACCTCCCCAAACAGCATATCTAAGCATTATAGCAGGTAGACAACTATGCCAAACAGATACAGATAAACATCTACCCAGATTGCTGCGATGCTGTCCTGAACTGTGTGAGTGTGACTGAACTGAATGTAATTTCTTCAGCTGTAACATGAGACAGCCTGCAGTTCTTGCCTGTGTTAATGGACATTTTATGCTGATAACACACAGATTTACCTCCCTCTGAAACCTGAAGACAGTAGTTCTTTTAAATCACTTTTCTTATATCTGGAAGAGGTTAAAAGTTGGATGGCACAAAACTGTCTCCAGCTAAAGGATAAGACATAAATCAATGGCTAAGGTAAATGGCTTAAGTCCATGGCTTCTAATTTCAGAATCAGAATGAGCTTTATTGCCAAGAGTTCTCACATACACAAGGAATTTTTTTGGTGATAGGAGAAACAAGTGCACACAGAACATTACACAGAATATAAAACAAGATAAGAGTATAAATGGACAAACAAATAATAGGACATATAACAGAATGGTGAATGTACATGATTAAGTGGTAATGTATGTGCAGGATAAGGGGTATGTACAGTTATTGAATTAAATATGTGAATTTACATATGTACATGAGATATGTATTAACATTATTGCACTATGGGGAGTCCTGAGGCAGTTTAATTGTTCATGAGGAAAATGGCCTGAGAGTAAAAACTGTTCTTGTGCCTGGATGTCTTGGATTTGGATTAAGGGACTAGTCAGGCATCTATGTCACGGTTGCAGTTAGTCCAGAATGCGGTGGCCAGGATGCTCACAAATACCAAGAAGAGGGACAATATTTCACCTGTTTTGGCTTCTCTACATTGGTTAATGGTTCAATACAGGATTCAACCTGATATGTTTTTAAAGCAGATCACGAAATGGCTCCTGGATATTTTATGGATCTTGTTAATCTTCATTACAACTTTTTACAATCCCTTGGTCGCACTTAAAGCTAAAAGGTGATCATGCCTTTTCTTTGCTTGTCCAAGGTTGTGGAATGGTCTTCTGCTAGAGATTAGATCCTCCTCTACTATCTCCATTTTGAATGCTCTTTAAAAACATATCTGATTTCTCTGGCTTTCAACACTTGATAGACACTGTGTGTTGTGATACTATTATTTTTTATTTGTTTATGTATATTGTTTTAATTGATTTGTGACACTATGTAATTTGATTTTAATGTTTGTATTTTGTTTATTGTTTTAACTCTAATGTTCAGCACTTTGATCTACAGTGTAGTGTTAAAGGGCTTTATAAATAAATGAGACTTTATGGCACAATGATGCAAGGATGAATGACAAGTCAGATGATTGTCTCCTCATCCATGTCTAAGACTAACACAATGCCTGGTTGGGGTTACCAGAAACCGGTTTTCCTTCAAATAAGATTTTGTGGCTTTCTATAGCATAGCTTAGCTCGCCATGTCATAGTTCTTTTCCACTGAACAGAGTCAAAAGAGTTTTTGGCGCTCCAAATGACCCTTCAGACTGTTCAGACATCCCCTGACACCGCCAAGACGTGAGTGTGGTTTCCAGGACCAACACCAGCTCTAAAATGTAAGGTGGGCAGTAGGACCCTCCGGGTGGGCCAAACCATTGGAGGGGTGGGTGTGCATGTTATTGTCAAGGTGGGCCAATCTCATGATTGGATCCGGGGCCTGGTGGTTACCTCAGCTGTGCCAAAGATGACAACTTCATCCCTCAAGCATCTCCTGAGAGACAGCAGTCACAGGGTTTGGATCATTCTACAGTGTTCTGCTTCATGACACTGCCTGGTCAAATGTGTACTATTACCAGTCCGTTTTCTAAGCCACAAAAACTACGCCAGTGGTGAATGAAGGTTTTTCCTTCAAGCAAGGTTTCTGGGAAAACTCACACTGGGTCACTGTTTACTGGTGGCTGCTGAATGGATGTGCTAATGCAATCAACACATTTATGGTAATTTGTGGTCTTTGGATGCTTGGATTAAAAGTTACTGAGTGTCTATAAGACTGTTAGAGTCTTTTATATGGCATTTATAATATGCTTTATACAGACATAATGAATATTTGTTGGTAATCATCCATACTGCTGAAAGTTAGATACAATAGCAAGAGTTTATTTACATATAATTGCCATACTGTCTCTCAGTGTGAAAAAAAAACATGTACTGACTGTTACAAAACCCAGATCATGTCTGAAAATAAAGGTTTAATAAAAAATAAAAACATGTATGTGTTTGTGCTATATACCAGTTTTTCATGGCAAGAATTATTTGTGTTATTAAGCATCACTTTTACTATCGCTCATACTTGGGGGCAGTGGTGGCTCAGTGGTTGAGGCTCAGGGTTACTGACCAGAAGGTCAGGGGTTCAAGCCCCAGCACCACCAAGATGCCACTGAAGGGGCCCTTGAGCAAGGCACTTAACTCCAGGTTGCTCCGGGGGGATTGTCCCTGTAAAAAGTAAGTCGCTGTAAGTCGCTTTGGATAAAAGCATCTGCCAAATGCATAAATGTAAATGTAAATGTCATACTTAGGGGTTACTAATTTCTACAACCCCAAGTATTAAACTTTGATGCACAACTAATGAACGATACATAAAATAATGTTTGCATTACACTGAAAGAGGAACCTGTACCATATCAAGAGACTAGAATATCATAGCAAATTGGTGGTGGACTCTTTTGACGTGGATTAATAAGCACCTAACAACCACCGAGCAATGCCCTAGCTACAAGACAGAAATCCCATATGTATAGCAGCAAGTTTTGCAATGGAAAGCACAATTCCTATTTTCTTCAGAAATGCAAAATACAGTTATTAATGAAACTTTGCCTTAAAATTATTAGTATTAGATTTGAATCTACTATTATTGAATCTTGAACTTAAACTATGGTGCATTTTTGGGCTGCCCCTGCAATTTTTAATACACATTTAAAAGCTCACCATTCACACATACTGTGGACTAATTGCAAAAAAGGTCAAATCTTTTCAGAAATCCCCACAAATATTAATAAAAAAAAAAAATCCAACTATTCATAAATAATATTGTGTGTTTACAATCTATATAATGTTTTTTTTATTTTTTATAAACATGTAATTAAGGGTCTGTTCACTCTACCTCACTTTGAAAACTCTTATTTCATTCCACTAGATGGCAGCAAGCACTAGAATTTTTTTTTTTTTTCTGCATCACTTAACATCACAACATACAGATCTGAAATCTTGTTGGTAACACATTTTAACCCTCAAAGATGTACTCATCCATAGACATTCCATCTGTAACGAAAGCAGGAAGAAGTCAAGAGAGCAGGATCTAGTGCAGTTTTAATTATTAAGAAAATGAGTCCAGATACAAAACTTGGAAAACACAGGAACAAAACAAAACTATAATTCGGGAACTGAACAAATATTCCATCCATGGGGATAACAAGAAACTACCGCTGACAAAGACACAAGCAAACACAAGGACATTAAATACATTGGGCAAACAAGGTAGCCTACCCATGAATCAGCTGGGAACAATCAGGGCAGGAACCAGGAACAGAGACACAAGAAGGTAAACAAAACGTCATACTAAAAGTCTCTAAAACACCTAGAGACCTCTGGTGGTATAATTTTCATTTCGCACCTTCCTCCATATTTCATAGAATATCTCAGTCTCTGAGTGGACTAGAAGCTCAATCATATTTTTCTGATGATTTTGGGCTGTATTCACAAAGATTTTTATCTTACCACTAGGAGTTCTCCAAAGAGTTTCGAGCTAGGAGTTTTTGCTTAAAACCTATTCACAAAATTGCCAAGAGCAACATTTGGTGAGGAAATCTTAAAATAAGAGTTAGGCAGAGTTGACCGTGTTATGTGACATTTTTATTAGCGCTCTCTTTTAAATCGATTGGTAGACAGGGAATCGCTAGGCCTATTTGTCCGTTAAGACAACGATATAGACATACATGCTGTAGATAGATAGATAAGTTATGGGGATAGATTTACTGGGTAAACCTTAAAGGGCAGAAGGATAGTCATCCAACAAAAGGTATACTTGAAACATGTTGGGAATATGGGAAAGGAAAAGTTAACAGTTTTGGTTGGATTATTAAGGATTTAGTTCAGAATATGAAATTAAATGAGTATAGAGTTATTCCAGCAGTAATATTACCAACAACACCATTATGGATTTTACCTCAACCAAATGTAGATCTATTCTTATTGGAATCAAGACAAGATAAAGATCAGAGGATGTTGGAAGCAGAGATGACAAAAGAATATATTGGTATTAAGTATGAACAATATATAAAGGTTTTCACAGATGCATCTAAGGATCCACAGAAGGGACAGGTTGGGGTAGCGTATATCATTCCCAGATTGAAAGTGGCAAGAGGGGAAAGAGTATCAGATCATGTATCTGTGTTTACAGGAGAGCTACTAGCAATTATGATAGCACTTAATAAAATAAATGAAATGGGGCTAAGTAAAACTTTAATATGCTCAGATTCAAGTTCAGCCTTGAGGTGCCTGGAAGTTCAAAAATCAGATACTAGACAGGATATTGTTTTGGAAATCTTACAGATATTGTTCATGATGCAACAAAAAAATAAGATAGTTCAGTTTTTATGGGTTCCGGCACATACCGGAGTGTCTGGAAATGAAGAAGCAGATAAACTAGCAAAACAGTCTATGGCAAAGGAAAATATAGATATGCAAATTAGGTATAGTAAATTAGAAATCAAATCAATAATTAAACGGGGATAAATAAAAATTGGCAATCGTATTGGGATAATGAGGAAAAAGGTAGACATTTATATTTAATACAACCATTGGTAGGTAGAGGAAGGAATTCAAGTGGGAGAAGGAAGGAAGACTGTATTATTTCTAGATTAAGACTAGGACATACAGGACTTAATTCAACAATGCAAATAATAGGAAAACATCCTACAGGATTATGTGAATGGTGTGGAATCAGAGAAACAGTGGAGCATGTACTTATTAAGTGTAATAAATATTCTGAAGAAAGAAGTAAGATAATTGAAGAATTTGAGATGAAAGACAATCAACAATTAACATTAAAGATGGTTTTAAACTCAGTAGAGGGGGTAGGTTAATAATAAAGTTTTTAAGTAGAACAAATTTGATCTTTAGAATATAGATAGGCTATTAGTGTTTTTAGTATCAGTATCCCTCTCTGGAAGATGAGGGACTTTGGCTGTAGATGGAGGAGCTGAACACGCAGCAACATTGAAAGCACGAGTCCTGATTGTTCTGGGAGTTGTGATATATTGTCTCTGATCTATTACCTACAGTAGATGGCGGTAATGCTCTTTTTAAGAATGCGAACCGCCAATAAGCCCAAAGAAGAAGAAGAAGATTATTCCCAAAACTTGTTTCCAACTACCTGTGCTAACCATGGTTTTCTTGGCTACAACTTCCACAGTTGTAATAAAAAATTCTGTTACAGTTAACTGGGATAAATGTTAGTAAGTGTGTTCATGTATAGAAGTGTAAAGCTTTATAACTGATGCTTGTGCTGAGCAGGTGATTTCTCTTTAACTCGTTAGTGCTGTTCAGCATTGTCAAGACATTTCACATAATGGTTGAATTACATTTTACATTTACATTTATTCATTTGGCAGACGCTTTTATCCAAATCGACTTACAAAAGAGGAAAACATAAGCGAATCATCTTAAGGAGACAGCGGTACAAAGTGCCATATTACAAAATTTCACTAGCATCAGAATAGCATTCAAAACATATACAAGTGCAATTTCTTTTTTTTTTCTTTTTTTTTGACTTGTTAAGTGCTCATGGTAAAGACGCATTTTAAGTAATTTTTTGAAGACAGAGAGTGAGTCAGCTTCATGGATGGAGTTGGGAAGGTCATTCCACCAACGTGGTATGATGAAGCTGAAAGTCAGAGAAAGTTTTTTGGTGCCTCTTTGTGTTGGTACAGCAAGGTGACATTCCTTAGCCGACCGCAGGCTTCTAGTGGGTGTGTAGCTCTGCTCCATAGTAATTTAAAAGCAAATTCTCAAGTAAAATTAAAATGGCTTGCATGCGCAACGATATCGTTTGGAGCCTTGATTAATCGCGTAGGCTATGTGAGCCTGTTGAGCATCCGAGTGCGCGTTCACCCTTACTCGCGTGCAGGAAAAACAAAGGAAACGCTGTTCAGTGATGTTTATCCTTGTAGCAGGATTTTTATTTAGCAAGCTTCACTTGAACATAAGTTAGCTGTTCTCTCAACTTAGAAGAATGTGACGTAAAACGTAACGTCATCATGCACAAAACCGTATACCTACAAATAAAACTGTACAGGTAGTCAATACCGTAATACAATGTATAAGGGTGCAATACGTTTAACACCCCCACTCACTCTTAGCCCATTGTATTTTCTAAACAACAAAATAAACATTAAATACATTTTTCTCTTTTACATAAATTAGTGTATACATACATTTTTTTTAGTTTTTTTTTATGTTCCAAACATGTCTCGAGTAAAACTCTTTAACTTCTGCTTGGTGGCTGGCTTTGTCATTATGTCAGCAACCATTGTCTCTGTAGGACAATATTCCAAAATAACCTTGCCATCATTTACAATTTCTCTTATGAAATGGTATTTGATATCAATGTGCTTGCATCTTTGCCTACAGATTGGGTTTTTGGCTAGTGCAATGGTGCCTTGGTTGTCTTCGTACACCTTTGTTTGTGCATATTTGTATGTGTCCATACCCTTAAGTAACTGCTCTAAGTAGATACATTCCTGCATGGCTGATGCTAAAGACATGTATTCTGCTTCGCAAGTAGATAATGCTACTGTTGGTTGTTTTCTGGTTTTCCATGAGCTCAAAGAGCTTTCTTTAGTCAGATTAACACAGTATCCTGAAGTACTACGTCTGTCTTTTGTATCCAGATGCCCAGTCAGCGTCACTATACACTCTCAGACCTAGCCTCTCTGTGTCATTTCTCCTGAAGCATAATTGCTTTTCTGCTGTACCTTTAAGGTACCTGAACACATGTTTTACTGTGTTCCAGTGCTGTTCTGTTGGTTCAGCAAAATACTGAGATAGTTTACTGACGACAAAACTTAAATCTGGTCTTGTGCATGTGGACAAGTATATTAAACTAACTACTGCCTCCCTGAACTTCTTTGGCTCTTTCATTTTTTCAGCATTTTCTGTAAAATCAAGCTTTGGTTCACATGGAGTTTCCCTAGATTTACAGTTCTGCATGTCGAAATGATCTAGTATTCTTCTCACATATCTTTCCTGTGACATTTTGACTAAACCCTCTGATTGTTCAAAATCTATGCCCAGGAAATGTTTCAACCTTCCCATGTCTTTCATTTTGAACCTTTGTGTGAGCATTTCTTTTACACTTTCCAGAATACTTTCACTGTTAGCAGCTATGATTAAATCATCAACCCATACTATCAGGAATACTTTCTCATCTGGCTTTTCTTTTGTGTTCACGCAGTTGTCAGCTGGGTTCTGTGTAAAACCGTTCTCAGTCAAACATACATGTAACACAGCATTCCAGTTTCTGCCAGATTGCTTAAGGCCATAGAGGGATTTCTTTAGCTTGCATACTAATTTTCCATCTTTTTCAGATTTTTGCTCATAACCTTCCGGTTGTTCCATATAGATTTTGTGATCTATTGGTGCATGCAAGTAAGCTGTCTCAACGTCCATCTGGTGCAAGATCAGGTTTTCTTGTGCTGCTTTCTGCAAAACCACTCTCACACTTGTCATGTCAGCTGTGGGTGAAAATGTCTCATCATAGTCAGTCCCTTGTTTCTGACTATATTTTTCAGATCCGTCAATGTCTCTTTTAAGTGCGTAAACCCATCTTCCTCCAACTGGTTGTTTTCCTGGTGGTAATTTAGTGAGTGTGAAGGTCTTGTTCTCCTCCAATGATTGCATTTCTTTGTCCATAGCATCCTTCCATTGCTTGGATTTCGTTGATGTTATGGCTTCCTGGTAGGTTTGAGGTATATCACATACTGCTTTATAGCAAAAATCTATGCATGTTTGCAGTTTGTCTTCTGCATCCTTAATTTCAAAATCCTGTAGGTAAGCTGGCTTCTTCCTGGTTCTTGGGGGGTTCTTTCTGATCACAAATTCTGTAGCTCTACCTGACTGATTGGGAGCAGCCTGTTCGGGCAAAGTCTCTAAAACATCACTTTGAAAACCATGATCTGGTTCATCCTCCACATTATCAGCAGCATTGACTTCACTGCTGAAGATCTTTGGATTCATGTTTTCATATCTTGTGTGTATCTCAGATGTTTGTGTTTCTCTTTCACTGGTTGTCTGTGTTGTGAACTTCACCAATCTGTGTTTTTGGACTTTTTCGGTGTTAGAATAGTATACTAGATAGGCTGGGCTTTTCTTGTCGTAGCCTATGAAAACACCTTGTTCGCATCTTGAGTCCAGTTTGCTTTTCTCTTGTTTGTAAGCAAAACATATTGATCCGAATTTCTGCATTTTGGAAACATCTGGCTTTTTGCCTGTGAATAACTTGTATGGTGTTTTCTTTGTGCGTCTACTGTAACACCTATTTCTCACGTAAGCTGATGTTTGCATTGCATAGTTCCACAACTCATCTGGTAACTCACTCTCTATCTATCAGCAAGCATCTGCTCATATCAAAAAGTGTTCTCCATCCTCTCTCCGCTGTGCCATTCTGATGTGGTGAATAAGGCGCAGATGTTTCGTGTCTAATCTTATTCCTTGTCAACAGCGTTTGGAAATCTCGACTCATGAATTCAGTGCCGTTATCTGAACGAATGCACTTGATTTCTCCAAAAGGTGCAATGTCAGCTAAAAACGTTTCTGTAGCTTGTATTGTGTCACCTTTAGTTTTCATGAAGTACACGAACATAGAACCTGAATAGTCATCTGTAAACGACTGTGCATATCTGTGTCCTTCTTTGCTCTGTGTTGGCATGGGGCCAGCCAGATCCGTGTGAATTAGTTCAAGAGGTTTCTTTGCCTTTCTGTCTGGCTCCCGGTTACTGGTCTGCGTGAATTTTCCTTTTGTACACACTTCACATAACTGTTCCTGTCTCAATTTGTTTCCTCTTATCTCCATGCCTCTTACTACACCTTGTAGCTTCTGTACATCTTCATGGTTACAATGTCCCAAAATTTCATGCCAGGTTTGTAAATCATGACACACGTTGCACTGGTCAACGTCCTCTTCTAGTGTTGGCAAATAGTACAAGTTTCCACTTTCATGGATATCAAACCTGCTTCCGTTTTTGGTTATCAAGTGGCTGTCTCCTCTTTTCTCTCCATTTGTTGCTCTAGCTACCGAGAAAATGTCATGTGGGTATGAAGGCATGTATAGCGCGTCCCATAGCTGTGCAGTGTGCTGTTTTCTAGCGTCATCTATGAGATAAATCACTGCCGTTCCTCTTTGTTGCGCCATTCCATTGCACTTCGTTCCATCGGCTAATTCCACAGAATGATTCTCTGGTTGAAATGAGCTATCAAAACTTCTGAACTTTCTGATGTCGCTCACAATATGAGATGTCGCTCCAGCGTCTACCATGATGCCTTTCATCTTTACTTTGTTTTGTGGTTTTTCATATTCTGAGTGTTCAGCTATGAAGAGATGATCTTGGTCATTATCGTGTTCGTCTGTAACCTTTCTGACGCCATCTTGGTCGCCCTTTTTCTTGCACAGGAACTCCGCGTGTGTACTATTTTTACAATGATTGCACCACACTTTCTTGTAACATTTTCTCGCTCTGTGTCCCTTTATTCCACATTTGTAACATGTCACATTTGTGTCTTCATCTTTTCTTTCTTTAGTGTGGTACCTGACAGGACCTCTTCCTTGTCTCATCTGTGTCTTCATCACATTATCAGTGGATTCGGTTCCTTTCATTTTCTCTGCCTCTTCGTCAGCAGTTTCATGTCTTATCTGTGATAGGCTTTTGTCATCTATCAGTCTTACAAGTTCAGCATAACAATCAGCATTCTTCAGTCTGTCTTCGGCCAGCTGTTCTGCGTTAGCATCAGTGGGCTCATGCAAAATAGTCTCTTTTAACTTCAGAGTGTGTAAACAGCTTAATAATCTCGTTTCCCAAAGATCATATTTATCTTCGGATCCATCAAACAAAGATTGTGCTGACATGACTCCTACCGCTCTGTTCGCCATTTTCACCGACTTTTCTTCTTATATGTCTCTTCAGTTTAAAGAGCAACATGCAGGTTGAATTTATAACTGAATTAATACTTTATATTGTCTGCAGAGGTCTTTTAAAAACACATGTAGAAATTACTAATGAAATCTCATTTGATGTAGAGATTTTGATGAAAATGTGCTAGGCTCTGGAATACGCCTTTCCCGCTATAGCAACGCGTCATATGACGTAGGGCGAGGCAAATAAAAGAGCTCGCGGTCAGCTCTCTCATTGTTGGGTGTTGATGTAGTTAGAGCAGTAGTGAGAGACAGAAAGTTTTAGATCGAGTTTTAGAGAAGCCATAATGGTAAATTATTGTGTTTGTGCTGGTTGCACGAATTCCAGCCTGTCAGGACATCGTGTCCATCATTTTCCTTCTAGGAAAAACAAGGCTTTTCGGTCTTGGGTGCGTTTTGTGCAGGTGAAGAGAGCAGACTTCACTGCCGCGTCTGTTACCACACTCTCGGTCGTTTGTGGCGCACATTTCACTCCGGAGAATTATCGACCTGGAGATTTGTTGGTGTCTCGGATGGGATTTCGGAGTAAGGACCACGTGAGGCTGATTACTGATGCTGTTCCCTCGGTGCACTCGATGGAATCAAGTCCACCGTCAAAGTTTACACCGGATTTTGGCGTGGCGGGACTGGAGGACCAAGTGCTAACGTTAGCAGACATTCTGTGCAACGAAAACGAGCACTTAGCAGAGTAAGTCTTACTTTTAATTATTTTAACTCTTAATTTGTGTAATTTCGTAATAATAATAGTATAATATTTTTATATAATATATTTTTTATAATATTAAATATTTAATATTTATTTAGTATAATAATACAGAGAGAGGGAGAGAGACTGAGCTTTAGGACAGGTTGTCGTAACGTAATTGTCTGCCTTCTGAAATGAATTTAGTAGTTTGCACAATGCTATATCTATTGGCAGGAAGCTAGCCCAACTCTCCCGTTTCCCCCTCATTTCAATTCAAACAGTTCTCCCGCCGCCCTCCCGTCTGATTTTGTATCCCCGTAGGCTAACGTTATACTCTCCAGTAAATTGCAAGGTCCAAATGTATTACTCAATATGTAGAAATCCCCTAGATTTTTTTGACTTGTCAGAGTTGCTTTGGTTTTATATCTCTTTTTTTATTTACTGATTTATTACTGATCCAGTTGGTAACTGGTAACTAAGCTTGTATTCTATGTTATTGTGTGTTTTTTTTCCTTCTCTCTCTGTGTTTGCATAATCACTGTCAGCGTAGAATATGAGAAGACAAAACGTTGCTGGCTTAAATTAAGACAATCTAAATGGATGTTTAATCAAGAACAAGGTCGAACGTATGTTTGCTAAAGCAGATTTATTGCATAACACCAAGGTACTAGCCCTACAGTAGATGAACCAGCGTTAGCCATGGTGCTAACTTACATTAACTCACCAAGTCACTTGCCCTATTCGCCACTGGTTTTCTTGACACCACAACTCTACTTCTCTCCTCTGCCCATTGTTCCTCCCCCTGATCTCCCCCTGGCTTCTATCTCGCCTAGGAGGCTCATAATTATAGGCCTGTGGGCCATCATAGGCATGTTCGTCCACACCGGAGAACTCGGTTTCTTCATTCGCATCCATTGTAATCTGAGCTTGAGCTTGACCAGACTCCCTCGGCCATCGTCACTTCCGGTTAGTGCTTTATAGACGCGGAAGTTATTTTATCACAATTTATCTCAAAATATCGTTAATGGCTAAATATATATTACTCCAGTTCAGAAAATCTAGTTGTTTTATCATAAACATACACTATGCTATATAGGGGTGTCCAACCTTCATGTTGCTCTTTAAGCTTTATCGCTAGCTTCAAAGAACGCGTTTGTAATAACTTGCAGGAGACAAATCTGTTCAAAGAAGTTGATTTACTCAGGGAACACAAGCCAGCAATACACTTGAGTCAAGTCCAGGTGGAATCAATATCTGCTAACACTTTCTTCTTTGCTACTCTTAAGCCAAAGCCAAAAAGCATTAGATTGCCCCCTATAGGTTAATCTACAAAAGCTCACTCTACAACATCCCCTTCCCCCCAAGTTTACAATATAATTACCATACTATAAACTTCATTCCACAATCATGTGACCACAACACAGTTACAAATTTTTTTTTTCTTTTTCTTTTTTCTTTCTTTTTTTTTTTTTCCACTTAATTTCATAATCTTTCAAATAACCAGGCAATTTCGTGGTTCTTTGTGACCTTCTCATAATCACAACAGGGCTAACAGATTTGTTCATTTCAGGTATCTCAGCAGCTTGAGAAGAATCGTCAGCTGCTTCAAAGGGATTGACTTCCCCAGGAATGTCCTCAGCCACTGTTGCCTCTGTCTTTTTAGAAACCACAGAGGCAGAATTGTCAAAAAAGTCATAATCAGAAGATTTACCGTCCATTTCCTCCCCTGAAAATTTCACCAGCAATTTCTGTCGGTCATGAATTTGATCCACATGTCTTCGGACCACTTTCCCATCGCCCAGCATCACTTTATAAGAAAGTGGTCCAGTCACAGTCTCTATGTTCCCCGGGATCCATTTCGGTCCATAGCTAAAGTTGCGAACCAGTACTGGATCTCCCACACCGAAACTGCGTTCGTGGGCCTTCTTGTCATAATGTGCTTTCTGCTTTTGTTGTTGTTTCTTAATCTTCCTAGTCAAATCAGGATGCATAAAGTCCAGAGAACACCACAATTTCCGTCCTTGTAACATTTCAGCTGGAGAGAGACCGGTGGTGGTCTGAGGAGTAACCCTATAACTGAATAACACTCGGGCCAATTTAGTTGCAATAGTTCCTTCAACACATTTTTTTAGCATGCCTTTAATAATTTGTACGGCCCGCTCCACTAACCCATTACTGGAAGCATGATAAGGTGCAGAAGTAACAAGCTGTACTCCATTTTTGTTCAGGAACTCTTTAACTTCAGCACTAACAAAACAAGTAGCATTATCTGATACAATAAGTTCTGGTAGTCCCTGGTTACTGAAACTCTTACGCAAACATTCAATGGTGGCAGCAGATGTGGCTGAGTTTACGGGATACACGTCGATCCATTTCGAATGTGCATCAATCAAGACCAAGAACATTTTTCCCATGAATGGGCCAGCATAATCTACGTGCAATCTTTGCCATGGTTTTTCTGGCCAATTCCACGGATGCAGTGGGGCTACAGCCGGAACGTTCCTATGCTCTTGGCATAGATGACAGGTTTTAACCAACCTTTCAACATCTTGATCTAACTTGGGCCACCACACATAACTTCGGGCCAAAGCTTTCATCCTGGATACCACTGGGTGGCACTGATGCAGTTGTTTCAGGACTTCTGATCTACCCACACTGGGAATGATGACTCTGGCCCCCCAGAGCACACAAACTCTGCTCCAATTAATTCATACCCACCACGTTGCACCATTTCTCTCACCCTGGATAATACCAGATCGGTTTGCGTCCACCCTCTCACTTGTTCTGCAGTAATCAAGGTTATGTCTGCATTCTCCAGCATCAGGACTCTTTCCTCCTGTTCAATGTCCGACTCTGTTGACAATGGTAACCGACTTAGAGCATCTGCGTTTCCATGATCTTTGCCAGGCTTATAGAGGATGTTGTATTCATAGGCTCTTAGTGTCACAGCCCAACGCTGGATCCTAGGAGATGACATTTGGGGAACAGCTTTTAATTCATTAAATAAAGACAACAAGGGTTTATGGTCCGTAACTATAGTAAACTTCCGACCATACAAATACTTATGGAAGCATTGCAAGCCGAACATGATGGCCAACCCTTCCTTGTCCAACTGTGAATAATTCCGATCAGCTTGATTCAAAGTCCTTGACATAAATCCAATGGGTCTTTCACTACCATCCGGCATCTTATGCGAAAGAACTGCACCTAGGCCATAAGGAGAAGCATCACATGATAAAATCACATACTTCTGGGGGTCATAGTGGACCAGAACTTGTACTGAGTGGATCATTTTCTTGGATTGAGCAAAAGCAGCCTCTTGTTCCCCCTCCCAGTTCCATTTTTCATCTTTCCTTAGCAACTTGTGCACAGGGGCTAAAACGGTAGACAAGTTGGGTAAGAACTTATTATAGTAATTTAACAGTCCCAAATAGGCCTTCAACTCTGTCACATTCTTTGGTGAGGGAGCGTTTTGAATAGCAGTCACCTTTTCTGGTACTGGGTGGAGGCCAGTCTCATCTACTTTATGGCCCAAGAACGTTACCTCTTTTTCCATGAAGGAACATTTGCTCCGTTTCAACTGCAGTCCTGCTTCCTGCAATCTTTCCAATACCCTGGCAAGCGTTTGGAGATGCTCCTCATCATTACGACCAGTCACCAGGATGTCATCCAGGAAAACTGCCACATACGGAAGTCCTTGCAATACTCCTTCAATGGTCCTCTGAAAGATGGCAGGACTAGAAGAAACTCCAAAGGGTAACACATGGTAAGTAAACAAGCCCTTGTGGGTATTCACTGTGACATATTTCTTGGACTCCGCATCTAATGCAATCTGGTGGTAAGCATGGCTCATATCCAGGTTGGTAAACTTTTGCCCACCTGACAATGTTGCAAACAAATCATCTATTCGAGGGATAGGATATTGTTCCAACTTTTAAACTCGATTTACAGTTAGCTTGTAGTCACCACATAGTCGTGCAGTATTATCCGGTTTCAAAACCGGTACTACAGGTGCAGCCCATTCAGAGTGTTTAACAGGTTCTATGATTTTTTCTTTTAACAGGCGTTCTATTTCAGCTTCTACCTTCGTCTTCATTGCATAAGGAACTGGTCTGGCTTTGAAAAATCTGTCCACATAAATCTTTGCTGGTGGACCTCTCAATTCACCTAATTCCTCTTTAAACAACTCTGAATGTTGGCTAAGCACTTTAGTCAAGGTTACATTTTCCACCCCTTGAATCTTATGTATAGCCTCCCATTCCATGCCCAATTCCTTAATCCATCCTCTACCCAATAAATTGGGACCTGTTCCGGGTACTACCACTACAGGTAATACAGGTAGTTTCCTTTGTGTCTAACTTCCACCTGCGCAGAACCTAACACTGTTAAGGTTTGGCCAGTATAGGTTTTTAACTTCAAAGAGCAGGTCTTTAATTCTGGAATTTTATACTTTGTCCATAATTTGGAAAAATTTGACCCATTCATCACAGTCACACCACAACCGGTATCCACTTCAAAAGGTATAATTGACTCATTAACAGCCAGTGTGATAGTCAGTGGAGCAACCTTTGGAATCTCGGTTTCTTTCAAACTGTGAACTGTAAAAATACCCTCTTCATCAGATGCACTTTTTTCATCTCTGCCCACATAATACAATCTCTGTCCTCTGGTCACAACTCTCTTACGTCTTTCTCCCCCTTGAAAGTTTGTCTCTCTGCTGAAACTTTTTGATTTGCATACTTTCATTATGTGTCCTTGTTTCCTACATTGGTGACATTTCTCAAAAACAAATCTGCACTCATTGGCCAAATGTTGCAAGCTTCCACATCTGTAACATGCTCTAATTTGCCTTTCTACTTGTTTTACTGACGTTTTATGTACTCTCATTGACATGGATGTTTCTGAGCATTTAGCTTGCAAATCCCTTACATCCTTATTGGCCGTTTCCATTGCTTGAGCTATTTTCAAAGCCTTTTCAAAGGTTAGATCTGCTTCAGCCAACAGTCTACATTGGATACGGTCATCATTTATGCCACATACCAGTCTATCCCGAAGCATTTCTGTCAATTTTTCTCCATAATTACAATCATGAGCCAATTTCCTTAACACTGCCACATACTCAAGTACAGTTTCCCCCTCTTCTCTTGATCTTGAATTGAATTTAAACCGCTGTACAATTTCACTAGGTTTTGGATTGAAATGCTCTTTAAGCAATTCTACTAATTCACCAAATGTCTTTGTTCCTGGTTTAACTGGGCTCAGTAAATTCCTCAGTAGACTGTATGTTTGACTTCCCACAGTGCTCAACAATATTGCTTTTTGCTTGACTGCTTCTGTAATTTCATTTGCCTCGAAAAAATGCTGCAAGATTTCACAATATTCTTCCCAAGACTGAGATTGACTATCAAAAGGTGTGACTGTTCCTACCATGTTGGCCATCTTCTTTTCCCAAGCTCCAACTTGTATGGATTTAATTTATTCACCTTCCAACACTTTCTCTATTTCAAGGCATTTCTTTTCTTGATCCCATCCTCGTCGCCAAAATGTAATAACTTGCAGTAGACAAATCTGTTCAAAGAAGTTGGTTTACTCAGGGAACACAAGCCAGCAATACACTTGAGTCAAGTCCAGGTGGAATCAATGTCTGCTAACACTTTCTTCTTTGCTACTCTTAAGCCAAAGCCAAAAAGCATTAGATTGCCCCCTATAGGTTAATCTACAAAAGCTCACTCTACAACAGCGTTATACGTCGCGTCTGACTTACTCACGCTCGTCTGTTTCCGTGACTGGGCCCATAACCTGTTGAGCATCCGAGTGCGCGTTCACCTTCACTCGCGTGCAGGAAAAACAAACGAAACGCTGTTCAGTGATGTTTATCCTTTTAGCAGGATTTTTATTTAGCAAGCTTCACTTGAACATAACATCAGTTAGCTGTTCTCTCAACTTAGAAGAATGTGACGTAAAACGTAACGTCATCATGTACAAAACCGTATACCTACAAATAAAACTATACAGGTAGTCAATACCGTAATACAATGTATAAGGGTGCAATACGTTTAACAGAGCCACTCTGCGGTTGTCACAGCTTGCATTTTAAGGAGCGCCCATTTGACATGATCGCATTGATCCTGTCACTGGATCTAGCGTTTCATGGGAAGCCATGTTTACGTGTACCCAGTCCGTATGGACAGCAGAGCACAATTTGGCTTCAAAGACCCCGCGCACATCCGTGTCCAACATGAAAAGCATAGGCTTATTTAGTGCGCAAAGTCAAATTAATGTAATAAGGTTGCTTCATCACCTGATTGAAATGCGTTCGGACGTGGCTGACCTGAGAGTATTAAAATAAAATTACATCTTAAAACATTTGTATATCGATATTTATGCATTGTTTCCATAACATTGGATCGTTGGTTATTGGATCGATACATCCCTATTTGATAGATAGATAGATTGATTGATTGATTGATTGATTGATTGATTGATTGATTGATTGATTGATTGATTGAATGATTTATCCTGTGTTGATGTAATGAAACAAGCAGGCATCCCATCAACCGCATCAAAACACCGGGTAGCCCTGTGATTGCATTGATTCCATGTGAATGCCCCCTTTTTTCTCTGCAGCATCCACAGGACAAAAAAATACACTATGAACAGTCGGACGTGGCCTGTAGTTTGAAAGATTATTCTGCTGATAGATGATAGGATTTCCTCATTCATCCGTGCTACACAGTTTTATTTTGATCTGGCCAGGGAGTGTAAAGTTGTCAAAACCATTATCTCCGGTGTAACTGGGTTGTTGCGATTTGTGGGAGAGGTAACTTCAACTTTAATTAAGTTTAATAATTTAAACACTCGCGATTCAGGCGATAACTTTTTAAAAGGTCAATGTCCTAATAATATTCTAATACATTGTTTTTAATGTGGATTGCCAACAGCAGTTATTCATCAGACTTTGTCCTCTTAAGGATTTAGTAGTCCTCAGGACAACTTCTAAGCTGTCGTGGATGCTTCATGAATTATTCTTAGATGAAAATAATACGAGTCCTAAAATTAGGAGTGACACACCCCTAATTTTGAAGAGTTGCTCCACGTTAGGAGTTACTTGAAGCCTTTAGATTTTTTCTGAATATGGGTCCTGATTCTTTCTCCTGAAACTTACTTTGAGCCCACTTGAGCAACCATTTAAATATCAATAAACACTCCATGAAGATGTGTTAAACTTTTTATGGAAGCATGTTATTGGTCTCTTGGTAATTTCTTTTCTCAGTTGATTGTCAGTGTGAGATGACATTGGTGTAACTCAAGCTGTTTAACAGTCACGTTTAATTGTATGGTTGAGATGAATGTTTTTGCTTCACTTTTCCCAGTTTTTCAGGTGTTTTTAATGCATTATTGGAACATTGTTCAAAGAAGATGTCTTTTAAATCTGTGCTGTTGAGCTTTTAGTTATTATTTTAATTCTTGACTTCAACAATTGGATGGGGTGTATTATTTTTGCTGTATTGGTTCTCTTTTGCTTTCCTTTTTATGAAATATCACTTTCTCAAACCACACACTGAAAATAATGCAGGCCTGGATACGTCATGATCCTTACTATGGCTCTATAATTCTTGACAAACTAGAATTTACTTTACATTTATGAGAATTAATTAATTAAAAATAAGTCGTTTTTTATACTTCCTGATGAAAATGTGAGTTGTGCTTGCCTGTACAAAAGTCACCACCATGACGCAACTGTATTCTAAGTGGTTAGCAGGGCATTGCTAAGTGTTTGCTAGGTTTCTTACTGGCCTAAATCAAAAGAGCCCACACCAAGTCTCTATGATATTCTGGTCTTACATATGGCTCTGGTCCACACAAACAGCACAAGTTAAGCACTAAAGTTTCATACATAGGGTTAGAGGTTTGCTCAAATGCAAAAAAAATTGTCCAATTTTTGTAGTAAATGAAATGCAAAAAAAAAAAAAACTAGTCCAAGTTTTTGTAGTTAATGATTATGGCAACAATGCCAACTCTATCATCAATATGTCAACATCTACTGATAAAAAAGTGCAGTCAGTGATTTGATAGCATGCCAAAGCATTGCATTGAAATACACACATAAATTTCTCTGTAGTTAGACTGATGGAGAAGAGTGGAAAAAACACACATCAGCCACAGAAAGTTGGCTTGTTTCTATTCCAGTGGTTTCTCTCACCCACTTTCCCCCATTGTTGCCTTAATTTGCAATATGTTTCTGGTTGTCTGCCTCTGTGCTTCTGGCTCTGTTTAGACTCTGTCTCCAAAACCACCAAAACAAACTCTTAATTTCCTTAGACAAAATACATGATAGGAAAAAAGTTGTATGCCGAGAGCTTGAATTGTGTTTTAAATGGTTAGATAAAAGAAGAATATGACTAATGCTAATAACAGATAGGAATGTCAAGGAGTTTGAGTAATTATATATTTGTATTATCAAAGATAATATATTTTAAGAAGTATGTTGGAGTATAAACTATTAACGAAAGCATTTAGAGAAAAGCTCTAAAAATTATTTGTTTTTGTCTTGTGTTTCTGCTACTTTCAAATTTTCTTCATTGTGGAAAGCTTGCGATTTGCTGTCGCTACATGAGCAATAGCCTGCACTGTATGTAAATTGTAAAAATGTGCAGTTGTTACTTTAATGAGTTATACATACTTACATGATCATAACTTTAAAAATGACTTTAATACAAAAGCTGGAATCTGATTGTCTGCTGTCATATGCTGTTTATGAGAATTCAGGATGTGTTTGATTTTTGTATTGTTTATGTAATCTGTTATGCAAATATTTAACAAAATTACTTTTGTTTGTGTAACTCAATGTTGTCAGGTTGATTGAATTATTTTAAATCATATAATTGACTCGAATAAAATCTGTTAATTTAGATGTTACATTTTAGATTACCTGAGAAAACACTTTTTACATTGCCATGGTGTGAAAAGAAGATGTTAAAATGATGCATGATTTAAAACTTTTCCCATTCTTCTAAATAGCCACTACTCAAATTTTATCTCTTAAGCTTTCTTTTCTAAGCATAAAGAAAACGTTTGTTTGTTGTTGACATATTTCATCAAAACATACTTATTTATTTTTTTACACTAAGAACATTTAAAGAAGGTTTAATTACAAAACATCTGACAACGATGTCACTTTTGTCCAAAACTGCCTCAAAACCAACCATCTATTTTGCTGTCACATAAAATAAAACAATGGGGGAAAAGATTTTCATACAAAAAATTATTTATTAAAGCTGTTATATATTTCAGCTTTTCTGGCCTAGGGACTCAGACAAGACGATAAATAAAACATCATGTTGAATTTGCATGGTGTTTCCCCACAGATCCTGCATAGATAAGATGCAGAAAAAGCTGCAGCCTAGTCGTGCTTTTTCTTCAGTCAATCGGCCTGATCATCATACGCACAGACTTCATGGAGTAAAAACCACCTCCGTAATCTGCCCAAAAAATTCCATCTTGAAACCTGCTGCGATAAACTCCTCCTGAGTACCACACTCCATTCAGATTGGTCTGACCGCAGGCATTGTACCACCAGCCACCCTTATGGAAATGAGCACAGTTCCCTGAAAGAGAAGAATCTGATAAACAATATAGCACAAAGGGGGAAACATCAATCTCTACATGGATTTTGTTTTGCTTTTTACACTACAGTAGAGGGTTTGGTATGGACCTGCTTCCATTCAAGGTCATTCAGTTGATTTGGTTGGTATGGAATGTTTTCTGAGCTCAAGTGTACAATAAGCAATCAAATCCCACATCCATTTGAAAAGGAGGGTTTGATGTAGAGTTCATGTAGAATCCAGTATGGTTCACAATTGGTATGAAAGCAGCCCAGCATAATTTGTGTAGGTGAACCACTACTGACTACATACATTGTCTACTGGTACATTTGCAAGCTATTTTGGGTAGTTGTATGCTGTAAGTCTGCACTGGTTTGGGCTTTGTAAATGTGTGCAATGTGGCTACAAAGGAGGCATTCATGAAATAGGTTTGGGACAGGGTCTACAGTATAAAGCATTGCCATTTGTCTCTACAAAAATATCCATCGGCAATCTCTTGCAATATATCCAGAGAAGACATGTATACAAATGCCGTACAGTGCATACAAGTTTTGGTAGTAAAATCTATGGGGTATAAAAAGCAGATACTTTTATCTACAGTGATTCACAGAGCATTTTAACTATATATTTATCCTAAACGAATCAATAATTGGATTCTTTTTTCACTTCATCTTATTTACTCCATGTAACCGTGGACGATAAATGTAGACCAGATTCCATTCAAGGTCATTCAGTTAATTTGGTTTGTATGACATTTTTTCTGAACTAATGTGAGCACCAATCAATCAAGTCCCAAATACACTTGAAAATAAGGGTCTGTATGTTTTCTAAGAAAAAAGATGACTTTGGCATTGATAGTGCCATGCTCTACCAATTGAGCTACAGGAACATTGAGTAAATAAATGTAAGTGAACAAAACTTCCCATTTCTGGTACTTGGATTTGTTACCTAGCTACAGTGGTCAACAGCTGCTGCTTGTACCCACAGTTGTACTTAAATTGATAATGAAAATATACCATGCTTCGATGTAACTGAACTTGGGTTCAGACCAACAATCGAATTTGTGTCCGAACCAGAGATCAATTCTACCCCCTTCCTCTGCCCCTGCTGTTTTTTTATAGTATTTTTTTATTCTAAACGAGGTACAAATGTTTTATAAATGTATAATGCTTTACTTTCCATAAAAAAAAAAAAAAAAATTCCTTAAAAAGTTTTTTTTTTAAGGAAAGTAAAGCATTACATGTCTTTTGCATTTTTTTTTTTGCTTTACTTTTTTCTCACAGCCACTTTCTCTTCTGCTATGCTATTCATTCCATAAAAATAAGCCATGGATTGCATACAAGAGACATTACAGGTCATGCTAGCTACTGTACAACACTCAAAACAACATAGTAAACAAACAGATATTTAGAAAGTACACTAGTTCTTTACATTATATTTATATTAAAGCATCAATAACATGAAAATGCATGATTTGTTTTTCCATCAATATGGCAGCCAATATGAATAATGAAGAATAACCACTGTCTTACCTAAAGCAGCAAAGTCAACACTTGGACCTGTATCATATTTTCTTAATTATATATATGATGTGAAGACCTATTTTCTAAATATCAGTTTGTTTACTATGATGTTTTGAGTGTTGTACAGTAGCTAGCATGACCTGTAATGTGCCGTGCCCATCGAAGTCAGGATAAAATTTAGAGGAGAATGCCAGTCTAACATATTCAAGGAATGTGTCTGATAATAAAATAGTATTTTTCACTGAAGTCAGCTCAGTGCACGCTTGTTTTCTCTGCATACACAATCAATGTAGAACGTTGCTCTGAGCCACTGATCCAGAGTCAGCTTTTCTCATCCCATTCTCCCAGCTATGGGGAGCTGTAAAACGGAGCAGTCCAGCTGCTCAAGTGAGTGAATTGAGCGAGTATTTCACTCTGTATCATGCCGTGGCCAGTGAAAGACTAGTCTTATAATAACGTGTTAGCGTGTTACCCCCAACACTGACAATAAGTGATGTAGAATGTGTTATTAACCTGGGAAGGCATCTTTGTCGTGGTCCAGTGTGGTGAACTGTTTGCCGTTGTGACTGGTTAAGGAGTCTCCAGCATTACCCTGGTAGATGCCCAGACGCAGACGGTAAGATTGACTCTCTGGCTCCAGGTGAAAACTGCTATATGCTGCATAAACCTTTTTATCCATCCAGTCCTCCAGCTCCACCAGTAACTTGTAGTCTTCCTGTTTGCCCAGATTGTAGATGTTTTCCAGACCCAACCAGTGTTCACCTTCAACACTGCCAAACCCCTTCTGGAGTGAAAAGGATAAAAGATATGTTTGAACAGAGGATGATTTGTTTTAACTGATGTTGTGTTCCATTTATCCCATTTGCCTTTTGAAATTGGTTTCCACAGGCTATTTACAAATGTTGCTGTATGTATGTTCAATGAATAAGAAAGTCAATGTATGTGAAATGGGGTCCAAAAGTCTGAGAGCATAATTAAAAATCTTTGATTTAGAATGTAATTTAAACCTGGAAACAAACAGAAAGTTTTAGGGTTATGAAAAATGTCATGATGTAAATTCAGGGCAGACCCGGCGCCAGACACAAATTCACGGACGGGCATTTCATTTTTTTCAGGGGGGCACAACTGAGATAAACCCAATTCCCTAATTGCATAATAACATTAAATGATATGACCAATTATGAATTGAATATGTATGATACAATGATAATGATCGATAGTAGCCTGTTAAATAATGTACTGACGCTATTCAAATTCATAGCTGACGCTAAAGATTTGTGCTGTTTAGGCTCGCGCAGCCTCTTGATGAAACAAATAGGCCTAACTGCAGCTCACACAAAGAAACTCAGTTAGCATACTGCAACTGATGTAACACTGATTTCGACAGTTCAATAAACAAGTAATTCATATTAAGTCACTTACATTTTAGATGCAATATTGACCTTTTGTTCTATTTTAAAACAAAGATCCCAGCAGAAACAGAACGCATCTCACAGTCAACCGCCTGCCACCTGTGGCCGTGACGTCCCTTGCTTGAGGCTATGGCTTTGGCAAGTAACGTTAGACCAACTAGTATCGCTGGAATGGCTAGCCTCTGCAGTGTTGGGAGTTGGATCGACCTCTTGTGAACTGCTACACCCTGGGTCTTCTCCCCTTACCTCGCTGCTCTCTTCTGCCAACTTTGGTGGTCTTTGATTAAAGAAACGCCGTATATCCATGGTAACTCTCACACAAAATAGCTCAGCATAGTTGTTTAAAAAAAAATAACAGATATCATTATTAAGCGCTACTATGCTTAGTACACAAACAAATATTCCCACACTCACGATCGACAAACCAATCAAATCCATTTAAAAATATTATTTTTTAAATCAGACCAAACACATTTTTATTTTTATTCAGGAGTTTATTCATCATGTATATACAAAACGACAACTTACCAACTTGTAACGAAAGTTACAGTAGCCTTTTGATAAAAAAATATAAATAAAAGTGCAAACAAGCAAGGACTGGTGGTTGGTCGACTCCGCGGGACTACTAACATTTACTGACTAGATTTGATGGTCGAGTCGCGGCTATGGCGGTAATGGGTTGTGGGAGAATAAAACGATTCGTGGGACTCCCTATCTAAATAAAACATCCAAAAACAAATACATTGTTATTCATCTATTGCACAAAAGCAATAAGAACATCTAATCAAAATAACGATTTACAGTCGCAAGCACAAGTAGATGTTCTTATTAGCCTAAAACGTGTTTTTGCAGCGTTGTACAATGTAGCCAATCACAGACATATGTGTTGATTTCTAAAACGCAATGGCCAATCAGATGCATTTCAGAAAAAATCCACTCACTGCTCAAAACGTTGGAGTTTTTGTTCAGTGCTGAATTCTGCATGCTGCATAATAAAAGAGCTTTGTGAGATCGCGATTAAATGAGATGTGAGACGTGACGTAGAGTTGATGAAGGGAGACAGGATCGTCCAGGGCGGGCACTAGTGACTCACAGGGCGGGCCAGGCCCCCCAATGCCTGCCCATGGCGCCGGGACTGATTCAGGGGTGTACAGTACTTGAGTAATTATACTTCATTACTAAACCTATACATTTTATGATGTATCTGGGGGATTTCTACATTACTCAAGTGCAATTTATACTGAATACTTGTATGTTTATGTAATGGGAGCCAGCTGGCTCATGATACCTGATGTGTAAACCTCACTCCACTGGCCTCAAGAGGCGCACTAGTTACACTAGAGGCTGTAGCCTTCAGCCTCCTCGTTAGCATGCCCACCTCCCATGCTGGAGACGCAGGATCGAGTCGAGCAGGACCGGTTACATTTACTTAATTACATTTCCAAAGATAAAAACTTGAAAAGTACTCATTATATTTGCAGATAATTTTCCTTCGTTTTACTGGACTGAAGTTGCATTTTCACTGTATCACTGAAAAAGGAATGTGTAAATCCCAAAAAAAATAGGGTAAAATATTTTTGTTTGAGTGTAAGAAAATATAACTGATTTTCTTTGCATTCAGAAATTCCAAGAGATTACTAATTTAAATCAATAAGAACCTGATGAAAGAAGTTCCAACACCAAAAACTTAACGTGTTAACTACTTTTTATAGATGTTATAATTAATCTTACTGTTGTTAATTCCAGTAAATTCACATCTACATCCAACTCAAAATCATTGTTGTAATGTAGAATTTCAGTGGGACAAAAACAAAAAATAAATAAATCAATATTATTGGTCTTTTCACTTATTTTTGAAATATAATAACAATACCATTTTTAGAATTAATTCCATACCTTAACACTCACCCTGTAAGAAAAGAATTAGAAAAATTACATGATTTTTCGGTCACCTTCAATATTTGGAACAAACAACATTAAAGAAAACTTTTATAATTACCAACAGATGTGTCCCTCGGATTAAGGGAATTATTTTGAATTATCTGAATAATTCCCTCAAACACTCCAACGAGTGATCAACATATACAGTACAAAGTCATAAGAAGCAATAAAACAAACAAACAAAAAAACCAGGACATCAATAAATCATTCCGTAATCTATTTTTTTATTTTCTTGATTTCCAAATTTTCACTATATTATAGTAATTGTTTTTTGGAGGGCTCTTAACAATGTAAAATAAACTTGTGTTTTTCCCAGTTGCTGCAAGGAATTCCACTCTTAAAATAATTAGGACTATCAATCAATTTAAATTTTGAATCAAATTAATTACATTACCTTACATGAACTAAATTAATTGCAATTAATCACATATATCAATATTTGCTGAGAATGGCCCCCAAAGAACGATAATTAAACATTAATAATACATAATAATTCAAATATATTACCAGATTGTAACCTTTTGACAGTAAACCACAAAATATTCCTGTTCACCCTCTCTGACTGGACATCACAGGAACTGCACTTGTATGGTTTGAGTCATTCCTCAATTGCAGATCCTTCAAGGTCTCTTGGAGAGGAGTGGCGACCAATGGTGTTCCTCAAGGATCAGTGCTTGGACCCATCCTCTTCTCGATGAACACAACATCATTCGGACCAATCATTGGGGCACATGGCTTTCCTACCACTGCTATGCAGATGATACGCAGCTCTACCTGTCATGTCATCATACCTGTCAGCGTGATGACCCTACTGTTTCAGCTTGTATCTCTGCCTGACATTTTGACCTGCATGAAGGAATGCCAACTTCAGCTCAACTCATCTGTTGACCACAACCTCACTTATCTTGGTTCAACTACACTAACACCAACCAGGACAGCTCGGAACATGGGAGTGGTAGTAGATGACCAGCTTCATTTTAACACCCACATCTCATCAAATGTCTAGTCTTGCAAATTCGCTCTTTACAACATTAGGAAAATCAGACTATGGCCTTCAGGACAACCAATGGATCCACATCCTCTTACTTAAATGTACTTATCCATGTCTATGCTCCAACTCGCTCTCCGCGGTCTATGAACGAGCGGCACCTGGTGGTCCCATCATCACAAAGAGGCTCAAAATCTATTTCACGATCGTTCACTTTCTCTGTTCCTCTGTGATGGAATGAGTTTCCAAATTTCACACAATCTGTTAATACCATCTCAACATTCAAGAACCTGTGGAAAACACATCTGTTTCGTGAGCACTTAACCAATCCACACTAATTACACTTACTATGGAACTTAACTCGCACTTACTGTACAAAAAAAAAGTAAAAAATAAGAGAAGGATTCTCTGTCTCTTTCTTCTGCGCTAGAGCCTATACTATTCCAGAAACCATGAGAACTTGAAAGTACAACACTTCAGATATTGTTGAATTTTATTTGACTCTTTGCTTGCTATGTTCCTCATTTATATGTCGCTTTGGATAAAAGTGTCTGCTAAATGACTAAATGTAAACGTAGATTGAAATATATTGCATTATTGTGGCAGAAGCATGAAGCATTAACTTAACAATACAAAAAAGTGATTTTAGAAGTCAATATGTAGTTTGTTTTTATTCCTATATCATCGAACATAAGCCTACAGTCGACAGCAATCTGTTTTGCAAATTAATTTGTCAATCTGTCTGAGAGCTGTTCTCTCTGGAGGTATTCTTGCGATCTGCCTATGCTATTATTGATTTTAGTAATGCAGGTCTTAGCACTGCACATATCTGTCAGATGGATGCTTTTGGATTATTGCATAATTTTTTTAAAGTCATAAACATCACATTTTTTATTTGCTGTTTGAAGTTAAAAGTAGTTCCTTGAAATCTGTGTTTTGAGATCATTGCATTCTGTTGTGCTTCGTATTGCTGTCATGAATACGCCCTGTGTGAGTGGCTTTCGATTGAACATGCACACAATTTGAAAGCCGTAAAAGAGGGGAATATTTTCAGATTCATGACCTAAATCTGGCTTTGTTCCTAACACAAAGCTAAAGATACTTTTATAGTGCTATTTTTGTACTTTTCAGAGCCCTAATACTTATTCACTTTAATTGAATGGAAAATAGTGCTAGGATTCTTTAATACATCTCCTTTTGTGTTCCACAGAAGAAAGGAAGCAGAAAGGACACAGGTTTTAAACAACAAAAATGTTGAGTAATGGATTGATACATTTTCATTTTGGGGAAAAATATTTCTCACCTTATAACTATTCCAGTTTCTGAAGAAGTTGACAGAACCATCTTTCCTTTTCTGGATGACCGTCCAGCCCCCTCTGTCCACATCATGCTCACACCAGGCCTGTAGAGGAGTCTCAGTCTCATCAGGCTTCAAAAGATACAGCCCACTTGTATCATGTCCAGCTTGCATCGCCTGTAAACAGTCCCGAAAGGGACCTTGAGAGACAGAGGAAATACACACACATGACTGTACAGGTGAGAGATAAAATTGCTAAACCCTAGTATCTGTAGATTTTAACATCAATCTGTGCAAAAAGACAAAAAGTATAATGTGCACCAATCAATAGTTAATAAATATAGCCGCAATATTGCCGCAAGCAGCAATCATCTGGGTCCAAGCACAAGTGAAGAAATAACCAAAATAATCAGTATATGACAAAAAAATACATATTGGCTGACATATATCCTGCCTAAACTAAATTAGTTGAAAATTGGGAAAAATTTGATTTGTTACTTAGTTGCTAGGGTAACCACACCTGGTTGCTAGGCAGTTACCAAGGTGATACTGAAAAGGCTCATTGCTACCCTGAGACAAATGAATGAAACCAGAAGTCGCTTTGATGTACTGGTGCAGAGATATGTGATTTGTTACTTGGTTGCTTGGGTAACCCCATTTGGTTGATAGAGAGTTACCAAAGTAATACTCAAAAGGCTCATTGATACTTTGAGTCAAATTAACAAAGCCGGAAGTCTCTACATTGTTCTGGCCAGAAATATGTGATTTGTTACTTGATTGCTTGGGTAACCCCATCTGGTTGCTAGGTAGTTACCAAGGTTATACTCAAAAGGCTACTTACTGCCCTGAGTCAAATGAACAAAGCCGGAAGTGTCTATGATGTTCTGGTGCAGAGACATGTGATTTGTTACTTGGTTGCTTGGGTAACCCCATCTGGTTGCTAGTCAGTTACCACGGTGATACTCAAAAGGCTCATTGATACCTTGAGTCAAATTAACAAAGCCGGAAGTCTCTACATTGTTCTAGTGCAGAAATATGTGATTTGTTACTTGGTTGCTTGGGTAACCCCATCTGGTTGCTAGGCAGTTACCAAGGTTATACTCAAAAGGCTACTTACTGCCCTGAGTCAAATTAACAAAGCCGGAAGTGTCTATGATGTTCTGGTGCAGAGATATGTGATTTGTTACTTGGTTGCTAAGGTAACCCCATCTGGTTGCAAGGCAGTTACCACGATGATACTCAAAAGGCTCCTTGCTACCCTGAGTACAATGAATGAAACCAGAAATCTCTATGATATTCTTGTGAAGAGGTAACCCCATTTGGTCATTAGACAGTTACCAAGGTGATACTCAAAAGGCTCCTTGCTACCCTAAGTCAAATGAATTAAGCAGGAATTCTCGATTATGTTCTGGAGCAGAGAAATGTGATTTGTTACTTGGTTGCTAGGGTAAACCCATCTGGTTGCTTGGCAGTTTCCAAGGTGATACGCAAAAGGCTCCTTCCTATCCTGAGTCCAATGAACAAAACCAGAAGGCTCTATGATATTCTGATCCTAAGATCCGCATCTAAGCATTTTGAATGTAAGTCAATGGGGTTTGGTTACTAGGGTGCTCTAAATTGTTGCTAGGTCATGGCTTCTAAGTAGTTTCTATGATGATACCTGAAATCTGATTGCTTACCCAAGTAAAACAAGCCAACTGTCATTTTTCTAGGACATTCTTATCCAAAGATATCACTCTCAGCCTTTTTGAATGGAAATCAATGGGTTTAGTTGCTAGGATGCTCTAAATGGTAGCTAGGGCATGACTAAGTAGTTTATATGATTATACCTGTAGTCTGATTGCTCACCCAAGTAAAACAAGCCAACTCCAAAAACATCACGCTCAGCTTTTTTGAATGGAAATCAATGGGGTTTGGTTGCTTGGGTGCTCTAAATGGTTGCTAGGGCATGGCTACGACATTGCCAGTCAACAAAGGGACATACCAAGCCTAGAGGAATTACAGCTTTGCACAGCTTTTACCTTGATCAACTTTATGTTCATGTACATTTTCAACAAAGATGCAAATCAACATTTGACTGGGGAAAAGCCAAGCCTCCATTCAGTATGCAAAATACAAAAATCTCAAGACCTAAACGCATTTCTAATTGCTTCTTTTGGTGGGGATCGATCTGTCAACCTTCCATTTGCCACTAATCCACTCAGCTGCTAGGTTAACAGTCACCAAAAGGAACATACTATGCTAAGAAGTTTTTTCACAGCCTACCACAACAGTCAACAGCTTGGCACCAAATAATACTAACGGATACAATAGGGGCTACACACCTTTGGTGCTTGGCCCCTAACAATAGTGAAGTTACAACAAGCTAGATATCAAGTAGTTCATTTTTAGTTCAGTCAGGTCACGTTAGTCAAGCTCACAAACAGCTGATGCTCAGCTGATTTATGACGTCTACAAATACAATTTAAACACATATCAAAGTGCTTCTTTTTAAGGCCATGGGTGCAAGTGTAACTTAAAGGAATATTCCAGGTTTAATACAAGTTAAGCTCAATTGACAGAATGACATAACGGTGATTAACACAAAAACTAATTTAGACTTGTCCCTCCTTTTTTTTTTTAAACAAAAGGCAAAAATCTGGGTTTCATTGGCTACATGTTTACATGCACTCATTTTCATCAATCCGAATAAATTCAATCTGATTGCAGATTCCTAATGTACTGTTTATATGTCCCATAAACTTTGCAATCCGATAAAAAATATTCATTTACATGTACATTACATGTATTCCGTACCAAACTTTTACGCATGCGAAGAGCATCAGTTGTTGCATTCTGAAGAATCAGAGAAAAGCTGAGAAAGTAAAAATGGCACCAAAGTCCATAATTGGTGTTTTTGCTTTGTTGAGATATCTAAAAAAAATATGCCAGAAAAGGTTTCTTCTTATATTACTCACTTTACTCTGCAAACAAAGAATTAGAAGTAGCATCTAATACCCTGTCTGACTTAACCATGTAATTGCCTCACGCCCATTCTTCCTCCAATCTAACCGCATCTCTGGATGCGAGAACGAAGTAAAGACAGGTGTGTGAGAGTTGTCTTTAAAGGAGTTTACAGATGTGGAATGGAAGCAAAATAATAGAGAATTTAAGCAACAGCTGCAGACGGGTCGCTATGCAAGAATCACTAAGCAATAATGATGGTGGAACAGAGCATTTAAACATCCAAGAAAAAAAGGTAGGCTATTTAAAACAGCAAGAGAAGGGATACTTGCAGTGTTAAATAACGGTCAGAAGAAGAGTTTTACTCTTGTACGATATAAATAGCCTACATCTAAAACATACAGTATGTTCACCTCCTTCGGTCGGATGGAAATATCATTTTCAGATCCAGCTCAATCGGATCATTTTTGTGTTTACATGAAGTCTTTTCAATCTGATTGATCTATCAGTTGAATTCTAAATTGATTATTTGGTTGAATTTAATGTGGCCTGTGAGGCATTTATAAAGGAATTGAATCAATCCATAAACCTTCAAAAATATAGCCACAAGTCAAGATGTAAAAATATGTGTGTTGAAATGATTTTTATATAAATTTTATATAAAGTGATAAAATTGCTTACTAAAGTTTTCTGTGTAAAGTTATAACCAATTTTCCAACTTAATTTGCTATGAAAATGTAACGTTAAAACCAAAAAAAAAATGCACAAATATATTGTCTCCTTTCACTTCCATGTTGGTGCCACACTGGAGAGCAGAGCATGTGAGCAGAGCGGTGATAATTCCACCTGAGTGGAGAGCGCATTTTTGAAGATTGTGCTCCGCTCTCTCAGGCCACTCAGTGCCCCTCGCTCAATCCAGAATGTGCTACGCGATGTGCTGGTTTGGGAACCTGTGAAATAAGCAATAGGCCTGAGGTTATATAGCTATAACATTGTTTTAGTGAAGTTACAAACATTATAACCTCAATAAATGCAAAGTATTAATCAAAGCTAAGAATGAAGATTCTTAGTGGTGGCGTGGTGGCGTAGTGGCTAAAGCACAGGGCTGTTAATCAGAGGGTCCCTGGTTCGAACCAGGGAGCAAGGCACTTAACTCCAGGTTGCTCCGGGGGGATTGTCCCTGTAATAAGTGCACTGTAAGTCGCTTTGGATAAAAGCGTCTGCCAAATGCATAAATATAAATGTAAATGTAAATGAAGATATTGAAAGGGAGTGTGGAGAGACTGTGAGAATTACGCGTCACATTGCCAGAGAGCATGGAGATGTGCTACACGACAGGGATGTTCACAGACATTTTGGGGGGCAGGGGCTCAAATGGAAAAAAAGGGCACTTCTCATAATTATTTATTTTAAAAAATATTTTAAACAAAATGATAAATATATTAACATAACTCTGACTTCCTTACCAATATATTTTAATACACTCACGCTGCCCCCGCGACCCGACTTCGGATAAGCGGTTGAAGATGGATGGATGGATGGATGGATGGACACTCACACAATTGTTTCATACTCAACAGAGTTCTACAAAATATTGCGATTATGCTCTATTTTGCTTCCATGTCTTCTTTTACTCTAAAGGAAAGAACACTTCCAAAATACACATTTAGATGGAGTTTGTTTTAAGCCTACTACCCTCTGTCTGTTTGCATCTGTAGAGTTCTTCTAAATCAACCAAAACAAGCTAATCTGCATATTTAAACATGACATTTCAGGAAGTCATTAACTGGGGAAGTTCTGTGGTGATATGCTTTAGTTTTTTGTTTATCCTATTCACCTGCAGTGCCTTGTCAAATGTATGCAAATTAGCAAATTTGTATTAGTTAACACCTAATTTGCATATCAATGTGGCGATTGAGATGATGTTATTAGACACAAATTTTACTGTATTCACCTGTAGTGTCTCCATTAAGTACAGTGCATTAGCCAGTATGGCCATGATATATTGCCTTAGCTAAACTTTAGCTTACTTATTATATTAGCTAGTAGCTCATGAGTTTACTATATTTGTCTTTTGGCTAATTAGCTGTAAATTCGAGGCACTGGTATGTTAGTCTTTTGTTCCACTCAACTACTCAACTCCACACAAGTGAAGAAAAACACAACTGGGAGAGGCTGCTGTCTGCATGTCTGTGTGGCTGATGTGCCCATGTGTGCTGCACTGCTGCGTGGCGACGTGGAGAGAGAAGTAGACAGACTAGACTAGAATAGACTAGATAATTAGACTTTTTCTGGTCGTGACCGAATGTTTTCGGTTCAGTACAATTACTTAAAAGAATACAATTAGGCGCCATCTGCAGGTGCAAAGCCGTAACTTGAAGACATGGTCAGTGAACAAATCAATGAACGAATCTGAAGAAAAATTTTAGTGAGTCAAAAAAATCATGTCACTGAAATAAATCAAAATTACCACCACTATTGTATAATAAAAACATATTGTAAGTTTGAGAACTCAAAACATGCTCCTCACTGCATTAGAAAAAGCATTAGTTGAAACCAAAATGCCAAAATGACTCGTTCTCTTCTTCCTCCACATTTTGACATCACACCGTTGTAGACATTTACATCTGACCGCTTCCACAAAAACACATCAAAGCCTATATTACCTTCTGTTGCCTGCCCAGTATCAGTGAGCAGTGAGATGTCAAAGTAAAAGCAGGTCAAGGGCAAATCATAACAGAGGGCATTTACTATCAAGTCTTAAGCAGTGTTTCTGAGAGAGGGTCAGAATGAGGGTAGAAAATGATCATGTTTTACAAAGGAATGTTTTTTGTGCAAAAAATCGTAACCGATGTTATAAATGAACATCAAGAAACACATTAAAATAATAAAAACAGCATTTTTTTACCCCTTCAAAGTTCTATCAAGTGTATTTTATGCAAGTGAACACTTGTACCATGTTGCACTACCATAAAAATTTGTGAAAATAATTCCATGTTATAAAATAAATCTAATTGATTTGTTTTGTTACCCCTGTGGGGTTTGATTTGTTGCTCTCTCCACTGTGTCCATGCATGGCTGCATAAATGGGTGGGGAGTTTGCCCAAAACAGAACCATTCTGCAAACACCAACAGGTTTCTTCAGTTGTCTATAAGTCAATAAATGTATTCATTTGATGGAAGTGGTCCTGATTGAAAAGCCTACTGTATGAACATCATTCAGCACAGACATGCTAATCTGTTGTCTTTATTGTTAGTGTTGTTACCTTCTAAACTGAAGTTGCCTTGAGGTGGATGTTGCAGTGTTAGGGTGCTTCCCGAAGGTGATGGACTTGTCCTTGAACTCCTGTCTTCTGCAAAGGCCCAGCTGTGCCTCCTCTGAATCTCATTGGAAAATCGAGGCACATATACTGGGATGTTCTCCGGCACAACCTGTACGAGAGGTGGAGGCAGCGGCTCCTGCCTATGATTGCCATACACTTGCAGGCATTGCTCCTCCAAAGCACCAATCGCCACCGACTGGTTATTAACCACTGCGGCCAGTGCAGAGTACCGCACTTCCAGTTCTCTGTAGTGTCCGGACAGTCGCAATGCCTCGGCTGTGGCATTGAGGATTCGTCCCTCCAGCTGTGCCAGCTCTAATGAATTATCACGTTTTCGAATAATTTCATGCAGCAACTGCATGTATAGCTGGGTAACACGGGAGTTCATGTTGCGTGACTCTTTGCGCAGAAGTTTCATTTCATTGACCATGTTTCCGTCCACGTCCACAATCAACCGGAGAGTGTCCATTTCACGTCTCTGCTTGGTTAGAAGTTCCCGAACATCAGCCATGTCCATGTGTGTTACACGGTCTTTATCTGGGAGAGAAGGACTCTGGCTTGCACAAATGGGCCCTGTGATCTTCTGCTCTGGGATCAGAAAGGTATAAGAGCACTTTTTAGGGGCCTCATCTGCTTCCTCTTCGGTGACCCTGCGTCTTCGAGTCAGGACAGATCCTTTGTATGTGCTCTTGCTTTGGACACATATGAGGACACAAATTAGTGCACAAAAGATCCAGGTTTGAGGACTCATGGCCGCTCTTCTCATCACAGCAGTTGAGAAAATCTGACCATCTACCCTGAGACAAAGACACCAAACAAATTTATTGTGCTACGTTTTCCCAGCGGCATATTTATGTTTTTTTGTTTATGTATTTCAGATTTGGCAAAGGTGGATATTTTTAATTCAGATAAAAATTTACATAATTAACGTACCCCAAATTAGCTTTAAACCTGTATAATTTAATTTCTTCTGCTCTTTTCCATAAAACAAAAGCATATAATATGTCATACTGACATAAGACTTTCAGTTTCAAGTTCAGTTATGAGACATGTGAGAACCAATCATGATCAGTGTGATTAGTTGGGTTTCCAGCTCATATTTTTATGCAAACTTTGGGATATTGCATAAAAAGTACTGGATAGAAACACCAATGTCATTAAAAATGTGATCTTGAAAATGTAAATAAAAGGTTTTATTCGATAACAATGGAAACACATGGAAATGGAAACACGTTTACTGAATATATGAAACTAATTTATATAGGACTATAGTCAGCATAATGTGGCTGATCCTAGAGTACTTGTCTCGGAAACAACATGCCAACTTGCCATGTAATCATGTTGCAACAACACAAGAATGAGTAAATGATGGCAGAAATTTCATTTTTGATTAAACTATACCTTTAAGGCAGTGGCTCTCAAATTTATTTGGACGAACGCCCCCTACTTTATTCCCGTGCCCCATTATGTGACAGAATTTCAAAGTGGAGTCATTGTATTACCAAAAAAAAAAAAATGTAATAAATAAATAAAACTCAATATTTGTATTATTTTCTTAATTTGCTCTAAGCAACTTTAATGCATTCCATAAATTAAATTTTTTTTTTTTTTTATCAAAATCAGCAGGATTAAGCATAATGAATGTGAGACCAAACCTTGCGTTTCTTCAATTTAAGCAGATGGAGGGCTATATTTGGGGCCTATAAAATTAAAATGTGAAGACGGTAACTAATAATAAAAGTGGTATTGTTATTATATTTCAAAAATAATTGAAAAGACCAATAATACTAGTCAAATAAAATAATAGTTTAATAATAAATTAGTTTTAATAATAAAACTAGTCAAACTCTCAAACAAAACAATTTTACCCTATTTTTTAGGATTTACATATTTCTTTTTCATCTAAAAAATTGTGTATTTTGCATTTTTGTATTTTGAAAATTTAAATGTATTTATTTATTTATTATAGTTTTAACAGTGGTATTTGTAACAAGACCATATTAAGCACATGGAAGCATGGATCTTCTTCACTACCGTGGTTAGATGTAACATGATTTCTATAAAACAAACTATGGTATTTTTGTAAGTACAAACATTAGGACTAATTAAAACATATGTTAAAACAATAAATACAAAATATAAACATTTAAAATTTTTAACAACATTTATTATATTCCCTCACTCCCCTAATGTAGCCTATGACAAATTTAATAAAGCTGAAGTATTGATATGATAATATGTATTCTGAATCTATTTCTGCTTAAAGTACAGTTAGTGTTACTATAGTAAATTCAAGGGTGGTAATGTAGAATTCTGTGCTGAAATCAAATGGTTTCCACATCTCACGCCGTGCTTCTCACCGGTTCTTGTAGAGTTGCAATGATCAGAGGTGCACGTTTAAGAGCTCAAGACCAGTCTGTGAGTAAAAACGCACCTGTTTTACTACTGTCAATTGACCGTTATCCACCTACAGAGCCATACAGGTGCATTAGCGGAGGATATCTATTTGACGCTGTTAAACCAGATACTTCAGATGCGTCATGTTGTAGAAATTTTGATACTCATTGATCAGTGATAGTCATTGCAAGGGAATGCCTCTGTGTCTGAGGAATGCAGAGGGGGAGGATCTGCTTTTGTTAAGAAACCTTGGGATAAAAGAGTATAAAATACAAGTCAGCCCTCCCTTTCTCTGTCTCACTCACGGCACAGATTAACTCCTGTGTAATGACTGGGTCCTTCTTGCAAGAATAAATTCTTTTAAAAGACTGTTTGATTCAGAGTGTCTCTTACGCAGTGATAATGGTTGGTTAATAATTTTTTTGCCACAACAATTTGGTGTCAGAATAGTGGGATTCCTTGGAAGTGCCTTCTGGACCTGAGTGTGGACGGTGTTTGGCCACCTGGACTGAGAAGTTCCAGCTCTACCTCGTAAGCTTAAGAGAGAGGGGCCGACCGCATCAGGGGCAGGAGAAACTCCACTGGAATCAAATTGAAAACGAACCTGTGGCAACCCAAATATCTCTGGTAAGGGACGACTAAATTATTTTCTTTTGGTATAAAAGTGAGTGAACCATGGTGGCTGGGACTGTTTATCTGTGGTGCGGGTACAAGAGGTTCTCGACCAGAGACTGAGACCTACGAACAGGTCAAGAGGTTTTCTAACAGAGACTGAGTTCTCGCAAAAATTGTTTAATAAGGTTAGCTGAAATACTGAGCACTGGAACGTACTCCAGAGAAAGATTTTGAGCAAACCGTAATTAACAAAGCACTAGGGAGTGCACCCTTTGCTGATCTTGGGTTAAGAAATCAGATCTGTTGGAGAGGTCCGACAGATTATTAGACGTGCGTCGAACGGTAAATCCACAGAGGAATAGAAACAGCCAGTATGGGGAAATCTCAAAGCAAGCTTGCCAAATTTGATACACCGGTTTTCTGTCAAATGAGAAAAAACTATAGGAGAAAGTGTATGCAGGACATAGAGAAATGTGAACAGACAGTGGGCTGTTCGATTAAGGAAGCAGATAGAAGAGAACAAAAGCAAATGCAGAAAAAATTAACATGTAGGATTGAAAAGTGTAGGGAAAAAAATAAAATAAAATGTGTGAAAGATCTGTCAGCACATGCAACGACGATTGTGCCGGCACCGCCGGCATATAATCATCACTATCCCATGGCGGAGCTGAAAGCCCTGAAGCTGAACCCCGACCTCGACTGCTCTCCGCCCAGAAGACAAGCACCACAAGCACCCGACTTGGACAGAGAAGGAGACCTGAATGAACTTTTTTCTGAGACCTGAGATTGCACAAGCAGTGAAAGCAAGTTACATTGAATGGAAGAGCGATTGACCTCCACCCTGGCACACGCTGTACATGCAGAGGAACAGCTGCTGACAAAGAAAGACAAAGTCAATGCGAAGGGAGAGAGAGATCTTCAGCTGGCGACTACAGTCTAATGTCAGTACATCGAAACCACAGCAGAAGTGGGCCGACAAAAAGAAGAGAGGCTACAGAAACCAGCGGAAGTGGAATTGCGGCTTGTGTGAGACTGACGACCATGAGCTCAGAGAATGCACGAAATGCAGGCTGAGGCAGAGAGCAGCGAGGGAGGGGGCCGGAGCACATGGCAATCGGCGAGAGGCTACACAAGAGGGAAGTGAAATTTTTTTAACCACACACACATACACTGATTTACATACTGCTCTCTGCAATGAAGACAATGCTTGCAAATCTTTCAGTGTGACTGATGAAGTTTTATGTGATAATGCTTCAGATGAATGTTTGAGAATGTACAAAAGTTCAGGGTTTTTACAAATGCCGAGATATCAAATGTTAGTTGAGGGGACATTAGTAAATTTTTTGGTAGATTCTGGGGCTAGCAATTTTACTATACGACCATGTGACTTGCCATGTGTCCCAAAATTGACAGGTTCAGTGCATAAAGAGCACTTTGGCCTAGGGCCATTTGGTTTCTGAAAAATTCACAGTGCCCTTAGAGTGAGAGTCGGAGAAGGGGAGAACATTTAAACATGCGTTTTTGTGTTCACCAGCTTGTCCGGTACCTCTAATGGCCAGAGATTTAATGTGTGAATTGAATTTGACCCTTACTTCCTTTGGAATTAGCATTGAGGAAGAACCACAAATATGTTGTTCTAAATTTGAACCGCAGTGGGCTTATGAATGGCGTGTGAAAAATGATGATTGGGCAAAAATGATCTTGAAATTGGCAAAAGATCGAACAATGTCATTTAACAAATGATGACGCCTGACCAATTGCATTGCACGTCACATGTCGTAATTGAACGGAAACCACAATATGAGGAGGGGTGGTTTAACGGGGCAGAAAATGAGAGTGTGGAATTTGATACGAATTTCTGGGCAGAAAATGTGTGTGCGCTCTCAGCCAAGGCCAAAGAGCAGCTGTGGGCAGATTTGGGCCCCTTTCTGAGAGACTGCATGAAAGGAACAAATTCAGTCTTTCAAAATTGCAGTTTGTGAAACAGGAAATAAAGTTTTTGGGACATGTTATCAGACCAAACAGTAAATCCATCTGTGACAAACGTGTACAGGCCACGTACAGTAATTTTCAGGAATGTGTGCTTTTTGTCGTATATTTATTCCTAATTATGCCATTCTTGAAGAGCCTTTGCGAGCCCTGATGACAGGGAAAGGGCTGAGGTCATGTGACAAGCTTGTTTGAACAAGCAAAGCCGAGGAGGCATTTGCTAACATGACGATTTTGGTGCTTTATGGCTCTGGCTCCCACTTTGGGCCTGCCAGATGTAAACAAACCATTTGTTCAGATGGTTGATGAGAAAAATGGGTTTATGACTTCTGTTCTTTTGCAGACTCATGGAGACAGACTGCGACCTGTGGCATATTTTTCAGCCAAACTTGATGCAGTAGCAGCAGGTCTACCACACTGTTTGAGGGCTGTGGCAGCTGCTGAACTGGCAGTACTGGCATCCAGGGAATTTGTGGGGTATTCTGATTTAACTTTGATGGTTCCACACGCAGTCTCCATGATTTTGCAAGAGCAGAGAACGTCACATTTATCTACAGCCCGATGGCAGAGGTACCACACAATTTTATTGGACATGCCAAACATAACTGTTAAAAGATGCACAACTTTGAATCCTACCACACTTCTCCCCACAGAGGAGGATGGTGAGGGACTTCACTGTTGTCTGTCAGCGCTTAAACAGGTGCGCACACCGCGTCTAGATCTATTAGACACGCTATTAGACAACTGTGACAATATCCTCTTTCCCAGATAGCAAAAAATGTCCGCATGGCTTCTTTTTGCCGCCGACCCTAAGCTGTCGGCTATAGTTGCGTCCCACTGGCGGGGATGAAACATTTGCCGCCGAATTTGTCACTCCCATTTCTTGCGAGATGCCGCCGGCGATCAGACGGCGGGATGACTGCTTCATTTTATCTGGCGGTTGCCTCGGGCTAATCGACCGCGTCCGGCTGGCGGCAAGCCGCTTTGAAATACAAGGACAGCTTAGACTCTCAAAATCAACCAGCCATGTTGGCTATTATTATTTTTGCTCCAAAGCCATTAGGGTTTATAACATAGTCTTGACTCTTGATTCCATGATAAGGTAAGGTTTAGGAAATTACATTTAAATTACTTTGAAACTCTGAAGCGATTGATTATACAGTAATATATGTAAAATATATTGAATTATTTTATGCACTTAGGTGAAAATTGTTTACATTTCTTTGACTGATGCACATTTGAGACATGCACCAATAAACCAAAAAAGAATTCCTTTTGTAAAACTTACTTGGCAATAAATATCTTTCTGATTCTGATTAGGTTTTAAAATAGATATTTAATTCATGGTATGAACAATTTAGCAGAATAAATTGATGAAGTTAGACATTTCACCAATGCCTGACTGTCAGTGAACGGTGAAAGACATCTGCAACATGGCCAAAATCTTGGGTAGGCCTATACTTTATATTTTTTTATTAATTTGCAACCATGTTGATATCTATCATAAACATGAAAATCCCCGTTTTGACGTGAAGGATAAACTCAATGAAAAAGCTAAATTATCCTCTGGTTTCACAGTTGCGCAGAAATTTTGTTTATGTCTTTAAATTTTTTCCAACCTCGATTTTTTTTAGTTATTTAACCTTTTACAAGTAAGGGATTCATTTGCAATTATGACCTGTACAAATGTTTAAGAAAGTGTTAAAGTCCCTGTATAGGCAATAAAAAAAAATCTAAACACATTATAAATGTTAAATGTATTGCTAAAACTCATTACAAAGACTGTGAACTGAAGTACTGAATAGCCTACGTGCACAAGCGTAGTGACGAACTTCCGCTGTCGCCAGAAGTCGGCATATCTTTATACGGTTTACTTGCGTGTCACCCAAAATGTCTGTTTTTACTCGATGTCTCCAGGAACTTCCAATAATTAGCGTCAGCAATGTTCATCGCATTGTTGATGCCTGGTCCCCTGCTCCGACAAGCAAGAGGGACAAGGGCTTTAAACTCTACATATCGAGTTATCTGCACAACTACAAGGGTAAGTATTTTAATCTAATGTGGTGTGCCGGCTAGTTCGCCACGTGTTCATTTGTAATGTAACGTTAGTATAGAAGCTTGTTTTTTCTTAGTTTTAAAGCAGACTGTGTGTTAATTTTTGTGATAATTGTAATATCAATTATATTAACTTGCTCTCCTCTCAGTTTCTAATAAAGATCAGGGTACAGGTGAAGTCACTGTCAGGACATTGTGTTACAGGTCCATGAGGAAAACAGAGAAGCTTGCCAAATTTGATACACTGGTTTTCTGTCAAATGAGAAAAAACTATAGGAGAAAATGTATGCAGGACATAGAGAAATGTGAACAGACAGTGGGCTGTTGGCTTAAGGAAACAGATAGAAGAGAACAAAAGCAAATGCAGAAAGAATTAACATGTAGGATTGAAAAGTGTAGGGAAAAAACTAAAATAAAATGTGTGAAAGATCTGTTTGTGTGTCAGCACATGCAACGACGATTGCCGCCGGCGGTGCGCCGTCAAACGTGTTTGCGATAATGCCATTCTGCCACTTCTACTGCCTCCGGAGCACCGCCAGCGGCCCGCCGACTCATTGCTATCTGGGTTGTGGATGGGTCGGCTTCCAAAGATCCACAAACAGGAAAGAATAAGGTTGGTTACACGATAACCACTGAATTTGAGGTCATGACATCTGGCAAACTGCCATAAAATTATTCAGCTCAGGCAACTGAGCTGGTTGCTTCAACAGAAGCATGTAAACTTAGGGCAGACAAATGTGTGACAATTTACACAGATTCGCATTATGCCTTTGGGGTAACACACGATTTTGGTGCTTTATGGAAGCACAGAACATTTTTGAAGTCAGATGGTCGTCCAATATTAAATGCATCTCTTGTGTCTGAGCTTTCGGAGGCCATTCTTTTACCAGACAAGGTTGCGATTTGCAAATGCGCACACTAACGATAACAGTTCAGTCTCAACAGGAAACGCACAAGCAGATGCGGCAGCGAAGGCCGTGGCAGCGATGGAGACAAAATAGACTACGTGTGCTATGATATCTGACAATAACCTCAACATTTCTTCTTGTTTACAGAGCATGCAAACTTTTTCCACAGGCAAGGAGAAAACCCGATGGAAGGCAGCTGGCTGTAGCTCTAAGGAGAATGTGTGGATGAGCTGTGATGGCATGCTTTGTTTACCCAAACACTTCTTTCCTCATTATGGAAAGTTGATACATGGGTTAGACCATGTATCAAAAGAGGGGATGGTTGTGCAAATGAAAGAATTGTGGTTTGCTGAAAATTTTTGCAAAAGATGTGTCATTTGTAACTCACACATAACGTGGCAAGAGGGATAAAAACACCTATAGTATCTCAACCACCATCAGGGGGGCCTTTTGAGTATCTGATGATAGATTTCATCGAGTTAACCCCTTGTGGGAAACAGAAATACTGCCTGGTGATGGTTGACATGTGGTCCAAATGGGTTGAGGCCTTCCCAACCTCGAAACAAGACTCGGCAGCAGTAGCGAAAGCTCTTTTAACCGAGATTGTTCCGAGATGGGGAATTCCAAGGAAAATCAGCTCGGACAATGGGACACACTTTGTTATTACAATGAAGTAATAAAGCAGGTGGGTCAGTTTTTGGGAATTGACATGAGAACACACTGCAGTTACCACGCCGCCAGTGGAGGCGCTGTTGAGAGGGAGAATCAAATGATCAAGAACAAATTGGCTAAGTGGTGTGAGGAAACTGGGCTCACATGGGTTAAAGCACTACCAATTGTTTTGATGTACACCAGAATGAGAAAAAGAGTCAAAACAAATTTAAGTCCATTTGAAATACTCTTTGGTAGACCACCGTTCATGGGAATAGAAAAGGGTAGACAAAGGCTGCCATCAACAGATCTGTGTGAGAATGAAATGTTGAATTATTGCAAAGAAATGTCTTCTCTGTTGTCCAATGTTTGTGTTCAGGTGAAAGCTGCTCAGGGGAAGGTTGCTAAAACCCTCCTGCATAAAATCAGGCCTGGCGATTTTGTTGTGATTCATAACCTGAGGAGAAAGAGCTGGAAGGCGAAAAGGTGGCTGGCACCATTCCAAGTGCTACTAACGACTCACACGGCAGTGAAGGTTGCAGAGAGAGCTACGTGGGTTCATGCCAACCATTGCAGGAAAGTTCCGGCCACATCGCAGGAGAATCAGCAACAGGAAGAGATTGTGCCGAGTGAATGTCAATAAACGCCGAGATCAAGTTTGAACACCAAGCACCACTATCAGTGGAAGAGCAAGGCCAACCACAGAGAATAACACGGCCTGTGTGCAGAGCGGACCCCATCGTGTGGTCACAAGCAGTAATCATCGTGAAAAGATACGAACTGAAAATAATTCAAGGATTATTAACAACAGACCCCTGCATTCTAGCTGTGTGTGTTTAAGAGGAGCCAGGTACAAGAAGAAGAGGCAGGCAGCCCTAGTTGTGGAAACAGCATCCGGCTAGGCATCGTTAATCAGCAGAACAGATAAGACTCTGAGTGCGTCAAAGACTGAACTCCTTCACACATTCTTGTCACACAGCTGCAGTACTGATCTAGCAAACGGAAGAAATGGAGACCCATTCCCCATTCAGAGTGCGTGGAATGTGAGGTCTGGGTAAGAGTATGTGCATAATGACTTTGCTTGCAGTGACAATTTGTATGATATTACTGCATCTTACCGAGGGCCTGAGAGTGTTATCAACAGAAAACCACACCAACTGGACTGAGACAACTGCAACAAACAATACCATCCGACGTGTCAAGAGAAGCGTATTTATGTTCGTGGAGCCAACGCATGGCCTGAAAGGAGAAATCATCATGATTCAAGAAGGAACAAATGTGACTTTCAACTGCAACCCATTTCAAAGGAACTGTCCGAACTGTGAGGGACGCAGCGAAGAGTGTGCAC
Source organism: Xyrauchen texanus (assembly GCF_025860055.1). Lineage (NCBI taxonomy): Eukaryota > Metazoa > Chordata > Actinopteri > Cypriniformes > Catostomidae > Xyrauchen > Xyrauchen texanus. The sequence goes on along the minus strand of NC_068284.1, from coordinate 4,484,037 downwards.
CTTTCTGTGTCTGCAGAGATCCATGCAAGTGGGGCGACGTGAAAGCATACTACTACGACTAAAAGAAGGGAAAGAAAGAAATGTTGACATTTTGCATGGGGTTTTACCAAAGCACTATAAATGTGGGGTGGTCATTGTTCTTAGGGGTGGGTACAACGGTAACAATTAATAAGATAAATGGGCTAGCATGGACATTATTAGCAATAGCTAATAGCACAGAAAATGCTTTGACAATGATAAATGATGAAATGAAACAGTTAAGAGATGCGGTCATTCAAAACAGAGAAAGGGGGAGTTTGCAAAATGTTGGGAATGTCTTGTTGTTTCAATATTCCAGATTATAGCGACAACATCACGAATGTAATTGAACACATGAGAAAAGCCGTACAGGAGCCAGAACATGTTGAGAGTACATGGGTTACTTGGTTTATGAATCTCTTGGGAGGATGGGGGTATTGGCTGATTCAAACTGTGTTACCAATTGCCGTGATAGGACTGTTGTTATTGTTATGTTTACCATGCATTATAACGTGTGTTTCCAGCTCAGTACAGAGACTGGTTAAAGCAGGGATGTCTGTTCAAATGGTAAAAATTACAGTATATCCAGAGGATGATGAACACAAATATGATGATACGAGTAGCGAGAGCTACTGTGAAATGTGTTAAAATTAGGTATGTCTTTCCTTTCTGAGAATGTTTTGATATGTAAAGAGGGTTATAAGCAGTGGTCATCCGTGTTACGAGATGACGTACAAGGAGAGGGTTTGAAATGAGGGATTTTATTCTACTTTTATTCTTTGTATTTTTATAACCAAAATGTTAAATTGATGTGTTTTTCCTACTTAATCTGTACACTATTTCTTGTTTATACTGAGGTGACTGAGGGTCTGATTTTATGCAGAAGCGCAGTAACAGTGTTTACTCATTTAGCCCGGCTTCAGATAAAGTCTTTACTTGCTTGCTAATACTTAGGGGACTATCCCCACAAAAAACAGCCTAAGCTTTTTACTTTTTCCAAATGTTATTTCACAAATGTTTAATAGAGTGATCATTTATGTGAAAATGAGAGATGAAGAGTGTAAGTGTGATGATATGACTTAAAATTTGTCTTATTGTTCATTATTGTGATTGAGTAATCTGAATGATAAAAAGCGGGGAATTGTTGTAGAAATTTTGATACTAATTGATCAGTGATAGTCATTGCAAGGGAATGCCTCTGTGTCTGAGGAATGCAGAGGGGGAGGATCTGCTTTTGTTAAGAAACCTTGGGATAATAGAGTATAAAATACAAGTCAGCCCTCCCTTTCTCTGTCTCACTCAAGGCACAGATTAACTCCTGTGTAATGACTGGGTCCTTCTTGCAAGAATAAATTCTTTTAAAAGACTGTTTTATTCAGAGTGTCTCTTACGCAGTGATAATGGTTGGTTAATAATTTTTTTGCCACAACAGTCACTAGATTTCAGAATCAGATGAATCGTGGTATAAATGCATTCTGACCCGTATAATGGTGTCTAGATAAACATTTGAATGCAAACAGGAATTTGAGGATAGATTTGATTAACATGACTGATAAATGCCCCCATTTGTAACCTAACGCCCCCCTCTCTAATAATTTGCTCTCAGCACCCACTCGCAGCCTTTGAACACCCACTGGGGGGTGGTTCTGCCCCTGTTGAGAACCCCTGCTTTAAGGCATTTGTATGTTTGTGATGTGGGTTTTTTCTGTGTCCAAACAGAAACATAATTGTAATTTTGTACAATATATGCATATTCTGAAAATCACATGCAGAGGTTTGTTTACCCATCATGCTAAACTTTATCTAACACCTCAGTGAATTTGGTTTCTTTTTAGTATCCCAATTTCTTTCCTATCTCTGGTCTCCCTGCACTCATGAAAGTTTTGGTTTCTCTTAAAGAAACTCTGACTTCTTCAAAGTGTGTTACCTTTCAAGTTTTTTCAGTAAGTCTAACAGTATCCCACTAATGGAAGAGAGTGTATTTAGGTAATTCATAAGTGTACATGTTTTTCAAAATTTTGATATTTCTTGTCATTTGTAATGTTTCAATGCTGCAAACTGCAACATGTATAGAAATTAGGTGTTACATGTCAGTAATGTTAATGTAAATCTTTTATCGATTACACGATTTCCTTGGAGCAAAGCTATCATTTTTACAACAAAATAAGAATGTTATGAGTATGATACTATTGATTTCACTATATAAGGATACACATTAAATAGTATTGCAGGCATATCACCAGCAGAGGTTCATTGAACCTCCAAAGCTTTCCAAAATAGTATTTGAATTTGTATTGCACTTTTCACAATCACATTGTTTCAAAGCAGGTTTACAAAGAATTATGCTGTTATGTCTGTAATGTTTCAAAGTCCTCAATGAGCAGTTTCATTAAAAGAAAAAATCTTAAAGTTAATATAAATAAAACTTAAAGGATTGTCTGTGCAGGAAATATGAGAGAACTATGTGATTGCACATGAGTTTTGAATCAAGTTTTGCTGACAGTGCGAAAATCAACTGAGCAGACCTCAACCTCACTCTGCCCCGGCACAGCTTTACAGCTTTTAAATTCAAAGTCGGACTGTTACAAAGAATGGGAAAACTGAGCAGTTCTTATTTCTGTGGTTTTGTCAAAATGTTCAGGACTGGCTGCTTTAGTATTTTCCATCATGAAAACTGCTTTGGCAGAGGTGTACTCTTTCACATTGTCAAGACAACAGAAAGAGGGAGAAAAAGGGTCCGGTTACCATCCTGAGTCAAAGAAAATAAATTAGGTCAAAGTTGCTCCTGTGCAAACTATTTTTGGTGTGGTAAATCAAAACCTCCTAGTTCATAAAGATATATTAATAGAGTTATTCAGAATAAGAGACTGAGAGACTGATCAGAAATTAAAGAGTCAACAAGAAGGAAAGGTTTATAGCTTTAGTATGCAACACAACAATTAGAGTTTGGTCTGTTGAATTAAATATTGAATTAGGCTACATTCAACAAATTGTTTTTTTGTTTTTTGTTTTTTTTAGAAAAAGAAGCATTTGAAGATACAAGCACATTGTGACATATTATAGTTTGAGATTGTGCATGTCAGGTGAATGAGTCTATGATCCAATTTATACCTGAAAATTGACAATGAGCAAAACATTTTGAAAGATTAACTAAGATTTTTTGGAAATAGAAGTTTTCTGCAAGGAAATGTTGGCCCCTTTTTTTAATCTGTTACATTCAATAGTAGAGTGCAAACAGTCATTGTGCATCAGTTCTAGAAGGAATTTGTCAAGTAAGTTTGTGATTGAAATGGCCACACTCGTCAGGAGTGCACAAACTTAACAACAAACAACTGTGAACAACTGTTGGTATATTTACAATATACAGTGGCAAGAAAAAGTATGTGAACCCTTTGGAATTACCTGCGTTTATGGATAAATTTGTCTTAAAATCTAGTTTGATCTTCATCTCAAATACTGAATAATGAACAAACACACTCTGTTTTAACTATCCATCCATCCATCCATCCATCTTCAACCGCTTATCCGAAGTCGGGTCGCGGGGGCAGCTGCTCCAACAGGGGGCCCCAAACTTCCCTATCCCGAGCCACATTAACCAACTCTGACTGGGGGACCCCGAGGCGTTCCCAGGCCAGTGTGGAGATGTAATCTCTCCACCTAGTCCTGGGTCTTCCCCGAGGCCTCCTCCCAACTGGACGTGCCTGAAACACCTCCCTAGGGAGGCGGCCAGGGGGCATCCTTACCAGATGCCCAAACCACCTCAACTGACTCCTTTCAACGCAAAGGAGCAGCGGCTCTACTCCGAGCTCCTCACGGATGACTGAGCTCCTCACCCTATCTCTAAGGGAGGGTGCGTACTCCAGGTAGGGAATGAGGTTTTGCCCCAAGTGAAGGAGTTCAAGTACCTCGGGGTCTTGTTCACGAGTGAGGGGACAATGGAGCAGGAGGTTGGCCGGAGAATCGGGGCAGCGGGGGCGGTATTGCACTCGCTCTATCGCACCGTTGTCACGAAAAGAGAGCTGAGCCGAAAGGCAAAGCTCTCGATCTACCGGTCAATTTTTGTTCCTACCCTCACCTATGGTCATGAAGGTTGGGTCATGACCGAAAGAACTAGGTCGCGAGTACAAGCGGCCGAAATGGGCTTCCTCAGAAGGGTGGCGGGCTTCTCCCTTAGAGATAGGGTGAGGAGCTCAGTCATCCGTGAGGAGCTCGGAGTAGAGCCGCTGCTCCTTTGCGCTGTTTTAACTAATAACACACATATTATTGTATTGTTCTTGTACATATTGAATACATCATTCAAACATGCACTGTGCTATTTGGAAAAAGTATCTGAACCCCTAGGCTAATGTTGTCAACAATAACTAATAAGAGTCAGGAGTTGGCAAACCTGGCATCCAATTAATGAAATGAGATTGGAGGTGTGGTTTAGAGATTCTTTGACTAATTAAAAGTACAAAAATATTTTGAATTTGCTATTCACAAGAAGCATCTGCTGCCTCATTATAAGAGATCTCAGACTTTATACGATCAAGAATCATTGGTTTATATAAAGCTGGAAAGGGTTACAAAGTTATCTCGTAGAGCTTAGATATTCATCTTTCCATAGTAAAATAAATTGTCTATAAATGGAGACAATATAGTTCTGTGGCTACTCTCCCTAGAAGTGGCCGTCCAGCCAAGATGAATCAAAGGGCACACTGCAGAATGCTCAGTGAGTTAAAAAAGAGTGACAGCTAAAGACTTGAAACATTGAAAATGGTTAACATCTCTGTCTACTAAGTGGAAAACATTAAATAGACATGGTGTCCATGGTAGGACAAAACGAAGGAAGCTGCTGCTTTCCAAAAAAAACAAAACATTGCTGCACACCTGAAATTTGCCAAAAGCCACATTGACACTCCACAACGCAACTGGGAAAATGTTTTGTGGAATAATTAATTGTATAGGAAGAACATGCAGAACTATGAAAGGTGTAAAAATGGCCCAGCATACCAACATGAAAACATCATCCCAGTGGTTAAGTACGGTGGAGGGAGCATCATAATTTGGAGCTGCTTTGCTACTTCAGGACCTGGACCATGATCAAGGGAAAAATTAATTCCCAAGTTTATCAAGATATCCTACAGGATAATGTCACGATAGCTGTGCACCAACTGAAGCTCAGTAGATGTTTGGTGATGCTGCAGGACAATGACCCTAAACATTGAAGTAAATCCACTACAGAATGGCTTCAAAAAAAGAAAATCCACCTATTGGAATGGCCTAATCAGAGCCCAGGCCTTAACCCAATAGAGATGCTGTGGAATGACCTCAAGAGAGCCATTCATACCAGACATCCTAAGAACATGGATGAAATGAAGTAGTTCTGAAAGGAAGAATGGTCCAAAATTCCTTCTGAACAAAAATTCCTTCTGAATGTTGTTCAAGTTACACAGCTGCCGGAAATGCTCAGTTGAAGTTATTGCTGCAAAAGGAGGATTGACCAGTTATTAAATCCAAGGGTTCACCTACATTTTCCACAACACTGTGAATGTTTAATGGGATGTGTTCAGTAAAGATATGAAAGATTATAATTGTTTGTGTGTTGTTAACTTAAGCACATTGTGTTTGTCTATACCTATGGTACTCAACATAAAATTATGAAATGCTTATTAATTTTGAGGCATCAATTTTCTAGAGAATGTATTCTCTGTATTTATAATACAGGTGCTGCTGATGAACCTGGAGCTTGCCACTAAGAGATGGGGCCTTACCATCAGCTCAACCAAAACTAAGCACCTTATGTACCATCGGACACTCCACCCCCACAGCTCCCAATTGGTGATTGGGCAGTTGTGGAGAGAGTGGAGTGTTTTACATACCTGACAGTGTGCTTATGACCAGCTCTGGTTTGACAGCAGAGGTCTCACTCCGAATCAGTCAAGCAGCATTATCTTTTCATCGTAACGCTGTGTGGAAGCTACACGGTTTGTCCCTCTGCATGAAGCTTCAGGTATTTTCGGCCATGGTCATTCCCTCCCTTCTCTAAGCTTGTGAAACATGGACCCCGTTAATGGAACATCTTCACTGGTTAGAAACATTTAGGCTGGCCTACCTACGATCCATCCTGGGTTTAACCAGGCTGGATTGTGTGAAGAGCTCACAAATCCTTGAAAGATCTGGTCAAAGTCCCATCGGTGAGCTCCTCTAGCAGGCAAGGCTGCATTAGCTGGGCCATGTAGCCCGCATGCCCAGCCACTTTATGCCTAAACATCTTTTGTTCGGCCGGCTTGAGGGTGCTAAATGGGCACAGCATGGGCTGGAGAAGAGATGGACTGATGTGGTACAGGAGGATGTGGAGCTGAGTGGATTTGCCGCTGACAGGTGGTCCATCAGCCAATCGTCTCAGTCAGATGACCTGTGGCATCTGGGTCTGCCCCCCTGACCTCCTGCCAGCAGGCTTTCGACACTTCACGTGGCCTCAAGGTGCACATAACCTGGCACAAGTGTTGTGGTGATGTCACCGCCACTTAATGGCGAATGGTGGTTGTTGTTGTTGTTGTTGTGTATGTGTGGATTTAGGTGGTTTATGAGGACTTTTTTTAGGTTATAAACAGGTAATTACAAGGGTATTATGCTATAAAATGTGGTTTATGAGAACGTTTCTAGTGTCTCCCTAATTCAAATCGCTTAAAAAACATACTAAATTATGTTTTTGTAAAAATGCAGAAAGTTTTTTGTGAGGGTTAGGTTTAGCTGACAGAATCTATAGTTATTACAGTATAAAAATCATTATGTCTATGGAGAGTCCTCATATTGATAGCTGCACCAACTGGTGTGTGTGTGTGTTTGTATACTAGGTGGCCAGAGTGTCATGACAATATTTGACAATATTTGACAACAGAACAGATCATCATATTTCTATTTATGGCAATTCTTTTTTTAATTGTACATTGTCATTTTTTCAAGTGGTGCATTCCGCAGCAGTATATGGCCAACTTGTAAAAGTGTTTTAAATCTATTAAAGCAAACAAACAAAATACATATTGGCCTATATTATAATCAATATAATAATAGTATATCAGAGTTTTTGTTTAAAGAACCTCACTTTTACAAGAATTTTGCTATATATCTATATATAATGTTTTATTTTACTTGTATTAATTACACTTGTCCATGATGTATTAAATAGCATATAGCATTGTCTGTTCACCTCATTAATATAAAAAGATAATTAAATATGTTTTAATAAAAAACTTTTATTAAAAAACAAGTGTGGCCCGTGAGGCTAAAGGGTTCCTTTATTATTCATATTATTATTATTATTAATATTATTATTATTGAAACAGCAAACATGGTAAACATGTTCAAATATAATACAGATATTGCAAAAGGCAAAAAAAGACAACAATTATATATCTGTTAACTTATTTAATTTAAAAAAAATTATCTTTGTGCTTCACTGTTTTTGAATACCTTTATCATCTTATGATAACACTGTAGTTCTATCAGTGCATTGAAGTTGGGTTTATTGACCATTTCATGTTACGTACAAAGTATCTCCCATAAATAATTTGTTATGTACGAAAGGTTGGCATCTTTGTTAAAAGATGTGTATCTGTGTTGAAAATTAAGTAATACATTGTTTTCTTCAAGACACATTGTATATTTTTCAACAGACAAATTGAGAGTCATCATTCCAAAATATTTTTACAAAGTGGCAGTTCCAAAACTAACGGGATAATGTTTCTGTATCATCTTTATAGAATGCAACTTTATCATGACTAAAGGGATCCTGGCCTTTCAAAATTGAGTACACTTGGTTTATACTTGTGACTTTAATGAAGATATCACATTTTATTACCAATCAATGCAGAAAACCATCTGCTAATTCCAAAGGGTTCACATACTTTTTTGTCCACTGTACGTTTGGTAACACCAGACTTGGGGAGTAATAGATTACTTGTAACATTGTTAGGTAATCAAGATACAAAAAACAATAATCCGTAACAGTTACATAAAACCCATCATAATCGTGAGCGATTGTTTAGATGCGTTCTCTTCAGGTTCTCTCTCGTGACTCACTTGACGCAAATAAAACCTGTCTCACATCAGCGTTCGAAACATAGAATACGCCATAAACTGATATCTGGTGATATTTGACTTTGGATCATGAGCAAACAGAGGAAAAACACTCTCCAGCATTTAATTATGACAATAATAAAGATGATGATAACATATGATCTATCAATTGAATATAGTCTGAAGATGATGAATAGTGCAAATTACAGTTGCCTATACACACTAACTGCAATACATGTTGAATTACACTTTGCAGTGTTTTTGTATCTGAGGTACATCCTGTCAAACTCATAAGATTTCTTTAAAAATACTGAGTTGTACATTAACAGCTCATTTTTTGTTTTCTTTGTAGGGTGCAGTGTACATGTTCATAATTTAAAGTTAGAGATCATTTTAATTTGATCTTGACTTTATGTACATGTGTACTTGTGGTAATCCAAAACTAATGAAAAAGAATCTGATGACATTACTTCCATATTTCTGTAATTGGATTATGTTACTGATTACATGTATTGTTAATTAATCAGTAATCTGTAACGTATTACATTAAAGAAGTAACCCTCCCAACCCTGGGTAACAGTTTCTGTTAATGTTAGGGTTTTATAAAAGGGTTAATTAAAGGTGCTGTTAGCGATTTTATCCGTTCAAGAATTTCAAGAAGCTGAGCCGTTGGATTAGCCACACCCCCTCTTTCCAAAACTATGCACTCCAAAGACACCAAGATTACATTTAATGAGATGGAACGGTTGTCTTAGCCTAGCGGGCTGTGCTCATGACATATAATGCTGATGCATCACGGGTGACTTGAGTACCAGTCCCGGCTCATGAGGCCCTTTCCCATTCCCACTCTTATCACCTCTCCACTGTCCTCTTGCTAATAAAGCCAGAAAAGGCAAAGTAGCACCTTCAACTGACAACTGTTATGAGTAACATGGCATTAAAATGGCATTTAAGCCTGAATAATTTGCTGCAACTACAACACTGTGAGAAACCGAAAAAGTATTAACTGGCAGAGACTGCAGCCCACAAACACATTTTTGTTTGGTTTTTACTGAATCTAGTGCTGTCACAGAGGCCGGTAAGATATTTCGCAACACTTATTTCATTAATATATTTCAGGGAGTAAGAATTGTTTTTGCATACCTTTTCATGAAAAAAATTGCTTACAGCACCTTAAATGACTGTAGTACAAATGTAATATAATTAATTGATGTGCAGTTATAACAACATGGAACAGAAGGGCAACTTTGATGCAGTGCATGCCAAATAGTGAGCCATTTTACCTCACATGTTATCAATGCTTTATAAAGAAGATTATTCATTCTTAATTTAACCAACAACATAAAACGCCACAATTAATGATTTATGTGCAAGAATTTTTATGGGTTTCGCCTCAAAGCGATTTCAACTTCAAATGGATCTATAAATAAATGGAAATATAAATTTACATCGAAGTAAAAAAAAAAATGGCGCTCTGCCTCCTCATGTGAAAGTCACGGCAGTCCATAAAAATAAACTTCCTTTTGTTCACTTTTTGTTTGTAAAATGTGCTTGCTTTATTTCTTTAAAAAAATTAATTCCACTTAAATTCCATATGCTGTTGTTATATAATGAGAAGATATTCTTAGTTTTTATTAATTGTTTTAGGCTTAAAAGTGTCAAAATACTTTTGGGGCTCTGTATGTGTTGAACATGTAATATATACCGTCTGTAAACATACATATTATCTTGATTTCACAACTATGTCATTGAAATATAACTTACTACATGTTGCATACATGTGTTCAGTATTACAGTATAAGCTATATTGAGCTAAGTGACATTATTTGTTCAAGTACCAGAGATTTTACAAATTTGCTAAATTTTCACTATTACATAATTAAACCAAGAGCAGAGACAGACAGGACTGTGGTCATACCTCCAACCCAAAATGGGAATTCCACATCACCCAATCTGTAGTAACATTTTACTTAGGAATTTATTAAGATATCCATAAATAGAAGCTTTTAGTTTAATATTTTTAGCTGTTAATAGCTGTTTATTTCTTTGCCCATTACAAATGCAACAGAAGTATAAAAAGAAGTGAGCTCTATGTATTGTGTTACATGTAAATAAAATATAAATACTCAAAATGTGAAGCTACACATACATTTAGTAAGGAAATTAACAGACACTAACCTCTGTGTTCTTTCGATAAGCAGTGTCGTTCCTCTGTCTGAGTCTCACATTCAAGAAAATTATGGTCTGTCGTTCCACATCTCTTACTTTCCTTCTGCTACAGATGACCAGAAAACTCTTGGGTGTTATGTGTGTGCGTGTGTGTGTGTGTGTGTGTGTGTGTGTGTGTGTGTGTGAGTGAGTGCGTGCGTGCGTGTGTGTGTGAAAATTATACAGAAAACATTACAGGAGAATCAGTAAGTGTAGCACAGTGTACAGTCAGTAAATGCACAGTTAAACAGAAGTGTTTTTAGTCTGGAATTTAATGTGGCTACTGTTGGAGCACATCTATCCCTTTCTGGAAGCTGGTTTCATTTGTGGGTGGCATAACGGCTAAATGCAGTTTCATCTTGTTTTGGGTGAACCCTTTGTTATTTCTAACTGACTTGAAGCCCATGCATTAATGCAGCCGTGCACAGTTCTTAACAATATGACATAATAAATGTATTTGAGCTTATTTCATTATTTTAGGATATTTTACATATTCTATTTGTCGCAATAAAGTTTTTGAGCTTTGTTAATGATTTTTGTTAGGAAATTTCATGGTTTTAGCAGCTTTGCAGGGCAACATTGCAGACCCCAAAAACAATAGTCTGTGCTTCCCAACTTTTGAAAAGCACCAGCCTCCACTGACCTCCATTGACATGTACTGTATGTTACTTGTGTTGTCATAATCGTGGCAAAAATAGTCCTGTCCCTGTAGTTTATTGATTGGTTTCAGCGCATAGACTTAATATATGGCTTATAATAAAGAACACTTGTCCACAGCATGGCTCCCTCATCCATAATTTGTAAACGCAAAGTACTCTGTGCTCACTTTATTTATCACTTTAATCCATGTATTTCTTTATTTCCACAGACCCTGGACACAGGTTAGATACGGTTGTTTTAATAGTCCTGCACAAAACTCTTAATGAATGGGTATATGCTGCATGTGTTTTCAAATGAGTAATATGATTATCAGATAGAGTCTTCAGTTAGATGTGTAAATTCATGATTCTACTCCTCTTCGAGTGCAGGCTTCAGAAGAAGAATTACATTTTCATAATTTTCCAGAAAGTGAAAGAACTGGGCTGTTTACAGCACATTGGCACAGAACTATTTCATGACTGAAGACACCAGCCAATCCTGGCACCATGCCCAAAATCACCATATTGCACTATTCAACGCCTGTAAAATAAACAGGCCTCTGCAAGAAGTCACTTGTGAATAGGTTTGTGTGTTTAGCATCATTCCTCTTGAGACTGTAAGAAAATGTTGGTGTCATAACAAATGAATTACAGAAATCCGGTCATAGAAGTTTCTCTTATGCAGAATTCACCAGAGGGAAAAATCATAAAGATTTTTCCCTCTAGTCGGTTGGTATATGTCATAAAGTTTTTTTCCATTAAGCCCACCTTAAGCAGCTCAGCTCATTCCATCTAGAAGCAGAATTATGCTTTAATATGTCTTAGCTCCCCATGATTTATCTTCCACCTTTTCCTCAAGTGGTCTTCTGTTTTTTGTTATTCTTGACTGCATTTAAACACACTAATCTTAAATGTGCCGTATGTACCAATTTTCATGTAATATTCAACTTTATTTTTCCAAAGTGTGAACGGCATGTAATGCAACTAAAAATATGATTTCCTAGGTTGCCTATTAAAGCCTGTAGACTGATTTTCATGCAAAGGGAGCGGCTCGGTTTTGCCAGAAAAATCCAAAGAATGTGACGTTTATGCACGCTCCCAAGAGCCTTTCCACGGTGCTTCCGCTATTCAACAGTGACAACAAACTGCAACACTTGGTAACGTTATCTTTTAGATGGAATCCAGCAAACGGCTGTCTCCCAGCACAACACCGACTCCTACACAAACTCAGAGTAAGCCAAAAAAAAACTACTTTTATCTACCGAATCCCATCTGGCTAAGCGAGAACATGATCATGGTTGAGCGAAAACTAGAGTGAACATCGGCAGGGCATTTGATTCCTGGTGGGACCTTCATTCGGTTTACGGGATCAAATCCGACCCTGAATTGGCGTCCTTCTTATTGGACAGGTAAGCATATATAACTGCAAAGCATGTGAAATATAGTTCCATAAGGACTGATCTGTGTAATTTTAGCTAACTTGATCTTGCCTGCTAACGATTACACATTGCAAGCTACATTGCTTCGTAACTTTCAAATAATTTCAACAATCTTCTCTTTATAATAAAAGTCAGGTATACAGGATAAATTTAAGCAAATACACTGGTTTCTTATTCGTAGTACAACATATGGCATACAAAACATACAATAGTGCAACATAACTGCAGTGCAACAGTAAACTGTCTGGTATAGTTCTGTAGTATATGTAGCTCTATGTGTGTATCAGTATGCTATGTTAGCTGACAAGTAGTTTTAGTTTAGTATCAAAGTTTTTTAGCTAAACAATCATGACTGTTATTTTAATTATGCTACCTCATCTTTCAATCTGTCATTGTTTTGGTCGATGCTCGCTCGTGTCCTTATGGAGTGTGTTTATACCAGCAACAGATAGCTGGCTGCAGATCACTTAACAGCCACAGGTGTCATTAAAAACAAGGATTTCTGAATCTTACATACTGCACTTTTAAACATAAATGTATCCATTTAGTAACTCTAGCCTGTACAGTGACTGTCCACTCCCACTATCAAGCATGTACCCACTGCTGGTGTAGGACTGTATATATTCAAACTCTAAAATAATCTTTACGCTTCAATGAAAGTTTCAATCAGCGCTTTAACCAAGGTTTGCTAATACATATAAACAGCAGATATACAACTTAGCTACTGCCATGCACTGAATAACTTAGTAAGGTTGGTAACGTCACTACTTTTTGTTTTCTCCCCAACACTAGATCTTTGACATAAGCTTGGTTTCCATCCAACTATTCAGAAAACCTGAATGGAAAAAGCTTTATATGCAAACAGACTCTCAAACTTAAAAGTTTATGCAATATGATGAGGTGGATTTGAGTTGAAGATTCAGCATAATTTAAAATGTGCATTAAGGTGATGAAAACAGTTAATTTGCATTACAGATGACATGTTATGACTATTTGTAAACCGCGAAGGAACTGCGGAAGGCTTTTTTTTTTTAAAAGACACTGTGCATATATGTTTTATATGTTAGAACAATAAAACATATATTTTTAAGTTTTAGTTGAACACAAAATCCATGCCTCTCTCCTTGCGAATGAACATCTCCGTCACTTTGTTGTAAAAGTCGTCCGCTTGTTGAAGTTTTGATAGCCTCTCTTTCTCAGTTCCATTGAAATCAATTTGGCCAAATATGTATAGGTCGTTGATGCTTTCACTGCAGATATCGCTTAATAACGCATTAGTTGCACAAAACTGAAATCTAGCCTATCATATAGCGTGACTGGAGGAAGGAGCTTCTGATTGGCTTACTCGTTTTGGTAAGCATGCTTCCCTTGGCCATTTGAAGTAGGCGGCGTGATTCAATTTGAATGAAAGGGCGGTAAACACTGGAATCAGAGAAATCATAACATAAAATGCTTATACCTGAGGGTGGTGCCAAAGTGAATAAATTAATTACTGTCTGTGCATCTCAAGTGAGAGGAATGATGACGAATTTGAACGAAAACAGTAGTTTATATTAACAATTATATTTAAATATTTCATATTGTCATTTTTCTTTTCAACCTTCTGTTAGGTATGCACTGCTTACTTTGCTTATATGGTCAGCACATCCCTGGTATAGGTGTGCGATTGCTTGATGTGACTAGACTGACCATGGCACACAATTCTTCAAACTTAGTGTTTGTTGGATGGAAGTGCTTAACACACACTCGTCATAGAATTGAGTCCTTACAACCGCCTGAACTGTATTGAGTGCGGGCGTTTCCAGGTATATGAAAGCTGGTGGCATATGGGAATAGCCATTTGAGCCCTTATTATGTGAATTATTGCACATATTCTGCAACGTCTCATTTCTGCAATGTACAATTGCTCTATTACAGCTAATACAATTCTCCCCACTGCAAGAGGTCATTCAGCTGTTCCATGACAAAAGGCAGGCTTCCTCAAATTAATGTGCATATCACAATTGATAAAAGCATGCAATATTGCATATTTTCTTTTGCCAAATTTTCAGATGTGAGCATAAATAAATATGAAACAATTGGATGGAAACCCAGCTATGGAAGTGGTGGTCTGACCCTTTTCGGAAGGCAGCGATATGAACTCCTGAATGTTGCTGAAAATACATATGACCTGGTCTGTATGTGATACATGATTTAATGTATGCTATACAAGAGATACATGTAGATTGTTTGATGATGCTTCTAACTTGCATGTTATTGGCTTGAAACATGTGCAGGCTTTCATAGAAAACTCTGGCTGACTATGGCTCTACACTCTCACAGTTCATAGGAAGACAAATCTTTGACACCAACAGAGAGAGGCCCAACCAAAGCAACCTTCTTTGGCTGAGGAGGATATGTAGGTCACAGATTGGGTTCATAGCTATTTACAATGGTATCTTCGACAACCATGTTAGCCCTTGTACACCACTGTACTGGAGATGCCATCTTCAGAAACAATGGTCAGCAGAATAAACATTTTTTTTATACTATTTTCAAATTTGCTTTAAATCGTATTAGAGCTTTCGGAATTAACACATTGAAGCATGCAATTAATAAAAAAAAAAAAATTACATAAATTTTTTTAAACGGAATTAACGCATTTGTCAATTTGACATTAGATTCTGACATTTTGTTCAGTTCAGTGTGAGTTCTAAGAACCTTGGTGATGTTTCCTGGATATTACACTGATGTACACACCACAAACATACACAACAGCGATTCTGCGTGTGTTTTTCAAAAAATGATCAAGTGAAGGAGAAAGGAACTCTTACAAATCAAACTCAGATGGGACTTGTGACACTGCAGTTTTTGTAAGGCGGAATTGAATTACCATAGAAGGGTGTAAAGTTTTAACTATCACCTAAAAGCCAAACACAGGGTCGTGTGTTTGGCTTTTAGGTGATAGTTAAAACTTTACACGGCACTGAAGAGGGACTGCTACGGCCAGCTAGTTTGTTGAAGTGCTGCCGTGGAAAATCTGTCAACACTCTGGTCAACACAAATTCAAACTATTTCACAAAGTTCCTTTTGATCTTTCAAAGCGCCAGCTACTAGACAATTCAGATGAAGCACTGTTACATAGGCAGTGCCGACGCTAAAATTAGAACAAGACCGGGACTGTGCACTGACTTTTTAAGGGCAGTGGCTCAAACTGAGAACACCATGGTCCAAATAATGTGCAAAACACAGTCTTTGAATTAAGAGTTTGAAATTATCTTTTTGGCTCACCGGCCTCTGTGGCTAGTAGTTTTCCAATGTCGCTAGACCCTCAGCATTTTCACTAGCCTCCCAAAAACTGAAAAAGGTAACTGGAGACTGTAACTGTATGCATTTATTTGGACATTTTATTTGAAAGAATTACATCAGTTAAGTAGTACACAAGCCTAAAAATCTAAAGTCATCTTTAAACTATCTGAAGGCAAACATGGCCAGTTCAGGAGGACAATTTGTCAATAATTTATCCATTATTCTTGGAAGTTTTAACCCCCTCATTCCAAATTGTACTTGCCTACTGTATGTAAAGTTTACCATTGTTCAATTATTCTTTAATAGTGTCATTTGCAATGATAAGGCCAGTACCACTGGTAAGACCATGGAAAGCTCCACATTACTGTGGTTGTTAATGTTGATAATCTTTTCTGAATGTATTTTTTTTATAAACTATAGTATTTGTTTTATATATATATATATATACTATCCAGTGTAAAAATGTCTTCAATAAGATATACTGTAAAATGTTCTGAAATTTGCACTCTTCATTTTTTTATGTTGAAGTGGTTACACTGGCTCACACTGACACCTAGTGGCCTAGATGCTGCATCATTCACACACAATAATGTTCAGTTACATTATGCCATTGTAGAAATTCACAATGCACAGTAAACCATGATTAATGTAATCCATGAATGAATGTGTCCAATAACAGGCCGCTTACTGGGATTAAGCGAGTAGTATTCAACTGGTCATGTGATGCTAACATGGCTGTTGCCATGAGGCGCCCATGTCCCATGTAGAATAAAAGAGCTTTATATGGTTAGTGATATGATTGAACTTTTCATCTCACATGAGTGGTCATTATTTTATACACTGCTTCAAAATTACTATTAATTTCTTTAAAAGTAAAACTTTTTAAATAAGGAAAAAAATATATAATAAATACTGAGCACGCCATTAAATACGGATGCATGTAGGATTCGGTTTTCAGAGCGTCAAGCGCCCCCTGCAGGAATAACAAGACAGCCAGTGCAATTTCGGTCTGTAGGTCTGTTACCCATGCTGTTACCCACACAAAACTTTCTTGTGAATTTAGAAAACGTGAAATATACTGTGTGATTCATATATGGAGTCAGAGAATATGTAAGTTGTCCATAGAAATGATCAGTTGCTTTTTTCAGGGTGAAGAAATCTTTTTAAGAATTGTACTTTTCTTTGTAATTGTATGTTTTTCTGAAATGTTTGATAAGATACATATTATATAAATATGTAAGTGTATGCAATTAATATAAGTTTCTTTTTATCTGTGCATTAATTTGAATTGTTACTATGCACTGAAACAACATTACACCTACACAAAAATCCAACCTAAATTTACGTGTATTTCTATATCACTGTATTACTGTAAAAGAGTGACATTTTCGTGCGTCGCTGTGATCAGTACCACTCTAATCCAGCAGGCGGCAGTAATGACATCTGTGAACAACAGACATGTGAGGAACGGAACAGATCGACACTGCAACTTCCGGCGTCAATATGGCGGCTCATGCTAGTGAATTGGAGATTGCTAAGAAGAATTTAACTGATGCTATAGGAGATAATGTTAAACAGTGAGTATCTATCATCGTTAAATCATACAGTACAACATTATCCCATTCTCTAGCGACCTTACAATCCAAGATAGATGCGTTTCAACTCAAGTGAGAGATTTGTAGCTTTCAGCACAAGCTGCTGAAAGCTACAAATCACCATTGTTAGTTTTATGTGAATGTTTTAGCGACTAGGATCAATTTTTGTCAGAAATCTGCCAATAACTTGCTAGTTGCACTGTTAGATGTTTAATGCTTTCTTTTACACGATAATTCACGTAGTAAATGTAAGAAGAAGAAAAAAACGGTTGCAGGAACAAGTAACTATAAACTCATCATCTAAAACCTTTTTAAAATATCTTTTTGAATCTTCTTATTAAAAGCTGTAAAGAATAAATACAATGAATAAATGTACTTGACACCACGTGAAACCTTCCTGTCACTTAATGTCTTAATAATGTTTTTTTTTTTTTTTTCTGAAGATATATAACATGACTGACAGATTTGTCTTCGGAAACTATAGTTAGGCCAATTATTTTTTTAATCAAATATACTCAGACCCTCCTGGTTGTCATCTTTTATGTTTGCATTAATGAATGTATTGGTTCTTTTTTGCTATTTTTAATGGACTGGTAGTGTAGCTTTTTTCTCTCTCTTGATCCTCATCAGTTGTCAACATTGCTCTCTAGAATACTTGATTATGATTGCTCTATCGTGACATTCTGGTGTTAAATAGTTTTGTTTAACTGAATATTGTCCCTGACAACCAATTTCCCAACATGGCTGTGCAAGTTTCTTGTATCACTCCATGCTCTTTCTTATCACTCCTTGCTCTTTATTCTCACATCATGAAGTAATTTACACTCAAACCAATAAGTAATTTCCAATAACTAATTTGGCACGTAGCCATGTAATTATTGGGAGAACATACAGCTAGCTGGGCGTATTTGTAATAAGACCTCTCCGATTCACATTATTTTGTGATAATTACCTGACTGTGCACAATTCCTTGCATATTTAATGAGACTCTCAATTCACTGACATCTCTCTGTGTGTTTATAATATGTTCTCTCTCTTTTACAGTTACTGGGCCAATTTAAAACTGTGGTTTAAACAGAAAATAAGCAAGGAAGAATTTGATATTGAGGCACGGCGTCTCTTGGCTCAGGATAATGGTAAAAACCTTAATATGCCTCATGTTGTCATGACCCTTAATGTAGTGCATTCAAGTCAGTTAAGATAGTAACAAAGTGATTGATTATTCATATGTTGTTCTCTGCAGTTCATGTCCACAATGATTTCCTGCTGGCCATTCTCACACGCTGCCAGATTATTGTATCCACATCAGGTATTTCACACAAGTTTCAACACAGTTTGTAATGTTGTGATTCCCCTTGGAGCTGGTTAGTTTGGTTCATGGTTTAGAACTCTTTTTTTTTTTTTATGAAGGAGATTTTGAAAGTCAGTAGGAAAAATGAATGGGAAAAAATATTTTCATGATCGAATGAGTCCACCCTTGAAATGGAGTCCCCAGGGGAAAACCGTTGTAATGCCTGAACAAAAATATGTTATCGCAACGGCTTTAAAAAAAAAAAGATGTGTACTGTGAAAAGAACTAAATATATGAATATAACTTGACTGGCTTCACATAAATAATGAGCATGTTTATTAAAAAAAGAAGAAGAAAAAAAAATCCTTAAAGATATGTTTTAGGAAAGAGTTAATAACCATTATTTTTCCATCATAACTGCTGGTGTCCGTATAGGATTTTATGGTGTGTAAATATGTAAACTATTTTGTAATATTGTGGTTCAGTAATTCTGTGGCACATAGCTTGCCAAATGTAAGCTAAATTAAAAAAAACAAGACAAGAAATGTTTAATTTCACAATCTATAGTTGTGGTAATATACTATTAAGTGTAACATATTATTTAAAAGTCATTAAAGGAATGGTTCACCCAAAAATGAAAATTCTCTCATTATTCACCCTGATGCCATCCCAGATGTGTATGACAGTCTTTCTTCAACAGAACACAAATTAAGATTTTTAGAAGGAGATAGAGCTCTGTCAGGTCCTTATAATGGATGTACATGGGTGCCAGCACTTCCAAATGTCACATTTAGGCAGCATTAAAGTAATCCACAGGATTCCAGTCGATCAGTGAATGTCTTGCATTTGTCGATACGTTTGTGTAAAAAATAAATTGGTAATTAAAACTTTATACGGTTTTAAAAAGTGCTTCCTGCCAGCAGCTGATGCAAAAATTCGGAAGCGGCGCTTTTTTACAAAAAACGAACGAACGTCACATGAGAGTTCAGCCATTTCAAACAGCATCAGAAACCTGAATGGAAGCACCTATTTA
The DNA here is from genome assembly GCF_025860055.1 of Xyrauchen texanus. Lineage (NCBI taxonomy): Eukaryota > Metazoa > Chordata > Actinopteri > Cypriniformes > Catostomidae > Xyrauchen > Xyrauchen texanus. The sequence continues at coordinate 4,464,466 of NC_068284.1, read as the reverse complement.
AAGTTAAAAACATTTTAATAATCAACTTGTTTCTTACCAAAACCTACCGATTTGCTTCAGAAGACATTCAATGATCAACTGGAGTTGCATGGATTACTTTTATACTCCCTAAATGTGACTTTTGTAACTTCAAATTACTGGCACCCGTGTACTTCCATTATAAGGACCTCACAGAGCTCTATCTTCTAAACATCTTCATTTGTGTTCTGTTGAAGAAAGACTGTCATACACATCTGAGATGGCAACAGGGTAAGTGAATAAGGAGAGAATTTTAATTTTTTGGGTGAACTATTCCTTTAAATATCATAATTACAAAGTTATACTGACATACATCATAAAAGGATTTTGTAGGATTTCTGCTCAGGCAGTGAACATAGTACTCATTAAATGTTCCAATGGAATCGCTATGACGTCAGATGCTGACACATTTTCACGGGTGGACTCATTTGATTACGACACCAGAACTGACACGGCTGAAAAAGTGGGTGGGTGCTATTCTGGCTGGGAGTCTGTGGCAGCCCTATGAACCGTACATTGGAAAAATAATGAAATTTGGCCCCATATCAAATTTGGGGTCTCTTGGACATAGAACCACCATCAGCTAAAAAATTCACTTCTTTTTTTGTGTATCTTTTGAACCGTTTGTCCTAAAAACTATTTTTTTTGTTGCACATAATTACTATCCTCCTAATGTACAATATTATTTGTTTGAGAAAAAATTTCTAATACTTCTTTCTATCATGATTGTGTGTGTGTGTAGAGGGGACAGGCTCATTGCAGTGGACTGGTGGATCTACATCCAAACCAGGCAAACCCAACAGAGGAAAAAAGAAGTTTCCCTCAGTTCGTCAAAAGTTTGATGTTAGTTTGTCTGCTCTCTTTATGTTTCCTGGTGCTTTACAAATATTCACACTCACATGTTTGGGCTGTAACAGAATACATGTAACGGTGTTCTGTATTAAGAGTACCAAAATAAAGTAACTTTATTCAGCCCCTGTTACGTTTTCTAGCACCTGTATTCAGAAAACAGCTACTTTATAACATTTTATTAAACATTTGTATGCTTAATACATTGTTTTCCACAATTGTTACTGTGTAAATACATTCATGCTGATGCAGATGCTGCCTCTGTGTAAAGTGGAGACGGACGGCTCTCCATTAGCATTTGGTGAGTCACATCTACATCAAAAACTTGGAGAAAGGAGGACTATTGAAAAATGTCAGTTATTAAAAACAATCAAATTAATATGTAAAATGAAAGTACGGCAAAGAGTGAAAAGGATGAAGTAGATCAGAGTCCAAACAACAACAGAAAAACTTGGAAATAGCTACTATAAACTTTGTGGGGTATATGGATGGCTAATTCAGTGTGACATGTATAGTAACATACAGTCATTTTACTCAGGGATGTCCCGATACTGGTAGTAACGCCACTCCCTATAAGCAGACTACGCAGTCTGCGTAGGGCACCAACATCCCTAGGAGGGCACCAGAAAGTCCACCGGCTGCCCTTACTCGCACGTTATTCAAGGACCCGAAAGCAGTTGCAGAACACAGATGATCGCTTCATGCTCATATCACACGATACCGTACTCGTACGCATACTAATAATAATGATCAGAAACAACAAATGAATGTCATTACGTAAACAATCAGTGCACAAATTCTAATCACGTTATGTCCTAGTGAGATTTTTTAACCGCAAAGACTGCAATTTAATGAGATAAATAAAAATATAGTTTATTTTGTATGTGCAGCGCACTTCAAATGTGAGCAACGTGTTAGTGAATGTGTGAAGACATTGTTGTGCCGATGCCGGTTGCACCTCACGTACTTTTAAAGCTTCTCTTTGGCTCATACAGGAAAAACACCGTCATGAGCATTGGGTGCTCTGTTTGTTGCAGATGACAGAAAACACTTTGTAGCGTGAGGCACATAAAAAAGTACATATTTAATTAAATAGCTGGCTTTTGCGGTTTAATAATCACTTTGAGTCATGTAGCTTCTGGCTTTTTGAGACTGAAAAGTAACCATCATCACACAGAAACACTTCAAAATAAAAGCTCAGTCAAAATAAAAGCTACATTTAAATGAAAAAAAGTATGACAGAAATATATCACTATTGTAAAGTTATGTAATATTTACTGTATTACTACTATTATTACTACTACTAATAATAATAATAAATGAATGGTAATTGTATTATATTTAAGCAAAATCTCAAATCAGTGATGCTCTGTTTTATAGCACTTTATTTGACATAATACAACTCCAATGCTGTATTTTGGATTGTGCTGTGAGGTTATATATGTAAGCACATAATTTGATAAATAATACAACATTGTTGAAAATAAATTTCATTTTATTAAAGTTTTAAATAATACATTTTATTTAAACACCATTTTGATGATAAAATTGAAATAATCTGTTGACATGGAGAATAAAAAACAAAAAAAAAACAGGTATCGAACCCTGTATCAGCAAGTATAAGAAAGTAAATGGTATCGGGACATCCCTAATGTTAATATCTATATCTCACTTCTTCTTTTTTTTAATCGCATACGAAGTGATTCACAAAAAACAAAATCAAAGAATGAGTAAAACAATCCAAAACACCCCAAAATAAAAGTGTGTTATAAAAGAGATAGAAAATAAATAGGCGTATGTGGTGGGGGGTATGGCCGAGCATCGTCTGTGGAGATCGAGGCCGGGAGAGGAAGAGCGGTAAGGATTGACACCTGTCGGAGGGGGGGAGAGAGAGAGAGAGAGACATGCAGCAGAGTTGTCCTTCACTGATCTGATCGAGACTCACCAGCATCCACCAAACCCAACATCAGGCTCTGCTTCAGCTGCACCTGGAACAGGAGCAGCGATTCCAGGTCATCCTTCAAGCTCAAGCAGAGGACAGGCAGGTGCTATGGAACTTGATACCCCAGGGGGATTCCACCATCGCAACCTCGGCCGCCGCCCCACCATGACCAACTTCACGCTCGGCAAGTTGGGACTAGAGGATGACCCGGAGGCATTCGTGGAGCTGTTTGAGCATGCGGCGGAAGCAGTGGGATTGCCAGTGTCCCAGTGGTCGGTCTGCCTGCTACTGCTGTTAGGATAAGTGCAACTGGCAGCCCAACAACTTCCAGTCGCCAGCCTCATGGGGTATCGGCACTTAGTGAGCAACTTGCAACTGGTACAGAGCAGCACCGCCTGTTCTTCCGCTCGCTGACTCTTGGCGAGCTCGGCCACCCGTTTTCCTTTGGCCAACAACTCTGTGACTCCTGCCGATGGTATCTGCTTGCATCAAACGTGAGTAGCCGGCCTGGTGGTACTGGAGCAGTTTACCAACCGACGAATGAAAGGGTTGTTGGAATGGGTCCAGTGCCACTGCCCGGCATTGCTGGATGAGGTGGTTCAGCTGGCTGAGGACCATATGGCATGGTATCCGAGGGCCAGCAATCCCTCTTCATTTTCTCCCCCTCCCTCTCTCTCTCTCCCCCCTCTCCCTTCGATTCCCTGGAAAAGGGAATTCTTACCCCAAAACCAGTTCCCTGGTCCCATGGGCCATTCAACTAGCCAATTGTTCCTAACCCTCTCCGCTCTCTCACACTGGAAGGTGTATGCATATGGATATTCAAAGTTACCCTGTAGTGATCTCATTATTCAATTTCGGGGACAAAAGCAAAGTGTCAAGGCTGCGGTTAGTCCCCGCATCTCCAATCCACTAATCTTGAATATGAATTGGCCGGCATTTACTACTTTATTATCGGTGTGTGGTGTGTGATTTGCTGGCTGAGGAGGTGGTGCCAGGGCCGTCTACGTCAGCTTAACTTCTCTTATGGCAGGAAAAGACACTGAACCATCAAATGGCCTGTTTCTATCGGCCGAGCATTTGCGGGGATGTTCGCAGGTGGTGTGCAGCATGCCAAAAATGTCAGTTGGTGAATCCGCCGGCCACCCCAAGAGCGCCATTGTGCCCCCTTCGGTTGACTGAGATCTTTAAAAGAATTGGTATGAACCTCGTCGGGCCATTAGAGTTTACGGCACGCAGACTTCACTTTGTGTTGGTTCTGGTGGACTTCGCAACACGATATCAGGTAGCTGTGCCTCTGCACAACATTTCAGCGTGAAATGTTGCGGAGGCAATAATCTCCCGAAAAAAATCCTCACTGATCAGGGCTCTATGTTTATGTCACCTACACTACGTGAACTGTGTGAATTATTGGAGATTAAATAGATTCGGACCAGCGTTTACCACTCCCAAATGGATGGCTTGGTCCAACAATTTCATCAGACCCTAAATAATATGATTAGTTAGTTTGTGCACGAAGACACCCCAAAGTGGCTCAAGCCCCTGTTATTTGAAGTATGAGAGGTCCCGCAAGCCTTCACGGGGTTCTCCCCTTTTGAATTATTATAGGGGCATTGTGGCAAATCCAAAGAAGTGTGCAATTGGGTAGATGGAATTACGGTATCTGGGCTTCCAATTGGGTCATGGGCAGGTGTGGCCCCAAATTGATAAGACTGCAGCGATTGCAGCCTGCCCGAGACCTAAGACCAAAAAGGAGGTGAGACAGTTCCTGGAGCTGGCTGGCTATTATCGTAGGTTTGTGCCTAACTATTCGACCGTCACAAGCCTGCTGACTGCTCTGACTAACAAGGAGGCACCTGATTTGGTCCAGTGGACGGAGCGTTCATGCGGGCTTCACTCTGCGGTGGGCCGTTATTGCACTCTCCTGACTTCACTCTCCCTTTTATCTTGCAGACGGAGGCATCGGACAGAGGGGTGGGAGTGGTACTGTCCCATATGGTGGAGGGGGAGGAGTGCCCCATTCCGTACATTAGTCAGGCCATCAAGTGGGCGATCCTAACCCTCCGGTACTCTCTGTTGGGGCATGCTTTCACCCTCTTTTAGGACCATGCCCTGCTCCAGTGGTTCCATCGCAAGAAGGATACCAATGCACGGATCAGCCGTTGGGATCTAGCTTCCAGCCTTTCAAGTTTGAGGCGGTCCACAGTATGGGGCGCTGATGGCTGTTACGGTTTTCCTCTCCAGAAATGGGGGGTAAGTAACAGGCCGGATGACTACCCAGATTGAATTGGGTGATGGGGGGGGCGTGGCCAAGCGATGTCTGTGAAGAGCGTGGCCGGGAGAGGAAGTGTGATAAGGATTGCCACCTGTTGGAAATGAACTCTAACAGCTGTTTTGTGTTGCAGTGAGAGCTGGAGTGGGATAAAAGGGCAATCCAAACTGCTGTAGCAGAGAGAGAGAGAGAGAGAGAGACACACACACACACACACAGCAGAGTTGTTCTGTGTGCTCGTGTGTTGTACTGTAAACAAGCCTTGTGTTGTTAGACTGAAAAGTGTATAAAATAAAAGGCTTGCGTTGAACTTTTACCAGGCCCTTCCTTCCTTCCTAGAGAAAAGAACTTGAGAACTGTTACAGCCTAAATATGGAAATATGCAAGCGAGCCTAGTTACCGTAATTTCCGGACTATTGCGCGCACCTGAATATAAGCCGCACCCACTGATTTTTAAATAAAATATTATTTTAAACATAAATAAGCCGCACCTGTCTATAAGCCGCAGGTGCCTACCGGTACATTGAAACAAATTAACTTTACTCAGGCTTTAATGAAACACGGCTTGTAACAAAAATATATAGGCTTTAACGAAACACGATGTGGCAGCGGGGGCGTGGTCAAGCGCCCGTCCGGGAGAGAAAAGCGGTAAGGGCGCTTACACCTTAGCTAAATTATGTCTAAAACCGGTGTCTAATTTCAGTAAGCATGGGGAGAGCGGCATAAAAAGGCAGCAGCCACAGAGCTGAGAGAGTGACACACGTCAGTCTAGTGTTGGCGCATAGAAGAATTGAGAAACTTTATAAAATTGATTGTAAACATTGCTGTGGCCATTAAAAGCCTTACCTGGAACGTCAAGTGCCCTGCTGAAAACTGTCACACTGGTGCCCGTGTGACAGTTTTCCCAAGAAGGACACGTGAAGCAGGGCACTTGAAATTAGATACCGGTGTTAGACATAATTTAGCGCAGGTGTAAGCGCCCTTACAGCTTTTCTCTCCCGGACGGGCGCTTGACCACGCCCCCGCTGCCACACACGGCTTGTAATAAAACATTTGCAGTAAATAGTAGCCTACCAAGAAAGTAATTGGTCACTATCTTCCTCGTCCTGTGCACTGAAACCACTGAAGTCATCTCCTTCGGTGTCGGAGTTGAATAACCTCAGATTTTGTCTTTTTGCACTGAGTCAATTCCTCAAGCTGCTGTTTCCAAAGTCTTATCATCGACTCATTAAGACCAAGCTCACGTGCAGCAGCTCTATTTCATTTTCCAACAGCCAGATCAATCGCCTTCAACTTGAAAGCAGCATCATATGCGTTTCTCCATGTCTTTGCCATGGTGAGGGTGACAAAATTACTACCGTAATCAGAATGATGGGAAGTTTGAAGGCGCTCGATTTAATCTAAACAGTAAACAAAAAAAGTTGTTTTGACCTTAACCCGTTCGGCAATTTCATTGGTCTAATGAAAGCTTCACGCTGCCGAAAAACTGAGCACGTCACAGAATATATTTTTTTTATTATTTTTTTTTTATAAAATTTGAAAGCGGGAAAAATCCATATATTAGCCGCGTCACTGTATAAGCCGCGAGGTTCAAAGCGTGGGAAAAAAGTTGCGGCTTATAGTCCGGAAATTACGGTAAAATCATGAATATGCTTTATTGTGGTCACATGACCTCACTGTTTTGTTTTATTTCTGTAAATGTTAGTAATGGAGATGTTGCGGTTCAGATAAGATAATAATGACATATCATATGTAATTATTCCAATTGTACCTTCTGCCTTGCCTTTAAAATATGCATTCTAAAAGTATTCTGAATACTTGACTTATGTGATGCATTCTGAATACATTAGTGAGAGAGTATTTTGGATTCTTCCCAGAATACTTGGGAGTGCTTAATTGTCATAAAAATAATGCAAAATAATATTTTCTTATTGATGCTAGTGCTCCTTAAAATAGGCTTTATTTTCTGTTTGCAAAATAGGATTTTGTATTTCTTTTTGATTTTGAAATAAGAAGCAGACATGCTTTTGACCGGTTTCATGAGATTTCCCCAAGAGGGCCCATTAAAGTTGACATGCAGTGGTTTTATTTCATGGTGTAAATGTATTTGTTTTCAGCACCGGTTTCAGCCGCAGAATCCTCTGACTGCAGCACAACCATTCAGTCCCCGTGAAGCTGCCTCGGAGGAGGAGATGAGACTGAGCGCACAGACACTGCTGCTGCCCACTAAAGGACAGATGGAGGCACGAATGATGGTGGCCGCCTTTGAGATGGGCCTGGACAATGTGACTGAAGACGCTGTCAGCACCATGCTCTTTGCTCTAGAGGTGTGTTTGTATGTGAATCTGTGTAACGTTTAACTTCTTTTAAATGCATTACTTTGTGAAAGGTTTTGATTCACTGAACACTTTATTAGGTACACCTACATATTCATGTGATTATCTACTTTTTATCTACCAATTGTTTGGTAGCAGTGCTATGCATAAATTAATTTAGATACAGGTCAGAAGCTTCAGTTAATGTTCACATCAACGATCAGAATGGGGAACACCATTTGTGTACCTCAGCAGAAATCTAGATTTGTCAGACCAGGCAATGTTTTTCCAGTCTTTAACTGTCCAGTTTTCGGTGCCCACTGCAGCTTTCTGTTTTTAGCTGACAGAAGTGGAACCCAACATGATCGTCTGCTGTTGTTGCCCATTTGCCTCAAGTTTCGATGTGTTGTGCATTCTGAAGTGCTATTCTGCACACTACAATTGTTCAGAGTGATAACCAAGATATCGTAGCCTTTCTGTCAGCTCGAACCAGTCTGCCATTCTTGAACCACTAGGTTCAAATCTAAGATTTTGTGCATTGCAATATCACTACAGCAAGTTTTCTTTTCACTGAATATCAACTTAGGGTTGTATGGCGTTTTAATTTTTAGTATTTACCTTTTGCTGAAAGCATGATTTGTGACATTATGTAGTTGAGCCAGCTTTTAAACTTTTTTTTTAGTTTTGAACAACTAAATTTTCAGTAGATTCTTTCATCTTTTATAGGTCCATTTAAAAGATATCATCGCCGCTTTGGTTTCACGAAGGAAAGCATACCGTTTGCGTGATGGACACTTCCAGTATGCCTTCGGCAGTGACGTCACACCCCGACCTTACCTAAAAAATAGCTTGACAGCTTACCACACTGTCACAGAATGGTATGTTTTGTGATTTATGGTAGGATATTCTGTTTCTTAAGTATTCTATTCCATATGTTTGTTTTATATGGCACAACATTGCTAAACATAATGTATTCAAAGGGCTACAAGAAAGAATACAAATTTGGGGCCCTATTTTAGAACTGCAATATCCTAAGTGCAGCGCATTGCTATAAAAGATGTGTAAAAGTTGGCATGTTCAAGTTTTGGTATTTTCATGGAAGTATGTACTAATTCTAGGTGTACCTGGAGTAAGGCTGGGTATCGAGTTCGATACATTTTAGGCACCGACCGAATTACCTCTAAACAATCGAGTATCGGAAAATGTCTTGTCATTCGGTACCAAATTTCAATACCTAAGGGGTTAATCTTGTCAACGTCAGTGATATGCATGTAGCATGCTAGATGTGCCCAAATCTAAAAGTGCTGGTGATTGGCTGTATTTAGGCATCAAGGAAAAACACTAGTATCAGAAAATGGTTTGAGTTCCAGGGCTGAGAAAGAATGTTATCAGTAATATTGCTAACACTGTTCTACATTACAGAGAAATATTAAACCGAAATAATGAGCCTTTAAAATATAAGTTTAAATATAAATATAAGCCACAGAGACACCGGCAAAAGCGGTAATGATTCTGAATGTGTTGGAAAAACCAGCAAGAGACTGTCTGAACATTTTGTTAATTTATAGAGAGATATGCACATTCTGGTTGAGCAAACAGACGATGATCACCAATAGCTGATTCTCGTTTTCCCATTAATCTAGAAAATTATTATCAAATTAATATTACAAATACTTTGCCCATAGACACAAAGACACGTGTTTGAAGAAACACTCTTTATTATATTATTAAGTACAGGTGACAGAAAAGCCGCATATGCGCATATATGACGCGCTGATACAGAGGCGTGCAGTCTCGTAAAACACGCGCATCTAAAGATCTCACACTTTGTTTCTGCCTTCTGATTTTTATTTTTTATGAGTACTGCAAATGACCTCAGACATCTCAGCTCAGGAGGTGCTTTGAGTTCAGTTCACTTTATTTCCACAGAGTAATTCATTGTGAACACAACTCTGCAGTCTGTAAAATAATACAGAATATATCAAATAATACAAAAACACAAATTATCGTCATTATAATTTTTACATTTATGTTCATTTGTGTAATTAATTTTCCACCTGCATGTTTTGACGGATTCTTGCCTGACGGTAAATGAAATGGTGGTTACGTATATATATTATATTATCACTTTATTATTTATTTATTTTCTTTTTGGTTTAGTTTGGAGTGCAATTTTTTTTTTTTTTTTAAATAAATTATTTAATTTTCAATGTAAAATCACTAAAGCAAGAATATTCACTGATCCCTCAGCCCCGAGGTTTCCGATGTAATTGGATATATATATTGTGAAGGCGGGAACTAAACGAATTTATTCACACATGATATATTTTCCTGGATAAGGAAATACCCAATGGGTAGAGAATGCACGGATGAAGCTTCTTTGCCAGAGAGATGTTCAAACCATAAACCATTGTAAAGCCATCTTTCAAAAAGTTGAACAACACATTTTAATTGCACTTATTTTTTTCCAGTTTCATTTGAACTTTTAGTTAAAATAAATAAAAAATAAAGTTCAAAGTTTGAAATCAAGGTGTCTTGCTTTATTGTGTATGCTTAACCCTAACCCTGCTTAACAAGAATTACCCCACAGTACCACCTAGTCTCCAACCAGCACTAATAAGTTTGTCGTTTTCGAGTTTTTTTTTTTTTTTTTGACCAAAGTATCGAAAAAAGTATAGTTTAGGAACAGGTATCGAACAAATTGTAACGATACCCAGCCCTAACCTGGAGGTGGGTTGGTGAAATTGAGCGCAAAGCACATACGATGTACTTGAAGACAGCCCATTCAGAAGATGTTGGTAGCTAGTGAACAATAGAAATCTAGACCATCTGTGTCTTTTTTTTTTCTTTTCTTTTTTCAGTACTCATTAGGTTAGCAAGTGGATATTTGGAAATGCTTAATCAATTATGCTGATTGTGTAATTATGACATTGTTTTCACATCTATAAAGTGTTTTGAGTAAACAGATTGTAAATCATCTCTGTTGCAGCCCCCCACCAAGTGCCTCACTTCCTGTTGGCCCCCCTCCTCAGGTGTTACCAGACGATGCAGAGCAACAGGCCGCTCTTCTGCTGGCATGTTCTGGTGACAGTATTCCTCCTCCTCTGTCGCCCATCAGTGTGTACGATTTATTGGAGGCACTTCAGGTGTGTGTTGTCTCTCAGGCATAAAATCACTTTAATCAGGGATAACAAAGTAAATTGGCTTTGCCATAAGAAATGTTTAGCCTTTAATTGTTTGGGTATTTTGTCAATTATTATTAATATATACCTCTGGTCTTTAGTGACCCAACACGTATATCTATCACAAATTGCTCTACAAAATGCCCAGATAGTGTAACATTTAAAAAATATTTCCAAGTCAATTGGTTTTTATTGTCGTTTCAACCATATACAGTTAGTACAGTACACAGCGAAACGAGGACCATGGTGCTACATAAAAACAACATAGGACAAACACAGGACCACATGAGACTACACAACTAAATAAAATACCTATATATATATATATATATATATATATATATATATATATATATATATATATATATATATATATATATATATATATACCTATATAAAGTGCACGTGCAAAAAGTATGGGACAGTACAAGACATTTCTGACAATGAACAGGACAATAGGCACAGTGGGAGACAGTGCAGTGCCGACCAGTACACAGTAGTGCAAAAAGATGATAGTTTCTAAAAACGTAAACATAACATACTATGAGATAGTGTTCTATGCACATAGCAGTTATTGAGGTAGCAGACAGTTATAAAGTGACCGTAATTAAAGTGCAACTCAGGACACGTGTGTGTGTGTGTGTGTGTGTGTGTGTGTGTGTGTGTGTGTGTGTGTGTGTGTGTGTGTGTGTGTGTGTGTGTGTGTGTGTGTGTGTGTGTGTGTGTGTGTGTGTGTGTGTGTGTGTGTGTCAAACCAGTCTCTGAGTATTGAGGAGTCTGATGGCTTGGGGGAAGAAGCTGTTACACAGTCTGGCTGTGAGGGCCCGAATGCTTAAAGACGGCAGGAGCTTATAGAGTTTGTGTGAGGGGTGTGTGGGGTCATCCACAATGCTTGTTGCTTTGCGGAAGCAGTGTTTTTTGTAAATGTCTTTGATGGAGGGAAGAGAGACCCCGATGATCTTCTCAGCTGTCCGCACTATCCTCTGCAGGGCTTTGCGGTCCGAAACGGTGCAAGTCCCAAACCAGGCAGTGATGCAGCTGCTCAGGATGCTCTCAATAGTCCCTCTATAGAATGTAGTGAGGATGGGGGGTGGGAGATGTGCTTTCTTCAGCCTTCGAAGAAAGTAGAGAAAATAATAAAATAGAATATATATCTGTAATATTTTGATATTTAATGTTCTTATCAAGGAGATTTAATTTTATGAGACAACTGTATTTCAAACACATATTGAACTACACATGTATTTGCTCAGGCACATGTGCAGTCTAAATAGATGTACAACTGAATTTGGGTGTACAACTGAATTTCAGTTGTACACCCAAATGGTAATGACCATATTATACCATACCACATTGCTTCTTCAAATGTAAATTAAGTCAATCTCTGAAACAACAGTGCCACCTTGAGTAAGAAATTGCGTGTATAATATGTATGTGCACACGCATGTGAGATACTGATAATTCACCACTGTTGCGCTGAAAATCAACATGACATTTTTGTTTTGTAATAAACAAAGAAACTGATATCCTCTGATACCAAACTTGTATAGATATGTGCAAAAATACATTGATGAGCCAAAACATCATTACTACTCAGATGTAAAGCGAATAACGTTGATCATCTCCTAACAAGGCCACATGACAAGGTCTGGGTAGATTACATTGTAAGCGAACAATCAGTTCTCGTAGTCAACATGTTGAAAGCAGGAGTAAAGACCTGAGCAACTTTGACAAGATGTCAGAGCATTTCTAAAACAGTAAGGCTTGTGGGGTGCTCCCAGTCAGCAGTGGTGAGAACCTACCGACAGTGGTCCAAGGCAGGACAAACTAAAAGCTGGTGACTGGGTGTTGGGAGCCCAAGGCTCATTGATGCGTGAGATATTTTGAATGATAGTTATGCTAGGAATGTGTCACAACACACAGTGCATTGCACCCTGCTGCGTAGCCGTAGACCATTCAGAGTGCCCATGATGACCCCTGTCCATGATCGAAAGCGCCTACAATGGGCACATGAGCACTGGAACCTTGGAGCAGTAGAAGAAGGTTGCCTTGTCCGATGAGTCTCGTTTTTTTTACATCATGTGGACGGCCATGTCCGTTTACCTGGCGAAGTGATGGCACCAGGATGCACTGTGGAAAGACAACAAGCCAGTGGAGGGAGTGTAATGCTCTAGGCGATCTCCTAATGAGAATTCCTGGCTCGGGCCATTCATGTGGATGGCAATTTGACACGAGCCACCTACCTAAACATTGTTACAGACCAGGTACACCCCTTCATGGCAATGGTATTCCCTGATGGCCATGCCCTATTTCAGCAGGATAATGCACCCTGCCACACTGCACACATTGTTTGAGAATGATTTGAGGAACATGAAGAAGAGTTCAAGGTGTTGCCCTGGCCTCCAAATTCCCCAGATCTTTGTTCAGTTGTTCATCTAATTGTCTTACAACACAGTAACTCAACAATTCCAACCAGCACTAATACCGGTGTTCGTCGTTTTCAACTCAACAATTACTTGAGTTTGTATATGTCATGGAGTCAGTTTCTTAACTTGCAAAGAAATAAATGACATATTTGGTTGCTTTCACACTAGCACTTTTGTGTGCACCCAGGTTGAGTGACATCAAAGTTCAGTTTGTTTGGATGATGTAAACGCTGTTTTCGGCTTGAAAAGTTGGTCTGGGGAATGGTTCAACTGTTGATATGAACGCAATCGTACCAAATCACCGAAGTGAACCTATTTTGATGTATAATTTGCGTCTCAATGGCTCCCAATCACAATTATTATGGAATAATGTATTTCTCATATCTGCTTGTGTACAAATAAATCGCCTTCAAATAGCAGCTCACCTTCACATCTCTTGCAACACGTGTGTGCTCGTGGCAGACAAATGCTAACATTCATCACATCATTGCACATTTAATACATTCTCAGCAGCAAGTGCATGTGTCGTTCTGTGCATGTAAAGTTGTGCTGGTACTTTTAGTACTTTAATGACACAGTGAAGCTGATGTCTTGAGTTTTTATCTAGTTAAAGTGTTAAACAGCTTCTGCTTGTACTCATGATGACTTAATTGGACCAAGGTTCATACCCATATAATATGGTGTGAACATAAACCAGGGGAAGGTGGGAGGATAAAACTCTGTTTCGGTCCAAGCAATTGAACCAAGTGTGAAAGCACTCTTAAGCCCTATTCTGGCAGTTATTTTACATGGGGACGTGAGGTTATTCCAGCATTTACAGGAGGTAGTTAGTGATTTTATTGCAATCCGAAATGTTGGTGTTTTTCTCCCACCTCCCGTGAGAAAATTCATGGCCAATTACAAATTTCAAGTTTTTGTGGTAATTAATTACCGTTTATAATCCAAAATCCATTTTGGAAATCCTTTTTGACCAATGCTAAGTGCTGTACGTTTGCGCTGCATGTGGAAACTGCTCTGGCGGTAATGGACTGTTGTAAAAGTTGGAGGATTGGGTGACAGAATTTTTTTAAATAGTTCACAATAATAAAATTAAGCTGCCACTTCACCACAGTGAGTGGGAACTCTTAAGTAGAAGGGAAAGAAAAACGAGAGCCAGATCACGTAAACTTTTGAATCGTTCCATTATTATGGCAACAGTGTAATAACATTTTAATATATCACATTTTAATGTAGAAATGTTTACTAAATACATTTATACATCGGGCTTGCATGACAAGTCGTTTAGTCCCAGAAAAGTTGCCGGATAATGTCTCATCTTATTTCAATTTTTTTTTTCCACCTCCACTTTTTAAACACTGACAGATAATTCCAAATGATGTCTGTCATTCTGATAGATAAAACATAAGAAAACCATTTTAACCATAGCTCCTCAAATTTAATTTGAACTGTCCTTTCTGCCTTTGGTATGTGTGGCTTCTATATCTCCTTGTGTGCGCTTAGGAGAGAGTGCGCAAGAGGCACAACTGAGGTGATGTGGGTGACGAAACCTGCATACCCCCATTGACTGCGTTGATAAACAGTCTTGTCCCTACAGTTTCTTGATTCGTTTAATTGCTCTTCGCAAGAATTTTGGCTTGCTCCGTATGTGAAAATGTACACTGTAATTGTCCGCAGCGCATTGCAGCACAGTTGCCTCGTGCTTTAAAAATTTTATTTTCACTTTAGCATAATTCCAAACATATTTAAATGCAAATCCAAAGGACACTGTTTGTGGCTTGATTAATTTTCCATATAACATGTGAAATTGCAATCATGTGATCACCAAAAAGTCTTGCTCATCCCCATTGATTTAATTGGCATCCGATATAATGCGTTTTATCACAGGAGCCATGAAGATTTACTTTTACAGACAAACAATTGTTTTACAGAGAAACCGTTGCCGTCTGAATAGGGCTCAATTTATTTGAACAAGTAGACATTTTTGTTGTGCCCTTCTAACTTCTAACTGAGAAAACAATCCAGTTGCCTAAGCAAATCATCATAGTTGGCTAAAGCAGTTTCCCAACATTTTTTCTGCCATGGCACAATTTTTACGACTAAAAAATTCTACGGCACACCACTATCCCACATAGGCAATATTTTTCCTTTTCAAGAACTTGTCCGTCTTAGTAGCGTTTACTTGTAATCTTTGAAATTCAGCTATGCAAATAAAAACACATACAGTGCTTGTGTTGGACTTTCTTATTGTCCATCATTTAGACAGACCGGGTCGTAAAAATTCCATCATAATCTATTATTACCCATCATATTAATTTTCATATTTTAATGACAATAAGACATTTAATAGCTTTTATTTTCGTTCACATTTTCATTTTTAATCATGAACTTACAGGACGAGCATATAGCAGATTATACATTTATTTATATATGAAGAGAACAGATGAACAACAGAGACACTGCACGAAGCAGATTAATGTTTTTTTTGTGTGAACAATGCAATATTACAATGCAATATTAAAATATGAACAAAACATATCCGCTTCCAGTTAAAATGGGTGCTTGCCTGTGCGTAATCAAACGCATCAAGGGAGACTGATGCTGAAGCAATTGTCATTAGATTTTGCATCTTTGCCTCAGACAGACGGCTTCTCATGGCAGTTTTAATTTGGTTCTGGATGCTGAACCCAGCGTCAAGCGGTGCATCGCCCTCCACATGATGAGTTGCAGAAAGCGTCACAGAGGGTCAATTTTACGTGGGAGGTGTGCACCATAAACATTGAAAACATGTATTTGGAAGAGAGAAAAAAGCTTGCAGTTGCTTTGATAGCAGAAAATAATAAAAGGACTAATTTATGTTTAGAAGCGTTTTCTTGGTGAATTTAAATTTGTTCAATAACTGGGGTTTCTGATATTCCTAAACGATAAGGTAATATTTAATTAAAATAAATGATGAAACATTCAATGTCTCCTTCACGAATTTGAACAGTTTAAAAAAATATATATCCTGTTGCTTAGTACTCTCAAAGACATTATTGGTGAAGCAAAAATGTGTGTGTGTGAAAAACTTTGGTGTGACGTCACTTCATAGACTACAATGTATTCTGCAGCGCTGACAGGAGTCATGTGATGACCCTTTACGTGTATAAATATCACTCACATTTACACATTAATCATTGCTCTGACCAATCACAAAAGTGACCAATTATGATTTCAAAACAGAATTTCTCAGAAAGGTGAGGAGTTTGGATCCCTGAAATTATTATATATTTTTGTGGAATTGTTAAATTTTCCATGGCACGCCTGACAATCTTTCATGGTGGCACAGTGGTTGGGAAACACTGGGGTCTAGGGGGGGAGATTAATTTCCCACCTGTCCAGGCCACTTTGTGTTTGTAATGACGTGTTGATGTTTCTCCTCAGGTTCATCGCAGAGTAATGCCTTCTCACACTATGTATGCCCTGAACATGGAGAGGATTCTGTCCAGGCTTTGGCATCCCAGCCACGAGGAGCTGGAGCAGGACCACATCCACCGCCAGCATCTCGCCACCAAAGAAGGCCTGCTAGTTAACTGAGAAAAGGTTTAGGGTGTTGACGGCAGGGCCTCTCATTTCATCATGTACTGCAGTGCTCAAAATGATCAAATCTTATTGTAATATTAAGAATGGGCACCATTGCTCTTTGTATATACTAGTAAATATTATTACTCTGAAAAATTATAAACTTTGTCCACAATGTAGTGTTTTACATTGCAAAGGTGTACTTTGTTGTGCTAACGTAATGCTACCAGCCTCACACTAACATAAGCAAGTTTTCAGTTAGGATTTTATACATTTCTGGACAATATTTTGTGGAAAGGCAGTAAATATGCTTCATATTTTGTAAATATTTGTGTATTGTTTGTTTTTTTGTATGCAGGTAGATTCAACATAAAAATAAATATGATCTTACTTAAGCTTTGTATCTGTGTACATTTCAGAAGAAATAATTTTATATCTCTATATTGAACTTTCTGCTTTCTTAAATTGTTTGTCAATTGATGAAGCACAGTATTGACTTGAGGCAAAATATAAAGAGACTCAATGAATGTGTCTCATTCTGCTTAACAATTACAAATTAAGCTTTTAACAAAGACCGATATGGAACGAGATTAAAAAATTGTTCAAGGATCACTTAATGCAAGATTTTCCAGGCCTCAAGCAAGCATGTGTACCCTTTGCGGACAGTGTTCGCCTTAATGCACAGGAGAAGAACTTACATTTTAGGTTCCTACTTTTCAAAACTTGCACATTTTTGTGTGTATTACAAATGTCCAAGGAGGTTATATGCATATATACAATTGACCCCTTGTGTCACTACAATCGGCACAATGTCGAGTGAGTGACAGAAGGAGTACAGGAGGGGTGTGCTTATGAGGTGTAATGTGTGATAACAGAAGTGTATAAACAAGTAAGCTTTGAATGAGAGGATCAGACGATACAGCTGGCGTCTCTGCTTTGTTGCTTTGCTCAATAGAGTCTAACATTTGACATCTGGAAAAATAATCTTCGCTGTCGAAATCTGAAATGTTTTGTAATCATTTGGCAACCGACTGCTGAGGGGAGTAAATGCAGTAAGAATTGTATTTCTTAATTCCAAATAATTCTTCCTTAAAAGTACTAAATTATTTATTAACGCTTTGGGAATCATAATTGTGAAAAGGAATTGGAAACCGAATCATTAAATTCCGTGATTCCCTTCTCTTCTCAGTTATGAAAATCAGCATTAAGAAAACAACAACAAAAACAATCAAAAGTTAAAACTCTGAATAGTCCTCCATTTTCTGTGTTGAAAATATAATGTTTTCATTTTAGATTTTGGGGGTTTTCATTAGATTCACCCCATAAACCTGAAAGATTCAAATTAACTTTTTACATTTTGAAAGTATTTAGAAAAGCAGTCTGTAATTATTTTGTGTTTCAGTTTGAGGAAAATTGTCTTGATGGGTTTTCTCAGTTTGTTGGTCACAATGTTTGGATGACTTTGCTGTATCTTGCAACTCTGAAATGCATATGCAATTTGTCTGAGGAAAAATCTTGTGCGACTATTTCTATTCTCACTCTATTATATGCAGCTTGGCACAAGACACATTATAGATGCCATGAGATAGGCAGGACATGACATCACAACCCTCTTCCTCTGCGGTGGTCTCAGCAAGAACACTCGTGCAAACACACCGTTTCACTGACTGCAGTGGTTAAACTGTGTGGCTTGCTTTCATTTGTGCATCGCATTCCACAGAAGAAAGCATGTTAAAGCATTGTCTTCTATTGTTTTCACAAAAAGCTTACAGGGTTATAAACCTCTAGTCATCACATTAAACCATCATTCACCAATTTCACAGCCTAATGGTGTCCAATCTAAACATCTGTGTTTTTCTAACACAACCTCGGTAAAAATTACACAGCAAATTACCTAGTGTTTTTGACTAACTCTGAGGACCTTTTGACCTTCTTCAAATACCATAACCAAAGCTTAATATCTTGTTGTGCTGCCAGGTACAGATTCATTATGGAGTCTGATCACAGACTCCTCACAACGGCGAATGAATCTAGCAGCACCAGGTATGATCTTCACCATAAATAATTTCCTTTATTATTTACAGTACATGTTATAATAACACATATAATGTGCTTTGATTCTTTGGACCAGTGTTTGACAGCAGCAATTATATGATATGAACATTTTCATTCATACTTGGTCTCTACATTTTAGTTCTAATTATTTAGTTCTATCATATAATATGCTGATGCTTCTTAAAAGTTCAGTTGATATATTTCTAATTATATCATATATTCTAAAAAAAAAATCTTAAAAACTGTCAAATTGTGAAAAGAGGCTGATGAGATTTAGAATGTGTCCCCTCGTCCTACGGCTCTGAAAATAACATCTCCCATGTGAATAATTGTAATTCAAATGTCATTTGCAAAACAAATCCATTCTGAAAATACCTGCGTAAAGATTTCTCCGAGACAGAATTGTAATTTTTGGGCAAACTGTTCCTATAATTTTCTTGTGCTGTTCTTCTGCGCAGGTCAACCTGTTGTGCTGCCGGCAGAGAGAGCTGGTAGGAGCCGCTGTTTTAGGAGCCTGTGACTCATCTGACTACAGCTCCATTCAGGTACAGCACTGCGCAATATAACTGCATGAGCAGTCTTTTCACAAACATTCTGCTGCTTTTTTGTAGGAAACAATGGAGAAAATGACCAAAATAGGGGAGGTGATCAGATCTAATCTTGAGCTACAGAGGTAAGATGAAATACATTAATGTAATTGGTGCAAATGATGTTGAGTATAGATCATTTGTTCATCTGTTTGTTCATTGTTCCAGTAAAATCTATATTTTCTTTTCTGTTCTCTCAACAGCTTTTACAGAAAGAAGTGTGCTGTGTTTCTGTGCCTTTATAATCACCAGAAGGAATACGTAAAACTGATGCATGATTGATGTTTGGAGGAATCACCAGTTAGACATTAGTGAGCTAACGCCTTGTCTCTGAGTGATGGACAAATTAAACAGTTGATGGAACGTGTACTACTCTAAATGAATATGTAGCATTTATTATCTGGAGATTCTTGAGATAAAGATTTGGTTAAAATGACCATAATGAATCCATAAAACCACTAGATTTTCAATAATCTTTCCATTTACTATACGCAACAAAGGGGTACTTTCACAAACACCCACACATTCCCATACACATACTGTTCTGCAAATTAAGCTGTCGTTATTACCCACAACTACTCATGAAATAAATGTTGAAATATAAGGAATTAAATCTGACATGCATAACATAGGTTTATTGCCATTTTGTCCAGGTCCGAATCTAGGAGGGTGCTGGGGTGTGCTTTGCTTTTGTTAACATATAGTCACTCCAGCTTTTCCAGCCCAGGGACAATGTCTGTAAATGTACTAATGATCAGTCGTAGAAGGCTGCTGTGTATAGCGTAGATAATTTTTTCCAGAGGGAAGATGTTTCGTGTAGACTCCAGCAGGAAAGAGCATGATGGCCTCCTCTTCAGGGATGCTGGGAGGCACCATCACACTGCCTCCTGCCTTGAAACAGCACAGACATAGAATAAACTTTATTACCTACTACTTACTAGTGACAGAAACAGAAAGAAGCTTGTTGTTTTGTGTAGGAAATATTACAAATTCTAATTTTGTCAGCTGTATTTAGTGTAAACTTATCTGTTACACATTTCAACTCATCTGTTATTTATATATTTCAAAAAGTTATCTAGTAATAAACTATTATGAGGATAGCTATATTGTAGCTTAGGAAGTAGTTTTCTCAATGCACATGTCTTACCTGCCAATCAACAGGTGTAGCTACACGTTTTTTTGTCGTTAACTGCAAAGAGTCAACCACACGGAGAATCTCATCGAAATTCCGTCCTGTTGTTGCAGGATAGAGAATCGAGAGCTTTAACTTCTTATCTGGACCAATTACAAATACCTGAACAAAAATGAACAAGTTTAGCTGGAGTGGATGTAATGTGAGTGTAAAGTGAAGAATTATTGTCACTTTCTACAAATAATGTACACTTTGTCACATCACTTTTAAGCAATATATTATACACCAAAACATTATGACCACTCACAGGTGAAGCAAATAATGTCAATCATCTCCTAACAAGGCCACATGTCAAGGTCTGCGTAGATTAGATGGTAAGCGAACAATCAGTTCTCGTAGTCAACATGTTGAATGCAGGAGAAATGTGCAGGAGTAAAGACCTGAGTAACTTTGACAAGTGCCAAATTGTTATGGCCAGCAAGGCTTGTGGGGTGCTCCCGATCAGCAATGGTGAATACCTACAGACAGTGATCTGAGGAGGGACAAACAACAAACCAGCAACAGGGTGTTGGGCACCCAAGACTCAGCGATGCGAGAGGGCAACGAAGGCTATTCTGTCTGGTCTGAATCGACAAAAGGTCCACTGTCTTACAGAGGGCACCTGATTTGAAATGTCAGAATGCAATTCGAATGTGACACAATTCTCAGTGTTACCACCAGGGGGTGCTATAGCGGGAATTAGTGCATAATTTCATTTCATTTTAGTACTTAATTTATCCAGTTCATTTCAGAGTGTTGGAACTGGAACTTGGAGCAGTGGAAGAAGGTCGCCTGATCCAATGAGTCTTGCTTTCTTTTACATCATGTGGATGGCCGTATACGTGTGCACCTGGCGAAGTGATGGCACCAAGATGCACTGTGGGAAGACAACAAGATGGTTGAGGGAGTGTGATGCTCTGGAAATGTTCTGCTGGGAAACCCTGGGCCCATACATTCATGTGGATGTCAATTTGACACGTACCACCTACCTAAACATCATTGCAGGCAAGGTACACCCCTTCATGGCAATGGTATTCCCTGATGGCAATGGCCTCTTTCAGCAGGATAATGCGTCCTGCCACACTGCACACATTGTTTGGGAATGGTTTGAGGAACATGATGAAGAGTTCAAGGTGTTGCCCTGGCCTCCAAATTCACCAAATCTCAATCTGATTGCGCATTTATGAGATTTGCTGGACCTACAAATCCATGGCGGCTCCACCTCGCAACTTACAGGATTTGAAGGATCTGCTGCTAATGTCTTGGTGTCAGATACCACAGTGCACCTTCAGGGGACCCAAAGCATATTAGGCAGGTGGTCATAATGTTTTGGCTCATCTATGTATATAACACATCATCTAACATAAAATTAATAAAGTGTAAAGGTAGATTTAAACATTTCATCATTTCATAAAATTGTGACACCCAGAATGTAACATCATTTGGACCCTTTCTACAGCATTCAATTTTTTTCAACTGCACTTACACATCGGGCAGTGAGTGGCATTCCAGTCTGATCCTTTTCCTCAGGGTCCAACATGCCCAGGGCCATGGCCAGTTCCCTCTTATCATCTGCTATGATTGGGAAAGGAAACTCGCTTCCAGATTCCTCATTATTGTAAGCCATGATGTCCTAGAAATAAATGTATATTAACCACATATTACCACCAAGTCCTTAAAGAGAAGAATTTTTGTGCAGCAGTTTTTAACATTTAAAATGACAAACATCTCCTTGATTCTCCTTGAATGAGTCACACCGGATGGAAAGAAGGTACTGTACCTTGCTCCAGCCATGATGGTCTTCTACGCTGTCAATGGATAGTGCGATCAGCTTCACATTGCGCTTGCAAAACTCAGAGTTGAGTTGAGCAGCTCGTCCTAATTCAGTGGTGCAGACGGGGGTGTAGTCCCGAGGATGAGAGAACAGGATTCCCCAGCTGATGGAGGAAACAGTACAATGAATCAATGAAGGGATCAATGAAATATCCATAATTCCATTTGTCTAACTTAATGGTTGAGCAATCCTGCTCTTGGAGATCTAACTTACTGCACATTTTAGTTCCAGTCCTGCTGGAGAAACCTTTTATGAAAAACCTCTATAAAGAGGTCCTTTTCTGCATAACGTGGCGGGGCTCATTTTTGATTATCACGGCCGAGAACCGACCCACCAGCCTGCTGGGTTCTCCTGCTGACCAGTACGCCCCTGATGTGCGTCAGGCCACCGGGAAAATGCCCGGTATGCCAGATTGCCAGTCCAGCACTGACTATATAGGAGAGTAGTTATGAGTGAGTTTAGTTAATAGAGAGTCTGAAGCCCTGTTCCAAATGGCACACTTGATGTGGACATGGCCATAATTTGCACATACCTGTGAAGTCCATAAGACAATATGGTGTCACATTTTACATTTTAGTGCTCAGAGAGGTGCTCACATGCACCCTCAATGTGCCCTTCGGCTGATCCTGCATCAGTGTAAGCTCCACAGCAGACTACTACCCAACAGTCCCCACTGCTGATCCTCTCAATCACAGTGGACTGGAGTTTCCGTGCCAAAGGAAAAAACATGGCGGATGAGGTGTTATCAATCGTGGAATAAATATTTATTTCAATAATCGTTTTTCCTGATTGGCAAAGATAGATCACTTTCTTTTCTTAGCAATAGCAATATCTAGTCTACTGCCGATATATATATACCTGCAGAAGTGTGGATGTGTGTATAAATATAATGCTTTTTACGATATATGGCGGTGTGTGAGACGTATGTTCTCGTTTCAATACATTTGAGTGTTTTAAGCACATGTGTGCAACCAGCCAGGTGTCTGAATCATGTTGATTAGTTCCCTAAACATTTAAAAACATGGGGTTTTATTGTTGTTATATGTGTGCTTTGTATTTCAGAGTTTCCTGGTTCAATTCTTTAATGAACAGGTGCTTTGAGCCTTCCCTCAGCACAAATGTCCCGGGATGCAACTTTTCCTCCCGACGCAATACTACCTGCTCCCTCCCCCCTGCTGCGAAGCCCCACCAGGTATGTCAAATGTGACCGTCCCCTTAGTGCCCCTCGGGATCAGCTTGGATGCGTGGCTTTCGCTCTCCAACCCATCGTGTTGGCTGGCCAGGACCATCTGACTCAGTTACGTGATTCAGTTCGCCAGGCGCCAGCCCCGTTTCAGCGGTGTCCGCTTCACTTCGGTGCGCAGCGAGAACGCCAACAAACTGCAGGCTAAAATCGCAACCATTCTAAGCAAGGACGCAATAGAGCCTGTCCCTCCAGCTGAGATGAGGGAGGGTTTCTACAGCCCTTACTTCATCTTACTCAAAAATGGCAGTGGGTTTTGGCCAATCTTGGATCTGCGAGTTCTCAACCGGGCCTTACACAAACTTCAGTTCAAGATTCTCCAGTTCGGGCGTATCAGTACAAGGTCCTCCCCTTCGGCTTGTTCCTGTCCCCTCGCGTCTTCACGAAGGTCACAGAGGCAGCCCTTGCCCCGCTAAGGGAAGTGATGATTCCACATACTCCACTACCTTGATGACTGGCTGATTCTAGCTCACTCTCGAGAGTTACTGTGTGCACACAGGGGCCGAGTGCTCAGGCACCTCGGCCGCCTAGGGCTTCAGGTCAACTGGGAAAAGAGCAAGCTCTCCCTAGTTCAGAGCATCACTTTTCTCTGCATGGAGTTAGACAGTCTCAATGACAGCCCGCCTCACAAACGAGCGTGCACAGTCAGTGCTGAATTGCCTTACTTCACTCAAACTAGGCACCACGGTCCCTCTCAAACAGTTCCAGAGGCTCCTGGGGCATATGGCATCCTCGGCGGCGGTCGCACCGCTCAGGTTAATGCATATGAGACCACTTCAGCACTGGCTTCAGGCTCGAGTCCCGAGATGAGCATGGCACCACGACACATACCGTGTATCACCCCTTCCTGCCGTCAGTTATTCAACACTTGGACAGACCTCTGTTTTCTGCAGACAGGAGTCCCCCTACAGCAGGTGTCCAGATGTGTCGGACACCTCCAAACTGGGTTGGGGCTCTGTATGCAATGGGCACGCAGCAGCTGGTCCCTGGACAGGACCGCAGCTACGTTGGCACATCAACTGCCTAGAGTTGTTGGCTGTACGTCTTGCCCTGCAGAGGTTTCTCCTGCTGATTCGAGACAAGCATGTCTTGATCCATTCAGACAGCATCGCGACAGTCGCGTACATAAATCGACAAGGCGGCATGCGCTCTCGTCATTTGTCACAACTCGCCCGCCATCTCCTCCTCTGGAGTCAGTAGTGACTGAGGTCGTTGCACGCCACTCACATCCCAGGCAGCCTCAATACGGTAGCGGACGTGCTGTCGCGACAGGCTGTGCTCAGATGACTCCACCCCCAGGTGGTCCAGCTGATTTGGGACCAATACGGCGAAGCACAGGTAGACCTGTTCGCTTCCCAGCACAACTCCCACTGCCTGCTCTAGTACTCCTTGACAGAGCCTCCCCTCGGGACAGACGAACTGGCACACAGCTGGCCACCTGGCTGTGCAAATACGCATTTCCCCCAGTGAGTATTCTTGCACAGGTGTTGTGCAAAGTCAGGGAGGACTAGGAAAAAGTCACTCTAGTGGCCCCTTATTGGCCCACTCAGACTTGGCTCTCAGATCTCATGCTCCTCGCAACAGCACCTCCCTGGCGAATTCCCCTGAGGAAGGACAGTCTTTTTCAGGGATGGTGCACCCTCTGGCATCCGCGCCCAGACCTCTGGAACCTCCACGTCTGTCATTTGGATGGGATGCAGAAGATCTAAGTGGCCTACCACAGCTGTCATAGACACGATCAACCAAGCCAGAGCTCCCTCTACCAGGCAGCTTTTACGCCTTGAAGTGGCATCTGTTTGCAAACTGGTGTTCTTCCAGATCTGAAGACCCACAGAGGTGCGCAGTCAGGTCAGTGCTCTCATTTCTGCAGGAGAGGCTGGAGGCCCAGCTGTCCCCCTCCACTTTGAAGGTGTATGTAGCCGCTATATCTGCCCACCACAACGCAGTGGATGGTAAGTCCTTAGTTAAGCACAACCTGATCATCAGGTTCCTTAGAGGCACCCGGAGGTTGAATCCTCCCAGGCCATGCCTGTTCCCCTCATGGGATCTCTCCATGGTCCTTTCCAGCCTTCAGAGAGCCCCCTTAGAGCCGCTAGAGACAGCTGAGCTAAATTCCCTCTCCTTAAAGACGGCCCTCCTGACTGCGCTTGCCTCCAGCAAGAGGGTTGGGGACCTGCAAGCATTCTCTGCCAGCGACACTTGCCTGGAGTTCGGTCCGGCAGATGCACATGTCATCCTAAGACCCCGACCGGGCTATGTGCCCAAGGTTCCTACGAGGTTGCTTTGTGCACCTACTTAGATCGCACACAGAGCTTTAGACGCTCTGAGCAGCTCTTTGTTTGCTTTGGTGGACAGCGGAAAGGGAACGCTGTCTCCAAACAGAGGCTTACCCACTGGGTCGCTGACGCCATTGCACTGGCCTGTCACACCCAGGCTATGCCCGCCCCCTTGCGGCTTCGAGCACACTCTACGAGGAGTGTAGCATCCTCATGGGCACTGGCCAATGGCACCTCCCTTGCAGACATCTGCAGAGCGGCAGGCTGGGAAACACCCAATACCTTTGAGAGATTCTATAATCTCCGGGTTGTGTCGGTCCTATCACGTAGAACTCAGAAATATGGTACAGCTGACTGGGTGTACCACTTGCACATAGCGCCTTTCCCCTACACTGAGGTGAACATGTACACTCTTACTCCCAGACGAGACCACAAACTCATGCTCCCTGGATGTTCTTCCTCCTAGCCCTCTGGCTCGTGAATTCAGCAGAGGAATTCCCGACCAGACCCACTACGGGTACTAATTACTCTGGAATAGGTGCTCCCCAGGTGCCAGTTATTACAGTAACCCCCTGTGCTGTATTTTCCACGGTTCGGTCCTCCTGTCAGGCAGACCCCCCCCACCCTGGTCGCTGTGTTTTTAGAGCTCCTCCCTCATCAGGCAGGACCTACTACCGCACCACTTCCATGTGTGGCTTGTAAGCAGATGTGATATATTTGCCACATGTTTGACCTCCCCAGCCTGGGCAAGTTGTGGTCTCTGCGGGGTCTTTTCCCCCTGAAAGAACAGGATTGGAAAAGATCACCTTCCCCAATGCGTATTATAACGTTAGATGGCCCCAGCCACGTCTAACACTCTATGAGAGAGAACATAGTGAAAGAAAAGGCCGCGGCTGGCACTTGTTCCCCGCCTCAGGTATTTCGGAACCTAAAATGTTTATGATGTCTTATGGGGTGTTGGAGAAGGTTATGTGCAGTCTGATGCACCTGCCCCTTTGGCTCGCAACAGCTTGCTTTGCACCAGCATCAGCAGTTCACGTAACATGGTTCAGCGTCGGTTCAGCGTCGTGGCATTATTGAATAGGACCCTTAGTGTCACTTCAATCAACACAATGTGAGTGACAGACGGGGAACGTGTAGGTTACTATTGTAACCCCCGTTCCTGGATGGAGGGAACGAGACGTTGTGTCCCCCTGGCCATGACACAGTACCAACCGCTGTAACGGCCAAACCTTATTCTCAGCTCCTCAGTACAAAACCTAACTAACAGATGCACGATTCTTTCCTTTTATACCCGTTTGTCCGGGAGACGGACATACAAATTCTGTTTGCCAATTTCTCATTGGCCATTCTCAAATTCAGAGGGAACAGTGGCTCCCGAAAGAAGCCCCTAGTGTCTCTTCAATTGACACAATGTCTTGTTCCCTCCATCAGGGAATGGGGGTTACAACAGTAACCTAGACGTTTGATATAATAAAGAAAGCCACCTCAAATCTGCTCACTGAACTCCTGGACTCATTCGATATGAATTAAATACTTATCGAGTCACCTCGAAATCATCACAATTTATTTGTTCTTTGACTGTTGTATAAAATATCACTCTCATCATGATGATGAGAGTGATATTATCAGCAGGGCTCTGATTACCTGCAGACTTGTGCCTACGGCTAGATCACAGCCATGCTGATATATGGACACAACATCACTCTTTCTTGTGTGGTATTGCTTTACTAGCATTTGAGTTCTGGGGAACTTTCTGCAACATTCTGCAAGGACAGATTCAGTGTGTGCATTTCTTCAGAAAATGTAAAGTCTAATTTTTGAAATCCATAGACTTTTTAAGTGTTAAAAACTTAAACGATTGAGTACAAAATTGAGGTTATGGGGAATACCCATAATCCCTTGCAGTTTAATTATGTTTCCTTGGTCAAAGGGGAGTTAAGTTTTTTTTAGATGTTAGTAAGAATTTATAGAGGTTGTAGTGTTCTTTTGTAGTGTTGTTTGTGTTTTTTAAATAGTTGTTTCATGTAGTGTCACAATTAGGGTGATCTGTGTCCCCTCCGGTCAAGTTGGACCATGTTGACTCTATCTCAGTCCTTCTTGTGTATGTGCAACTAAAATACAGGTACATATGCATTTCTGTGGAGAATTAAGCTTACTTAATGATTGACCTAGAATTGACCATTTCTGCAAATTATACCTTTGTGCCAACTCTTCACCCTATACACGAATGAATGCACTGCAAAAGACTTCACTGTCAAGCTCCTGATGTTTGCTGATGACACCATGGTCATCGGCCTCATCCACGATGGTAATGGCGCATACAGATGGGAGGTTGATCAGCTGTCTGTCTGGTGCAGTCACAACAACCTTGAGCTGAACACGGAGGAGATGAAAAAGGACTTCAGGAGAAATGTTTGCGGAGATTCCAGACTTAGCCATCGGGTATCCGTGGGGTTCTCCGTGCACCGAGCGGACAGAGAGAAAGACCTCTCAGGTAAAAGCAGAGGAGGTGGTGTATGTTTTATGATCAACAAATCCTGATGTGATCAGAGGAAAGTACATTCAATCAAGTTTTTCTGCTCTCCTGATCTGGAATTTCGATATGGAGGTCTACGCTGATACCGTTATGTGTTTCATCAGGCAGTGCATAGATTATGTAGTGCCGAACAAAACAACAAGGATCTACCCTAACCAAAACTGTTTACTCAAACGGAAATTGTTTACTCAATCAATTGAGTAATATCAACTTATCAGGGTTTTCAGTTTGACTTGATTGAGAATTTCTTATATAATGCAGTGAAGCATAATACACTTTTAGAAGTATGACGTCAAGTATAAACACAGCCGTTCCCATTGATCTCAGTAACGTTTTAAAAGATCTGCACTCTTTTGCAGGTGAAATCTTTGTGATTCACAGGTGATCAATTATACACCTTGTTTAACCTTCACCTACATTAAACAAAACATTATGACCACCTGCCTAATATGCTGTTGGTCCTCAACTTGCTGCCATACCCGCCATGGGATGCACTTTACAAGACCCCTGAAGGTGTCCTGCGGTATCTGGCACCAAGCCATTAGCAGCCGATCCTTAAAGTCCTGTAAATTGTGAGGTGGAGCCATCGTGGATCAGACTTGTTGGTCCAACACATCCCACAGATGCTCAATCGGATTGAGATCTGGGAAATTTGGAGGCCAGGGCAACACCTTGAGCGAACATCACGAACCTCTAACCATTCTCGAACAATGTGTGCAGTGTGGCAGGGCGCATTATCCTGCTGGAAGATGCCATTGCCATCAGGGATTACCATTGCCATGAAGGGGTGTACTTGGTCTGCAACAATGCTTGGGTAGGTGGCATGTGTCAAATAGACGTCCACATGAATGGCGCATTATCCTGCTGAAAGCTGGGTTTCCCAGCAGAACATTGCCCAGAGCATCAAACTCCCTCCACTGGCTTGTCGTCTTCCCACTTTGCATCCTGGTGTCATCACTTCCAAAGGTAAATGGCGCACATATATATGGCCATCCCCGTGATGTAAAAGAAAACAGGACTTTTTCTGGGGTTCTAAATACAATTATTATTTAATTATTTATTTTTAAGCACAATTCAAAATCATATTTTATCTAATTACACAATGATGACTTGTCGACATTATAGACATTACAGTTTTATCTTCCGTTAATGCCTTCTGTTAATTTCTGTAAAGCTGCTTTGAAATGATGTGTGTTGTGAAAGGCGCAATACAAATAAAATTGACTTGACTCATCAGGCCAGGCGACGTTCAAGTTCCAGTTCTGACACTTGCGTGCCCATTCTAGGTGCTTTCGACAGTGAACAGGG
The DNA here is from genome assembly GCF_025860055.1 of Xyrauchen texanus. NCBI lineage: Eukaryota > Metazoa > Chordata > Actinopteri > Cypriniformes > Catostomidae > Xyrauchen > Xyrauchen texanus. Next base: position 4,434,894 of record NC_068284.1, on the reverse strand, counting down.
GTAATCATGGTAATCTGTGGCAAGCAGCAGGGTTTAATGCATTGTGTGTTGTGACACATTCCTCCTGTAAACATAAAACTAATTTTCTGTGACTTGTGTCAAAGTAGACCTTCTGTTGGTTCAGACCAGATGGGATAGGTTTTGTTGCCCTTGCACATTGATAAGCCTTGGGCTCCCAACATCCAGCTGCCAGTTTGTGGTTTGTCCCTCCTCAGACCACTGTCGGTAGGTATTCACCACTGCTGACTGGGAGCACCCCACAAGCCTTGCAGTTTCAGAGATGCAAGTCGGATGGACATAATAATTTGGCCCTTGTCAAAGTCACTCAGGTCTTTACTCCTGCCCATTTCTCCTGCATTCAACATGTTGACTACGAGAACTGATTTTTCGCTTACCATCTAATCTACTCAGACATTTGGCATTAATAACATGTGGCCTTGTTAGGAGATGATCAATGTTATTCACTTCACCTGTGAGTGGTCAGAATGTTTTGTATCAGTGTAAACAACATCCTGAAAAAAGGGAAACATTTTACGATAAGGTTGTATTTGTTAACACCTCAAATTAATAACTTACCAGAAATCCTTTGACCGTGTGAAGTGTGTGTATTTGTTTGACACCAAAGAAACTTTTGGGTTTGGGATTGTTTTAATAAAATTGTTACAGCTACTATACACCTTTTTTTCAGCATATCTAGACCATTTTAAACCTTGAATGTGGACCTCTTCCAGTACTAGCCACCTCCAGCAATTTCAGCGATACAAAAAACTAAAAACTATTTTATACTGCTTTATATTGCAGGGTGACAATACATGTGATCATATTATTGTCATTAAATATTATTTTCATAAACACATTAGTATGGAGTGCATATTTTTACCTTTTATCGCATTTTGCCATTGTTTTATCAAACACTGATGCTCAGGCAGAATGAATGAGATCCAAATTCGTTATCATGCCCAAATGTTGTTGAGGGGGGGTTTCATTGTTGATGGATTTTCGAGTGGGGGGGGGTCGCCTAACTGGATCATGCAACCTTAAAGCCCACAGCTGAACTTGTCAAACTTGCCGGAAATGCTAATGCTTGCTTCCGCGTTGCAAAATACGGTGGATACATGCAGCCCTAAGCTGCAGTGCATAGTAAAGGACAAATTTACTCCAAAACGTACTGATTTAGTTAGAGTTCATTTAAAGCAATTACTGAATACGGTGGCAGGACCTGTTGATAAGACACAATATAAGCATGTTAAAGGGTAACTAAACCCCTGCTCAGAGTCTGACTCCACCCACTAGCAAAATTTGAAAAATGCTCGAAAAGTGGGCAGGGATAGAGGGGACGAGGAGGGGATGAGCGGGGATGAGCGGGGGGGTTGGGGGCGTGCACCTGAGACCCGTAGTGACAGATTCATTGACAGCTGCTGTCAGACTCTAAAATGGAGAGTGACTAGAGTGACGCAAGTAGCTTTGCCACGGAGCGGTCTTTTGAAGTCGAGGACCTTCCTCCCCCACCTTCACCTGAAGTGGAGGACGGTGAATTGTCTGTGGACACAGAGCCGGAGCCATATCAATTCGAGCCGCTGGCTCAAACTGCGGTTTTAACTCCCTGTTGAGCATCCGAGTGCGCATTCACCTTCACTCGCGTGCAGGAAAAACAAACGAAACGCTGTTCAGTGATTGTGGCAGTGGGGCGTGGTCAAGCGCCCGTCCGGGAGAGAAAAGCGGTAAGGGCGCTCACACCTGAGCTAAATGATAACTAACACCTGTGTCTAATTTCAGTAACGTGAGGAGAGCGGCATAAAAGGGCAGGAGCGACGGAGCATGAGGGAGAACCAAGGAAGACTGTCTCTGTTGTATTGTAAAAAAACTTAAGAATTAAAAAACTTACCCCTTAAGTTGACGTTCGTTTCCGTCCCGTCCTTGAGCTATTTTACAGTGGTGCTGAAACCCGGGACTATTTTTTTTTCTTTTGGTTACGTAATGGAACCAAGTCAGCCCCATAGAGTCCTCCCAGCTGGCGGAAATCCTCCAGTCCTCGCTAATCTCCATCAGGGCCACCAACAAACCCTGCTTGAGCTCCGGCAGGATCAAGATCGGCGGTTCTTCGAGGTCATGCGGGCTCAGGCAGAGGACCGACTACGCTATCCGGAGCCTCCTCAGCCAGGAGGCTGCGTCAGCCCCAGCCGCGACCCCGGACACCCACGCTACGCTGCCCCCGCCCATGTTACAGAAGATGGGGGTGGCAGATGATCCTGAGGCCTTCCTCGACCTCTTTGAGAGGGCGGCTGAAATCTGGGGCTGGCCGCCTGAACAATGGGCAGCCCGGCTAATTCCTCTCCTGTCCGGGGAAGCACAGCTCGCGGCACAACAACTGCCAGCGACGAGCCTCCTGGCTTATTCTGACCTGAAGAGGGCCATTCTGCAGCGGGTTGGTCGGAGCCGGAAGAGAATCGCCAGCTCTTCCGGAGCATGAAGCTGGAGAAATCCGACCGCCCGTTTGCGTTTGTTCAACGGCTCCGGGGCGCTTGTCGGCGGTGGCTGCTCGCTGGGGACCGCGACGTCGAGGAGTTATCGATCAGGTGGTACTGGAGCAATTTACGCAAAGACTGCCCAGGAGAACGGCGGAATGGGTCCAGTGCCGCCGCCGGCGTCGCTGGAGGCAGCTGTGCAGCTCGCGGAGGACCACCTGGCGGCGATCCCGAGGGCAGATGAGCCCTCCCCTCTCTCTCTCTCTCCCCTTCCCTGTGTCTTCCCTGTTTCCCCCCTGTTCCCTCTCGCTCTGCTCTCTCCCCAGGACCCGTTCCTGCCCCCGCAGGCGTGGAGGATACAGTCGACCAGCTTCCCGGTCGTGGGAGAACCCGCCCAACCCTTCCCCGTCTTTCAGTCGCTCTCCTCCTCAGGTGGTGGCGCCCGCCAGCACGGGTGCGGCCGTGGCGCCTGGGCGGTTTGCTGGAGGTGCGGGGACCCGGACCACTTCGGGATCAGTGTCCGCTGATGGAGGTGGGGGCGGTGGTGCTGGTCTCCGATGTCCCGCAGGCTGCCCAAGGTCGGGCTGGAGCGTGCGGGTCCCGGTAAGGATCCAGGGGGTACATACCAAGCTTTGATGGATACCGGCTGTAATCAGACCACCATCCACCAACGCTTGGTTCAACCCGGAGCTTTGGGCACAGCTAAGCGGGTGAGGGTGAGGTGTGTGCATGGGGATATTCACAAGTATCCCATGGTGACTCTGGCAATTAAATTCGGGGAGAAAAGCATAGTGTGGAGGCAGCGGTTAGTTCCGCCTCACCCATCCGCTAATCTTGGGTACTGATTGGCCAAATTTTAGAAATGTATTAGAGGGAGTCTGTGCGGATGGGTCCTGCATGAAAGTAAAGAGATGTGTGATGTGCGATGCTTTGGCGGGGGAGGCGGAGCCGGGGCCATCCTCGGCTGCTCCAGGTGACGAGGGAAGGGGCGAGGGGGACACCCCTCCTCTCAGGGAGTTCCTTGAGGGGGATTTTCCTTTGGAGCAGTCGCGGGATGAAACCCTTAAGCACGCCTTTGACCAAGTGAGAGTAATCGATGGTCAACAACTCCGGCCGGGTGTCGTCGTTTTATATCCGTATTTTTCAGTTATTAAAGATCGGTTGTATAGAGTGACGCAGGACGCTCAAACAAAGGAGGAGGTGACACAATTGTTGATTCCACGGAGCCGCCGGGAAATGGTTTTCCAGGCGGCTCACTATAATCCTATGGCCGGTCACCTAGGGGAACGGAAAACACTTTTCCGTCTAATAGCCCGTTTCTATTGGCCGGGCATTGGCGGCGATGTTCGCAGGTGGTGTGCGGCGTGCGCGAATGTCAGCTGGTAAACCCACCGGCCACCCCAAAAGCGCCTTTGCGCCCCTTCCATTGATCGAGGTTCCCTTGAGAGAATTGGAATGGACCTCGTCGGGCCATTAGAGCGGATGTCACGCGGACATCAGCTTTGTGTTAGTCCTGGTGGATTACGCACGCGGTATCCGGAAGCAGTGCCTCTGAGCAACATCTCAGCACGCAGTGTTGCGGGGCACTCTTCAAGATAATCTCCGGGTGGGGGTTCGAAAGAAATCCTCACCGATCAAGGCACTACGTTTATGTCACGAACACTTCGCGAACTTTACGAATTGTTGGGCATTAAGTCAATTCGCACTAGCGTGTACCATCCGCAGACAGATGGGCTGGTGGAACGATTTAATAAAATATTAAAAAATATGATTCGTAAATTCGTGCACGAAGACGCTAGGAATTGGGATAAATGGCTGGACCCCCTGTTATTCGCGGTACGAGAGGTTCCGCAAGCCTCCACGGGATTTTCCCCATTTGAGCTGCTATACGGACGACGCCCACGCGGGGTCCTCGACGTCATCCGCGAAACTTGGGAGGAGGGGCCTTCCAATGCCAAAAATGAAATTCAATACGTTCTTGATCTTAGAGCAAAACTCCACACACTGGGGCAATTAACACAGGAGAATTTGCTCCAGGCTCAAGAACATCAACGCCCGGCTGTATGACAGGGGTGCTCAGCTACGGGAATTTGCACCGGGAGATAAAGTACTTGTATTACTCCCAACATCGAGCTCAAAATTACTCGCCAAGTGGCAAGGACCCTTTGAGGTCACACGACGAGTAGGGGACCTCGATTATGAAGTTAAGCGTACCGATAGAGGCGTGCGTCAAATATATCACCTCAACCTCCTGAAATTGTGGAGGAAGAGGCGGCCTCTGTGACGTTGGCAACGGTAGTTCCGGAGAGGGCGGAGCTCGGACCGGAGGTAAACAAAGCCTGCGATCCTAACACCCCGGTTCTGTGTGGAGACCACCTCTCACCACGCCAACTCGCAGAGGTTTCCGAACTGCAAAAGGAGTTTGCGGACGTGTTCCTCCCGTACAGACCTCGTACAACACCACATCGAGACCGAACCGGGCGTAGTGATACGTTGCCGCCCTTATCGCTTGCCCGAACATAAAAAAAAAATAGTTCGGGAAGAATTGGACGCGATGCTGGACATGGGAGTAATAGAAGAATCTCACAGCGATTGGTCCAGTCCGGTCGTCCTTGTTCCCAAGAGCGACGGGTCTGTCCGTTTCTGTGTGGATTATAGAAAAGTCAATGCGGTGTCTAAATTTGACGCGTACCCAATGCCCCGTGTTGATGAACTGCTCGATCGGTTAGGTTCTGCTCGGTTTTATTCGACCTTGGATCTAACGAAGGGTTATTGGCAGATCCCTTGACACCAATATCCCGTGAAAAAATGGCCTTCACCACGCCGTTCGGATTACACCAATTCGTGGCGCTTCCTTTCGGTTTGTTCGGGGCACCAGCCACGTTTCAGCGCCTCATGGATAGGATCCTCAGACCGCATACTGCTTACGCCGCTGCGTATCTAGATGATATCATCATTTATAGCAATGATTGGCAGCGGCACTTGCAACATCTGAGGGCCGTCCTGAGATCGCTGAGACGGGCGAGGCTCACGGCAAACCCGAAAAAGTGCTTGCGATTGGGCGTGTGGAGGTACGGTATCTGGGGTTCCACTTGGGTCATGGCCAGGTGCGACCCCAAATTGACAAGACAGCGGCGATTGTGACTTGCCCTAGACCCAAGACCAAAAAGGGGTGAGGCAGTTCCTGGAGCTGGCTGGCTATTATAGACGGTTTGTTCCTAATTATTCGGATGTCACCAGCCCGCTGACTGACCTTACTAAAAGGGAGCTCGGATCCGGTCCAGTGGTCGGAGCAGTGCCAACAGGCGTTTACAGACATTAAAGCTGCACTTTGTGGGGGCCGCTTTTGCATGTACCTGACTTCTCTCTCCCTTTTGTTTTGCAGGCGGACGCTTCAGACAGAGGGCTGGGGGCCGTACTCTCGCAGGTAGTGGAGGGAGAGGGCGCCGGTGCTGTACATTAGCCGGAAGCTCTCCTTGAGGGAGACTAAGTACAGCACCGTGGAGAAGGAGTGTCTGGCCATCAAGTGGGCGGTTCTCACCCTCCGATACTATCTGCTGGGGCGGGCCTTCACCCTCTGCTCGGATCATGCCCCACTGCAGTGGCTCCACCGCATGAAAGACACTAGCGCCCGGATCACCCGTTGGTATCTGGCCCTCCAGCCTTTTAAGTTCAAGGTGGTCCACAGACCGGGGGTGCAGATGGCTGCCGCTGACTTCCTCTCCAGGAATGGGGGGGGAGTGGTAGGCAGGCCGGATGACGCCCCGGCCTGAGTCGGGCGGTGGGGGTATGTGGCAGCGGGGGCGTGGTCAAGCGCCCGTCCGGGAGAGAAAAGCGGTAAGGGCGCTCACACCTGAGCTAAATGATAACTAACACCTGTGTCTAATTTCAGTAACGTGAGGAGAGCGGCATAAAAGGGCAGGAGCGACGGAGCATGAGGGAGAACCAAGGAAGACTGTCTCTGTTGTATTGTAAAAAAACTTACGAATTAAAAAACTTACCCCTTAAGTTGACGTTCGTTTCCGTCCCGTCCTTGAGCTATTTTACAGTGATGTTTATCCTTTTAGCAGGATTTTTATTTAGCCAGCTTCACTTGAACATAACATCAGTTAGCTGTTCTCTCAACTTAGGAGAATGTGACGTAAAGCGTAACGTCATCATGTACAAAACCATATCTCCAAATAAAACTATACAGGTAGTCAATACCGTAATACAATGTATAAGGGTGCAATACGTTTAACACTCCCGCATCGCGAACGCGCGTTTGTCGGCCCCAGAGGATTAACTTTAGCCTAACCATAAATTGTGATTCAAATATATATGATCACTCACCTCAAGACGCCGCTGCGGTGGTGGAGTCCATGCAGGAGGAGCAGCGTTTGGCACTGCGTCGCTTTTCAGCGCGAGCTGTTTGGAGAAGCCCATTTCCACCTCCATTGCGTTGGAGAAGCAATCACGCGTAAAATGCAGTTTGCACACTACTCCAGCTCTAGGCGGGAACTCGCGGTCTTCCAGAACAAGGACGTGCAACCCCTGGCGCCTAATTTCCAAGTCTATATGGAAAGTAATACAGTCCAGCAGTGCTGTTGCAACCAGAAACACTACACCTACGTACCATCCTGACCACTGTACTAAATACAGATAATCTACGCTAACTTGAAGCTATCCTAACTGACGCAGTACTATGCTACTAACTAACTATGCTTCTAACAATACTACACTAACAAATATGCTAATTAACTACCTAGGCTACACAAAATAATCTAAATAACTATATAAATGCTATGCTAAATAGATGCTAAAATACTCTATCCTGATCATTTTCAATACTCGCAATTCCAACTCCTGACTCGCTACAGTGGTTTTGACGAAACGAGATGGTTTTTATACTGCCATGGGCGTGGTAGCTCGTACCAAGGGCGTGGTGAGCTGGAACCTGCCTACGTCAGCTGTCACCGCTTACGTCACGAAGTACCGCAAACAGCCAATAGGAAAATTCAACTGCAGTAGCCACCGTTCAACCTGAAGAGGGCAGCACTCAGATGTTTTTACACCATATATTGTAGAATTAAAACACTTTATACACAAATGTAAAAAAAAATTACTTGAATCAATGACCAGTACTAATAAAGACCCATTCTTACAGATCATTAACTAAAAAAAGTTGGTTTAGGGTTTAGTTACCCTTTAACAATTTGTATTTATTTGATATCCTAATATCCTTTTTTTGGTATTCGAACTGGTTTATTCAAACAGTCTATTCATTATTTTGACTGGCACAGGTTATAAGTACATGCGTCTACATTTTCCAAAAAGCCCAACTGAGCGTGAAAACCACAAACCTTGCATCACTGTGTCTGGTTAGTGTAGAGCACTCTGCACATGCATCAGGGAGATGTGTGAACGAGCTTCTCTCATGAACAAACCAAGGAGACTACAGATGGCATGGTTTACAGTGAATATAGACTTCAATTTTGATTTGTAATATGAGTTTGAGACAGTATGAGGATGAGATAAAGTTGCATTTTAAAACATTAATATGCTATCCTATATGAACTAACTAATGACTGATGTTGTTCACTGTTAGCTTATCAATAATTAATATTATATATATATTAATATAATTATTATAATTAGCCATATATTAATATAATTAATATATGGCTTGTTTAAAATAACTACTAATTCATTACTAATCCGAACATTAACATGTATCTAAGAATGATTATATTTTTATTGTCAGCATGATCATGAAATGCATCTTCAGAGAAACAAGCACCTTGTTTGCATTCTTTGCAGGAGTTAATTTAAGTAACTGCTGTCTAAATCAAGGTTACAATGCCTGGTCGAATATCATAGTCAGCTTACCTTATAGAAATATAGTGATGTTTGTTCTCTTCTGTTCAGTACAAATGATTAACTTTGGCATGTTAGATATTGTTGGAGGTATTTTTTTATAATTTTGGCAACCCATAAATGAGTCAAGTATTACCACACACATTTAAAGGAAAATCTGGACCATTATTCTAAAGTGAGGACCATGGTAATGCATCATTAATGAATGATATCTTATTGTTTCCTTCATTGGGAGTTAAATGTTATCTGGATCATTATTTTAAAGTGAAAAAAACATTATAATCCATTAATAGTAACTTAGGTGTTACTTGTCATTTAGTAGCCTAATGAAGTAACTATGGCTTATTTAAAATAAACTAAGTGTTTGTTCCTATGTTCTATTCATTTAATTAAAGAGATATCTAATAAATATTCCAAAAAAAAAAATTCTGGCATAAAAATTCTAAATCTTTGAAATAAGATGAATGCTTAACAAAACAGATGTCTCCCAGATCGCTGACTTCTGCATTATTCTCCCCACGCTTACTGAAATTAGACACAGGTGTTAGACATTAGCTCAGGTGTAAGCGCCCTTACCGCTTTTCTCTCCCGGACGGGCGCTTGACCACGCCCCCGCTGCCACACACGGCTTGTAGCAAAAAATAAATAAATTAGCAGTAAACAGTAGCCTAGCAAGAAAGTCATTGGTCACTATCTTCCTCCTCTTGTGCACATGAAACCACTGAAGTCATCTCCTTCGGTGTCGGAGTTGAATATCCTCAGCTTTTGTTGTCTTTTTGCACTGAGTCAATTCATCACGCTGCTGTCTCCCGTGCAGCAGCTCTATTTCCTTTTCCAACAGCCAGATCAATCGCCTTCAACTTGAAAGCTGCATCATATGCATTTCTCCGTGTCTTGAGGGTGACAAAATGACTACCGTAATCAGAATGATGGGAAGTTTGAGCGCGCTCGATTTAATCTAAACAGTAAACAAAAAAGTTGTTTGACCTTAACCCGTTCGGCAATTTCATTGGTCTAATGAAAGCTTCATGCCGCCAAAAAACTGAGCACGTCACAGAATGTTTTTTTTTTTTTAAATAAAATTTGAAAGCGGGAAAAATCCATATATTAGCCGCGTCGTTGTTTAAGCCGCGAGGTTCAAAGCGTGGGAAAAAAGTTGCGGCTTATAGTCCGGAAATTACGGTAGTGTGAGTAGTATATTAACACTAAGAATGCAGCAAAAAGAAGTTTACTTAAATACACAGATGATGCACTTTTTCAACCATCAAAATGGAATGTGGAATTTTGGACACTTCACGCACTCAGTGCATGCGGCTTGCCGTACATAGCGGAAGGTGTTGAGTTACCTGGCCGTGCTGTTGGTCTGACAAAACAATTGTAAATATTGAAGAATGTAGCAGCTAGCGAAACTTCAGTGGAGCACCTAACAGCACCTTACAGCACTGGCGTGGTGGTGGTGGCATAGTGGGCTAAAGCACATAACTGTTAATCAGAAGGTCACTTTTTCGATCCCCACAGCCACCACCATTGTGTCCTTGAGCAAGGCACTTAACTCCAGGTTGCTCTGGGGGAATTCTCCCTGTAATAAGTGCACTTTAAGTCGCTTTGGATAAAAGCATCTGCCAAATGCATAAATGTAAATGTAACCTTACAAATGTGAGTTGAATGCTATACCATCACCCCAAGCTGTGTGAAAATGCATGTTGTTTAAGATGAACTAAGGTTGGCTAATGTGCTAAAGCAAGCGGCAACACATCACGGCTGCATCCGAAACCGGAAAATACTGCATCCAGAGGTTGTATATGGAGGTAGGAAGGGATCAAGGCACGTCCAAATCCAATGTTCATTTCACATTTACTGAGATACCTTCATCTGATACATTTTTAGATGTATCCTTCACTGTCTATGAAATCGTGTGGATCCAGAGCAGTTGTGCTGAAGAAAAAAAATGGCGGCCGAAGAGACATTAGAGTTGATAGCCAGTTTGTGTATAAATTAGTGCTGTTGATTTATCATGTTAATAATGCCCTAATGCAAAAATTCGTCATCTTACTCAAAAATCGTTTAATGCTACTCATTTTTAAAATGCCGTTAACGCATAATATGACCCTTTCAATAAACCGTAGTTTATGAGAAGAAAGTCAATTCACACAAACGGCACTAATGTCACAAGCATTGACCGTCGGGAAAACAGAAAATATTTTATCGATGTGGCACAGCAGTAGAACATGCCAACAAAGCACAGATAGAGCTCGAAACTGTAAGATGATTGTAGCGGCAAGACAGCTGCTATTTGAACACCTGCCTAGCACTGTGAGGTGCGGTACAAAGGCCGAAGTAAAAGTGTGAGCGCAAAGCGAATGTCTTTGAATAACATATAACGTGCCAGTAAAGGCAGTCAGTGGAGTTTCTGTTGCCCCCTAGGGAGTTGTTGCCCTAAGCAGATGGTGTAATATGCATATAGTGAGCAACGGTACTGATTACCGGCTAATGGAAACCCTGCTGATTTATCCATGGGTCTCTGTTTGATAGTGCACTAGCCAATGCAGAAGTTGGAGACATTGCTGGAACCCTGCAGCTAATCTACACTGTAAATGGGTTAACCCATTTAATCCCAATGGTTGCAATTGTGACCGGGGTCTAAAAGGATTTTTTGATGTATTTTGCTTGTCAATTGTAAATGAGAGAATTTTGCATGAGTGGAGAAAATAGTAACATGACCAGAGCTATTTAATTCCACTGTGCTCCTGGAAAGATTATGTCTGTCAAAACTCAAAAAGAAGTGAATAAATCCTGTCATAATACACTTACAACTACCATAGTTTGTATATAATTTGATATGAGTTGTGTTGTGTTCAAATTCTGTTGTTCAAAAAAATGCAATTAATCTTTTAATCATTTGACAGCCCTAGTATAAATATACTGTATGTTTTTATTCACTTTTTGCAACTTTTCATTCCATTTCTAGCGAGAAAGTATTATTGTAGTTATTAAATGTACACTTGGTTATTGCCAAAACTCTCTTGATTTTGGTCTATATTATTTGACCACTGTGGTTTGGTTGGACTGAATGAAGCAAACGCGTTACCTTTACTGGACACCAGACGGCGATAATCAGCTGCTGATATCCTAGCAATGATGTGACATTATGCTGCCTCAGCAGCCTGTCCAAAACCAGTTTCTGGAGGCATACCTTCACTTGGAAACGCTGACTGTTGACTGATAGGTCGGCGAGGCAACAAGACTACATTTAATTTCGGACACAGCCCATGGGCGCTTGAAACATCACTTATACACTCACCTAAAGGATTATTAGGAACACCTGTTCAATTTCTCATTAATGCAATTATCTAATCAACCAATCACATGGCAGTTGCTTCAATGCATTTAGGGGTGTGGTCCTGGTCATGACAATCTCCTGAACTCCAAACTGAATGTCAGAATGGGAAAGAAAGGTGATTTAAGCAATTTTGAGCGTGGCATGGTTGTTGGTGCCAGACGGGCCGGTCTGAGTATTTCACAATCTGCTCAGTTACTGGGATTTTCACGCACAACCATTTCTAGGGTTTACAAAGAATGGTGTGAAAAGGGAAAAACATCCAAATGCCTTGCTGATGCTAGAGGTCAGAGGAGAATGGGCCGACTGATTCAAGCTGATAGAAGAGCAACTTTGCCTGAAATAACCACTCGTAACAACCGAGGTATGCAGCAAAGCATTTGTGAAGCCACAACACGCACAACCTTGATGTGGATGGGTTATAACAGCAGAAGACCCCACCGGGTACCACTCATCTCCACTACAAATAGGAAAAAGAGGCTACAATTTGCAAGAGCTCACCAAAATGAAAAATGTTGCCTGGTCTGATGAGTCTCGATTTCTGTTGAGACATTCAGATGGTAGAGTCAGAATTTGGCATAAACAGAATGAGAATATGGATCCATCATGCCTTGTTACCACTGCCAATTACCCTTGTTACCCTTATTGCCAATTGGGCATCGTTTAAATGCCACGGCCTACCTGAGCATTGTTTCTGACCATGTCCATCCCTTTATGGACACCATGTACCCATCCTCTGATGGCTACTTCCAGCAGGATAATGCACAATGTCACAAAGCTCGAATCATTTCAAATTGGTTTCTTGAACATGACAATGAGTTCACTGTACTAAAATGGCCCCCACAGTCACCAGATCTCAACCCAATAGAGCATCTTTGGGATGTGGTGGAACGGGAGCTTCGTGCCCTGGATGTGCATCCCACAAATCTCCATCAACTGCAAAATGCTATCCTATCAATATGGGCCAACATTTCTAAAGAATGCTTTCAGCACCTTGTTGAATCAATGCCACGTAGAATTAAGGCAGTTCTGAAGGCGAAAGGGGGTCAAACACAGTATTAGTATGGTGTTCCTAATAATCCTTTAGGTGAGTGTATGTAGTAAAAAAGCATTAAGAGTTAATTTGGGATGATACTACACTTTGAAAATTCATACACAACATGGCTCAGTGCATAGTATTTTTTGTAAGTGTATATTATGTCGTTTGGGACACAGCTATAGTCTTTTCGAAAACATTTAGCACATAGTTAACACAAAGAGGATTTAATCATATCTCATTCATTAATGATGCTTTACCATGGCCCTCACTTTAGAACAATGCTCCAAATTATTAGTAATTCCTTCATGTTTGTGGTAAAACTTGACTTAATTCTTATGTGTTACCAAAATGTTCACTTTACAATTCTAATTAATTATTTAATAAAGACATCCAGCAAAATCAAACATCCAAAAGTTAATAATTTGTATTGAACAGTAAAGTTTGTGTGTGTTTTTCTGGTAGTGATCGTTGCCTCTCTGCTTCCAAGGACCACTATCACAGCGTAGCGAGTTCCACAATGTGAACGTTGGCTTATCACAGAGCAAGTTTGCGGTCACGTTCGCAGCTCATGAAGTGGATGAGCTTTTGATTACAGCATCGGAGAGTGGGTTGGTTCAGTCTGATGCCATGCGCAGCTGATGACCATGCTGCGAGCGTCGGGATGGAGTGGAATCCCCCACTCCCCCCTGAACCCTCGCAGTCCGAGCAGGCGATATCCACCTTAGTGGTCCAGGAGCGCCACCTTTGGCGGCACCATAGAGGATTTCGCCCAGCAATCCTCAGTGGTTAAAAGGCAGACGGGGACCATACTACACATCCTTCCCTGGCGCAACGCAATGTCTCGCACCCCCATCTGTTTGTTGCCACGGGCATCCCCTGTGGCTGCAACACTGGCTCTGACACAACCCGCCCAATAGGTTGGATCTGGAGTCGAGCCATCTGCAGAAAGCAGACGGTCACCAAGAAACCAAGAAGGCTTCAAAGTGTTCCCCGAGACGGGCAGCCCAGGAAGTAGGAGATCCGCTGCACAGGATCTGGTAAGAGCACCACTCCTTCCCCCGTGGAGGGCCGGGTGGAAGTTCTTTATTTTACTTTTCTTATTTCACCGCATGCCCCCAGGGCGGTACCCACATTCTAAGAAAAGATTTCTCATTTCCTGGGCCTCACAGTCGGTGTCCCCGGCCGTCGTCATTATGACCACTGGGCACCGTGTCTCTCTCTGGCAGATATGGCGCCTCGGTGGCAGGCCTACCGCCCCTGCGCGCCCAGCTGTGGCAAAATTCGCCCCTGATGTGATGGTCACCACAGGCTACGAGGACGAAAATCTTCCTCCCCTATCCCAGGCTGCTCTGGGAGTGTACACAAGGAGCGAGGTAAGTGCTTTGATGTCTCTAGACTCAGCACAGCCACAAAAGACACCTCAGGCTCCGGCCCATCGCGAGGCCCCGCCTGCTGGTATGTCCGACACAATTGCTCCCCCTCATGTGGGGCTTGGGGGCGTGGCTCACACTCCCCAACAGGGACCCCCCCCAGCTCGTGCCTTATTCCCTCATGGGACCTCTCTGTGGCCCTTCGTTGCCTTCAGGGATCTCCCTTTGAGCCCCTTGAGTCAGCTGAGTTGCAGGCGCTCTCCTTAAAGGCTGCCCTCCTGACGGCACTCACCTCCATCAAGAGTGTACTGAGGTATGTGCTCCACATGTGGTGCTGGTTGTCTCCTTAGGTAACCCCATGTGATGTATATTCCACAAAATGGTTTCCCTGCTGTTAAACCACGTCTTCATTGGGTAGAGGGCGCTCTGTTCTTGGTCACCGTGTTTGTAGTAACTCCTCCCCTCCTTGGGTAGGACTTACCCCGGTGCCGCTCCACACGACGTGCTTTCGCACCGACCCGGTAAGACCGTGTATTGTATTCTACTTAGAAGTCCCCCTCGGGGTCGGGTGGTGTCCTCCTCTTTGGAGGGTCACCCCCCAACATTGACCTTATATGGTCCCCAGCTGAACAATTTGTTCCTTTTTTGGGGATAACAATACAGCTACAGCTGGGCCAGTCCTTAAACATCTGAGCAGTTAGCCGCTCCCCGAGGTGTAGGGGACTGCTTCCTGCCTGCCAGTGTGTTGGGGTAGTTACGCGACGGCTTGCTGCACTGGCTACGAGGCACACAGAGTTCTGCCCGTCTCGCACTGCCAGCCTGCGTAACCCAGTTCAGATCTTGAGGCGTTTTCCATTGGGAACCCTAGTGTCAACTCATCGACACAACGTTGAGTGAGTGACAGATAGGGAACGTCTCGGTTACTGATGTAACCTCCGTTCCCTGATGGAGGGAATGAGACATTGTGTCCCTCTTGCCACAACACTGAACCAACCGCTGAAATGGCCAAGTCTTTGGCTCGGCTCCTCAGTGCGAAACCTGAGTGTGTGTTTGCAACGGCACTCCTTTTATACCCGTATGTCCAGGGGAGTGGCATGCAAATCCCACACGCCAATTCTTATTGGCCTTTTCTCAAAGATCAGAGATGTCTGGGATCCCAAGGGAGACCCCTAGAGTCAACTCATTGACACAACATCTCGTTATCTCCATCAGGGAACGGAGGTTACATCAGTAACTGAGATGTTTGGCACAAAGACTGCATCCCTATATTTCTGTAAGGTAAGCTGACTAGTCATAATACTCTAGCCTAATGATTTAAAGTGTTCATAAATGAATTTTCACAAAGAACACAAATGAGGCCAGGGTTGGAAGGGTTACTTTGAATTGTATTCCACTACAGATTACAGAATACATGCTGTAAAATTACTTAAGGTCAGTAATGTATTTTAAATAATTTGGATTACTACTTCAGCACTCGTAGATTTTTACACTTGTTTTGACTATAAAAACTCTGCCAATACAGTAAGACAAAATACACGTTAAAAATACATTCTCTGAAAAACCTAAATATCTTATGCAGTGTTGTTTCTAAAACAAGATAAATCAAATTGGATTTAAGGATTTTTTACAGGAAAACAATTAGTCAAGTCAAGTCAATTTTATTTGTATAGCGCCTTTCACAACACACATCGTTTCAAAGCAGCTTTACAGAATATCAGCATTAACAGACGATAAAACTGTAATGTCTATAAAGTCGATTAATCATCATTGTGTAATTTAGATAAAATATGATTTTCAATAGTGTTTAAAAATAATTAAATGATAATTGTATTAATAACCCCAGTCAGCAAGCTGTAGGCGACTGTGGCAAGGAACACAAAACTCCATAAGATGTAGATTAATGGAGAAAAATAACCTTGGGAGAAACCAGACTCACTGTGGGGGCCAGTTCCCCTCTGGCTAACATTATGAATGTAATGTAAATATTAATTATGTATAGGTAAAATCAATTAAAAAATGATTTTCAAGAATAAAATGTTTGCCCTAATATAGTATGTTTGTCTTACTAGAAAAAAAGAATTTATGATCCAACATGAATTTTCTTGATAAAAAAAAATATGATCGTGCCTGGTAACATGTAAAATGGCTAGAAATAACATTTTAGCTTAGCGTAAAGCTGACAATTTACACAAGGTTTATTTCTATTTCTTCAGCTCCAAACTTACTTAAAACTTCTCTGTCTGCTTGTGTGGATGTAACACATCAGAAGAAAGTGTTTCACCGCTGTTTAAATGCAGTTTGGAGCGCATAATTTATATGTATAAATGTTTTCCATCTGAAAGGACTAAATATTAAATGAAACAAATGACAATTGTAATAGCAAAGTAATCTCTTCATTAATCTAAATACTTTTTGAATGGAACTGTATTCTAATGACCAATTATCAAAATGTTAACTGTAGTGGAATAGTTACTTATATTTTGTATTTTAAATACGTAATCCCGTTACATGTATTCCGTTACTCCCCAACCGTACGTGAGGCACATGCTTCTCTGAAGGTGCATTTCATGATCATGTTCACAATAAAGGTTTACTCACATTTTAGACACGTTAATGTTTTGATTATTAATTAATTAGTTAGTTTAAATATAGTTAATAGTTCTCAATGGGTATAATCTAATTCAGTAATTATTGATTAGCTAACAGTGAACTACCTCAGTCATCAATTCGCTATTACTTTCCATTTTAGTAAATAGTAGTACCTAAAGTGTAAAATGTAGTACTACTCATTTGTCCTGCATTAATTCCTGCATACTTACCTAATAATGACAAACCATATTTTAAAGTGTTACCCTTGAGGTAAATCTTTATATATACTTTATTCAGGTTTGGTCACAGTTACATTTGCAAAGTGAAATCCAGCAGGCGAAGAAGGATTGAGCCGATGTCATCCATAGTAAATCTTCAGTATATCTGTATAGGAAGCACTGCTTACACAGAGGTCACTGCCATACCAAGCAACTTCTTATTGGTTAAAGCTGCAAAAGGTTCAGCAAACTTGAACCACATGCAAAATTCATGATAGGAAATGTTTTCACTACTAGAAGTCCATCAGGAGAAATTCTGGATTGCACAGATTTCAATTGAGAATTTGAGAACTGGATTTCCCCCGCGGAATTTCTCTATACAAAGGTAAATGTGATCGAGCCTTTGTGATGGGGTTACAGAAGGAACTATTGACAGTTCTTGCAGGAAGTAAAAAGTAAAAGAGTCATAAAAGTTGTCTAGAGATTCTTGAGAGTGTTCCATCAGTGTGGCATCTGAGGAATGCCAAATGACTCCTTGACAATTTTCATTTTCACAGTGATAGGATATTGTCCTGAGGAGCACTGGAACCAGCAATCTGTTACATTAAGAGTACTACGAACATTACAAAAAAAAAAACATAGTTGTCCATTTGTTGAAGATATTTGATCACTGATTCAACAGTGCCCTCATATGTTAATCAAACTGCAAATATATTTTCTAATTGCTTGATTACCAAAAATGTTTAAGGACGTTAGTGACTCGAACTATGTAATAGTGTCACAATATACTGTCACTATATTTGCACATCCATAAATCATATTTTTTTATTGTTTCATATCTATATATGCTGACTACCACAAGATATATGTTTCTTTGTATCTCAATTTTACTTTGACCACTTTGCATACCATCGTACTTTGGATCTACCACTACATCTGCATTAACTCCACCCAAAGCCAATATTCTGCACTTCCTTATTCACTGTGACTACAATGCACATCTGATCTACTCATACAAGCAACTTCATGCTCATTACTATTTGCTGTACTTTTCTATTTTCTGTATTCCTATGTATTAGCTATTTACTAAATGATGTTTTTCTCTGTATCCCTACTCTCTTTTCTAAATTTATTCAACAACCAGTGGAAGACAATAATTTCATTGTATTTGTACAATGACAGTAAGAGCTTGACTTGGCTTGTCTTTGTTTATTACGAGACAAATGAGTTACATCATGTCGATTTTTTCATGTCGAAGTATCTGATGTTTGTACATTTGCAACTTCAAGGTGGCACTGTTGTTTTAATCATTGACTTGCTATTTGCAGAATAAGCATAGAATGGAAACACTACAATAAGGTTGTTTTTGTTAACATTAGTCAATCCAACAGTTAACATAAACAATACATTTATCGCACTTATATTAACACATTTCTACACAAACTAATCATTTTTTTATTAAAAGTTGCATATTAACACTAGTTAATAATTAACTAACAAGAACTAACAATGAACAACTGTAAAATATATAAAATAACATTAATTAATAAATGCTGTAAAAATATATTGATTATTGCTACTTCATGATACATAATGCATTTAGTAATGTAACAAATAGAACCTTATTTTAAATTGTTACCATTAAACTATAGCAAGTACAAGAATGGAATGATTTGGCTATTGCCATTTGTGTGTACTACTGAAATTCTGAAAGTTGTACATTTATTTAGACTCAATAAGTGCCTGCGACAATACATATCTTACGTCTCATAAAATTTCAGCATGGAAGTAATGAATAATCCTGTTCTTTTGTTGCATAATCTCTTTTACATATGAAATATAATATATTTACATATATTTCATTCTCTTATTTTACAGTATATGTGAATTTAGTAGATCCATTTTTTATACATACCTGTTGGGTTGACCCAATGTTTGTAATAATGTTTGGCGAAACAGCCATGCGTTTAAGGGTTAACAAACAGACCGATGAAAGCTTGTCATGAGTGGCAAAATGTATTGCCTAAGCAACCCAAGATTACTCTGAATTGAATTTTAGCTGACATTCTACAATGACGTGTAATTCACTTTCTCTTAACATCAGCAAAAAAAAAAAAAAAGAAGATGATTGTGGATGCAAGCTAAAATAAAAGAAACCACAGACCACTCAACATCAGTGATCCTGAGGTAGACACATTTCTCAAGAGTTCACATTATCCACTTAGTAAAGAGGGAAGAGAAGCAACTTTATTTCCTGAAGATGCCATTGTGGAACTGAGCACCATCAAGATTATGCTCAGCATATCACATTTATGCATTTGGCAGACACTTTTATCCAAAGTGACTTACAGTGCACTTATTACAGGAATAATCCCCCCAGAGCAACCTGGAGTGAAGTGCCTTGCACAAGGACACAATGGTGGTGGCTATGGGGATTGAACCAGCAACCTTCTGATTACCAGTTTACCAGTTATGTGGTTTAGACCACTACACCACCACCACTCCACGGTACAGCCTTGCCATCACTGGAAGACATACAAGACCACACAGGTGTCCACAGAAGTGAATTGCTCTCATCAAAGGCCTTCACATCCTCAAGACTACTATCATCTCACAAACAGTTCCAGTGTGTGAAAGCAACAACCAACAGACTACAGAAAATTTTTACCCACAAGCCATCAGACTTGTGAACGACTTTCGCCGATTTCCCGTCTAGTCGACCCATCATTACCCCCCTTCACTCACCACAATCTATTGTATGTAACTGAAGCTTTTAAATACCTTTATACCATCTCACCTACAACTCTATTAACTGCACATACTGTACACTTATTGAGCACTTTATTAGGGACACCTGTACACTTACTTATTTATGTGATTATCCAATCAGCCAATTATGTGGTAGAGTGCATTGTATAAAATCACACAGATATGGGTCAGGAGCTTCAATTAATTTTCACATCAACCATCAGAATGGGAAAACATTTTGATTTCAGTGATTTGGACCATGGCATGATTGTTGGTGCCAGATGGGCTGGTTTGAGTATTTCTGTAACTGCTGATCTCTTGGGATTTTCACACACAACAGTCTCAGAGCCTTTCCGGTAACTCTGTACAATTGTAGTGAGCAGAATAGCACTTCAGAATGCACAACACATCAAAATTGAGGCAGATAGGCTACAACAGCAGAAACCATGTCTGACACTTTATTAAGACCATAGTGTTCCTAATAAAGTGCTTACTGTGTGTATCATAATACAATGAAAGTTAATTGAAAGTCAGTCATTGTAATCTGATTCCAAGAATTTACAATGTAATACTTTTACTTTTACTTTTTACTTTTATGCATTTGGCAGACGCTTTTATCCAAAGCAACTTACAGTGCACTTATTACAGGGACAATCCCCCCCGGAGCAACCTGGAGTTAAGTGCCTTGCTCAAGGACACAATGGTGGTGGCTGTGGGGCTCGAACCAGTGACCTTCTGATTAACAGATATGTGCTTTAGCCCACTACACCACCACTACTCCAATGTAATACCTTACATTACTTTTTTGACTAAAAAGTAATAAGATTACAGTAACTAATTACTTACTCCCAACACGTTTAAAACCGAACAAATATGTTTTGTGAGCATTTTTGCTTGAAATCTTTCTTTAAATGAATTGCTCCTTGCATTGATATTTTGCTGTATATTGCAATACTGTTTATACTGCAATTTTTAATGTAGTTTAAGTGTTCAAATACTATTTGCGGCCACTGTAAGTGTGACTACAGTAGACAGCCTTCACATATAGACCTTTCTTTAGTTTTTTATACTTAGCACGCAATGATTTTGGGGGGAACATTCAAAGAATTTCATTGTACAATTTCATTGTACACAATATCTTTGTATACATGACGATAAAGAACTTCAATAAATAAATCTGTTACCACAAACTATATTACAAACATATGACGATAAAACCATAAGTTCGTTTGAGTGCTTTCTAGTTCTTATAGGCCTCCTAATAGTGAGAAGTTTAAGTAGCTCTAATGAATAATGGAAGCGTGTAGGTCAGCACAAACTACACCTGCACACTGAATATGGCTATATATGTCAACGACATTCAGTCACAATGTCAGCGCTTTCGTGAAAAAAGCGGTTTACGGTGACCTACAAACACAATTATTATACACGAGTAGACAACAGCTTTACACGTGTAGACTTTCACATAAACTACCTTTCATAATTTTATCACAGGTCATTTACGCTTTGGTAATTTAATGAGTTCATAATAAATAAGAAGTAGAAGAAGATGCACTGTCGGAGCTGATTTAAGTGCATCAGGAAGTGGGTAAATGAAATTCCGTCGGCTCCTGTAAACTAAGCAAGCGCTTATTATATTTCTATCAGATCAAAATTCCTGTGCCACACACATGAAACAACCTACAGTAAGTTATTTCATTCATATTAATAGGCTACTGTTTGTCTCACACGCATATTTTCACATCATATGCCACTCTGTACTACAAATGATTGTCTATAATAATATCACGAGTCGAATGTTACTTACGAATCTCCAAGAAAATCGTGTAGTTTAATTTTCCCAAAAGTGGAATCGGCTTCGAAATTGGGAAAGGTGTCTCCTAACATCATCCCCGGCATCTTGAAGCGCTGCTCTCTCTCTCTCTCTCTCTCTCTCTCTCTCTCTCTCTCTCTCTCTCTCTCTCTCTCTCTCTCTCTCTCTCTCTCTCTCTCTCTCTCTCTCTCTCTCTCTCTCTCTCTGCTGTGTTTGCATGCCAGCTTACGTCATGAATTAAATATTGTAGTTAAGTTTGTAAACAAGACATAAAAAATATATCACTTTTTTTACTTTAATAATGGAATCATTCTTATATTATTTGATGAGCTCGCTGCGATTTTTTTTTTACAGATAATCGGTGATTATATCAAGTGATTTATCTATCGTCATCCTTTAATGACAACATTAATTTAATGTGCTGAGAAACATGTTGATGTTAATACTGCTGATGCGAAACGGGGCTGTGTGTTTACTTCGGAGAATATTTATCAAAGAAGGTTTATTCTTTTAAGTTAATTTCTGTATAGCACATATGCAGGGCAGGCACTGAAACAATTTTAAGTCAATGTTAATGTAATTAAAGAAAATTTACAAACACTTTTGCACCATCATTTAAAATTAAAACAAAGTTGAAATTATCTATCATGCTTTATAGCCCCAAAAATCTCATGTAGTTTCCAGTTTTTTTTTTCTTCATCACAAAAGATTAAAGACAGTTTTGAACTAGGTGTTTAAAAAAAAAAAAAAAAAAAAACATTGCAAATCGTGTAGTATGACTTTTGACACAAAACCTCACTGACTTCTGGCTTCTTTTTATTCTGGACATGAAACAATCATAGAGGCAGGCATTTAAACAGCAGTGTATTGTCCTCTAAGATTTGCAATCAGGATGGATCAAAAACAAGAGACAACGACATCACAGAGCAGATAGTTTTAATCATCTGGAATCCAACATCTCCTAAACTACAGCAGCCAGAGCCATCCAGCTCCAGCTTCTAGCTCTGCACTCCAGGACCTGAAGCAATGAGTTGTTAAATGCTTTGTCAGGAAAGATGTTCAACTTGGAAATGTGTGTCTCGAGATCCTCGCATTCAGTTCCGTCTGTTTGAACAGCCCTTGTCCTGGGCTCATAGTCTGAGCCGCTTCACCTCCGAGTTCAGCCAAATACCACTGCTGTAAATATTGCTACTTACATACAACTGTACTGAATAAAAAACAACGTGGCATTTCACTGTTATTATGAAGCTTGAGTAGTAGGAATCAGTGCGAGTGTAACACCATGTGGACAATGGTTCCCTCCTCATTTTACTTTCAACTTAACGTTTGAGAAATTGAACCGACTAAAACTTTTTATTTATTTATTTAATGCACATTAGTTGAAAATGAAATGCTCTTTTTTTAACAGCCAGGATAGGAATGTTCTATGCAATAATATAACAGTGCTGAATGGTTTATGTATTTATTGTGTCCTCTTGTGGACTAAGGAATCAACGTCAATTTACAAATGAATAAATTCAAATATTAGTTCATATATATTCATATTTATATATTTCTTTCATTTTTAAAAGTACAATGCATTCTCATGGTTCAGTAAGTACCGTTTATTTTTGTAATAAAGTTCAGCACTATTTTACTTTGAGAGTTCTAAGTGTCGGTTGATTAATCGGTTATCGGTACTGCCCAACTTAGTTATCGGTATTGGTAAAATCCACTATCGGTTGACCTCTAGTATTAATATGACATCACAAGTAACATTAAATTCAATTTTAATGATCTGCATCTCATTGAAGGTTTATATGTTTGATTTTCACAAAAAAAAAAAAAAAAACCTTCCAAATTGTATTTACAATACTTTAAAATAATGAAAAGGCAGCTTTAATAATTCTCAATGATAAATATTTTATTCTCTGAAAATACAATGTTTTTTTGCAATAACATAATCCACCTGTTTCCGGGGGGCGCTACTGTAAAATAGAACGTGGGTGAAACTTCCGGTTAGGTGGCGGAAGTAGTAAATCAACGGTATTTTGTGTTACATAGCGAAGAGGTTAGGTATTTTTCGAGTACATTTTTCTACTATTTAAAGTCGCAAACATTAATGAGAGATGTCGTTACGGAGCTCAGGGACAACATGTGCTGTTCGTGGTTGTACATATAACCGCACTAAACTAATTCAGTGGCTTAAACGTGAGTGTTTTGAACATAAGCCTAAAACTAAATCTGAGTGTTCCTGTGAACGATTATACAGTTTCCATCACCTCCCAAAAGACGACGAATCAAATAGAATATGGAGGAAGAACTTAAACTTAAAAACACCTCCAAAACACCTGTTTGTGTGCTCGTTTCACTTCGTGGACAAGAAGCCAACACTGGATAACCCGTACCCAACGCTCTTTATGGGTTACGAGAAGCCACCGGAGAAGAGACGCCGACCTAGGATTCGACATGTCACAACAACAACAACAACAGGTAACTTAACATTTAATCTAATGACAACTAGCTTGTTTTTTCCTTAGTTTTTCTTGAATTACTTATTATTAATATATGAAAAACTGTGCCATGATGGTAGACAGGTAGCCTGATGTTTTTACCTCGCATAAACTTTTATTGTGACGAGCTTGGAGGGCACAATGGTACACAGTGACAGATGCTAATTTAATTTCCTCTATTAGTTAACATTTGATGTTACAGAATATCTATATTGATGATATTAAACGCAGTCTAGATGTTTTTCAAGACTCTAATGCCCCCTAATTGTTTTGTTTTTTTCTGCCACTAAACAAATCGTCATTGAAGGACTAACCAGCTAAATATAAGACCGCCACAGCTAAATATGTACTTAATGTATTCCCTGCAGATGAGCATATTGTGATGCAGGTTTCTGGGGACCCAGATCCTACCTCACAGACCTTTCATGATGCCCAGACACAGTGGTCAGACCCAACAATGGATGACCACACCTACTCCAAAGCACCTACCATCACATGTGGTATGACAACTGCCCCATCCACTGAGAGGATACTGCCTGTTGCAGATGGTGTTTTGAAAGACGATACAGACTGTCTGCTGTACACAGGGATTCCACTTCTCGAATTCAAAACCCTTGTGTCTTGCTTGCAACGCTTTGCCCCCACATCGCCAGCATTTTCAGCAGAGGACCAAATCCTCTTGACATTAATGAAGCTTAGACAGAACTTTGTTATTGCCGATTTAGCTAGACGCTTCAAAATGTCACCTGGTCAGGTCAGTAAAACACTGACATTCTGGATAGATGTGATTGCTGAGCACACCCAGGATCTCATTCCATGGCTGCCGCGCGAAACAATAAAAGCAATAAAACAATAAAAATTTTAAGGACAATTTCCCCAACACAACTTGTGTCATTGACTGCACAGAAAGTGTCTTGCAGAAGGCTAAAAATCTGGACTCAAGAACTGAATCTTATAGTCACTACTATGCAAACAATACTGTCAAGTATCTAGTAGCAATTGCTCCATCTGGTATGGTTATGTACATTTTTGAGGCTTACGGTGGCAAATGTAGCGATAGATTCATCACACAGAACTCTGGGTTTCTCGACCATTTGCGTGCTGGAGATGAGGTGATGGGGGACCGTGGCTTCACCATCAGAGATCTGCTAGAGGAACGGAATGTTCGTTTGATCATGCCAGCTTTTACGCGCAAGAAATGCCAGCTGACAAATGAGCAGGTCACTCGCACAAGACGCATTGCTAATGTCCGCATACACATTGAGCGAGCAATCAGATGTCTTAAGGTGTACAAGATCCTCTCTCAAACTGTGCCTATTCATTTTGTCCCTAAAATCGACAGAATACTAAAAATCTGTGCAGCACTCGTAAATCTGCGAGGAGAGATTATTTCTAGAACATAGTCACCATATCTTACACAATCAGCTTGAGCTTAAATGTTCAATTCTCTCTATAACTTTATCAACTGTATAAACCAATACACAACTTTTACTTGCACTGATTTTTTTTTTATAAACTGTTGTAATTATTCTTATTTGTTTTGATTATTTTAATTTCTTCTATGTAAAGCACTTTGAATTACCATTGTGTATGAAATGTGCTATATAAATAAACTTGCCTTGCCTTGATATACCAACACCTTTTCTTTTAGTTGTTGTTTCATAGACAGCTATTTTCTTTTTGCTGTGTAAATTTAAATTCTTAAGATTTTTCAATCTCGTAATATTCTGCAAAAGAGAGAAGTGTGTGTACTTTCACAGTATAGTATTGCTATTTTTATTTAATGAAATGTTCTGAATACAACTGTTAACCAAATGTGCAAATGACACATTCATTTATTCTTATAAATAAATTCAAAAGCCAATGACTAAGTGTCTAATATGTTTTTATTCAGTGTATTTTTTTTATTTTAATTGTGGTTTGTTTCCCCCACAACTGTAACCATGCCTTTATAAGCCATGTCTTTATATACCATGCCTATATATTATAATAATATTGAGAACAGTGTAAACATTCCCCCAACTACGCATTAAACATCTGCAGGTATGTTGGATTCTCAACCTAAATTGAATTCAATTTTTTATTATCCAACAATATTAAAATAAATATTTTAAGTCAAGGCTACTGTGAAGCAACACATACAGAACATGAATGACACACAGTAAACATTTCAGTTTAGTACATTTATTAATTAATAAAAAATATACAATAATACATTTTGTGCCCTTAATTGTCCTAACTTTACTGACCTTCCACAAAAATGCTGCTGCATGACTACAAGAGCGTCCTGGCCCTGCAATACATGAACAACGCGCTGTCTGTACTTCACCTGCCACTGAAACTAGCACCCAAGCCTTATGATGTGTTACGTGCAAACTCTGGCTCGGCTCAATGTCAGCTTTTAGATACGCAAGGTCGTTTCCGACGTCCTTAAACAACACTCGACCGACTTTATCACTGTGTAGACATTGATATGCCTCTGAGCTTTTCAGGTTGCTCATCGCCTTACCATCACAGGCTACTGAATCTACAAAATAGCTAAAAATGTTACCATACGTGATACGAGGCCACTTCTTCACGTCATCCTCCCAACCATCTACCGCGGATGGTAAAGGTACTGTTATATCATCCCTTTTAATTTCGTTGAGGTTGTGTTCCCACATCATTAAGTTTGGATCGCTAAATCTTGAATGACGGTCAACTAATGAATGAATGAGTGTCAACTCCTGCTTGTTTACTTCGAACCGGAAGTCACGCCCACTTTTGACGCAATGCCTCATGGGACATAGGAAACTTGTGGATATAAACTGCAAAATATAAATAAGCATGATCATTTTAGATTCCCCAAAAAGCTAAATAATTAGTGGTGCTTGCCAAAGGCAAGGCATCACTATTGTTATCCGCCATACTTATTATTATTAGTGGTGCTTGCAAAGCATCACTATTGTAATCTCACATACTTATTAGTGGTGCTTGCAAAGCATCACTATTGTAATCTCACATACTTATTATTAGTGGTGCTTGCAAAGCATCACTATTGTAATCTCACATACTTATTAGTGGTGCTTGCCAAAGGCAAGGCATCACTATTGTTATTCGCAATACTTATTATTATTATTATTAGTGGTGCTTGCCAAAGGCAAGGCATCACTATTGTTATTCGCCATACTTAATAATAATAATAATAATAATAATAATAATAATATTATAATAATAATAATTATTCTTCCACACAAAAGTTCGGAGCGTAACTTGTCCCGCAGCTTTTGTCACACACCCCTGAGTGAGGCGTCAAATTATGCGGCCTATTGAGGAGAGGTGTGGAATGACTTTTATAAGCGATCGGGGGTACGGTATTTGCCCCAGGGGCAAAAAAGCGGCCGAAAAAATCCCATAGACTTAACATTGCGACAAACTTTGACGAGTCACAGCTCCGAGCGAGAATTTCGCAGAAACGTGTGATTTGCCACATTTGAAGAGGCTGGCAGGCTCTGTAAGAGCATACCTCAATATGGGGTAAAAGTTGCACCCCTGGGGGGCAGGAGCTGCCCAAAATTGCCCCATTGACTTACAATGGTGTAGGACGGCCCATGAAATGACATTGCATAGGGACATTGTATTGAACATAGCTCTGGATCACAGTGTCATAGAGACAAGGGGGCGGGCTCATTTCACTCAGACGACCAATCAGTCTCTCAGGATCATTGTGAAGCTATCAAGCCACGCCCTAGCAACAATTTAAGGCACCTTAGCAACAAGTCCTATAGACTTCTAATGAAAGACATCAAAGGGATATCTCCGGATAGAAGTGTCATAGAAACACAAGGGTGGTCTCGTTTTACTCGGGACAACAAACAGCCAATCATGAATCACCTCAACACTTCCTAGCCCCTCCCTAGCAACCATTGTCGAGCACCTTAGCAACCAAAATCCATAGAGGGATATCTTCCATTCTGAATGTCACAGAGGCATGGGAGTTGGTTTATATCATTCATACTGACAAGCAGCCTTTGGAGTTTCATGATTGGCAGCTGCCAAGCCACTCCCTAGCAAATAAACAGAGTACCCTAGCAACCGTTTAGCAATAACTATATCTCTGCACCAGAAAATCAGAGAGACTTCTGGGTTGATTTATTTCAATCAGGATGGCAAGGAGACTTGATAAGTATCACTATAGTAACTGCCTAGCAACCACATGGGGTTACCCTAGCAACAGAGTAACAAATCACATATCTCTGCATCAGAAAAACGTAGAGACTTCCGGGTTGACTTATTTCAATCAGGATGGCAAGGACACTTCATTAGTATCACTATGGTAACTGCCTAGCAACCAGATGGGGTTACCCTAGCAACCGAGTAACAAATCACATATCTCTGCATCAGAAAAACGTAGAGACTTCCGGGTTGACTTATTTCAATCAGGATGGCAAGGAGACTTAATTACTATCACTATGGTAACTGCCTAGCAACCAGATGGGGTTACCCTAGCAACCGAGTAACAAATCACATATCTCTGCATCACAAAAACGTAGAGACTTCCGGGTTGACTTATTTCAATCAGGATGGCAAGGAGACTTGATTAGTATCACTATGGTAATTGTCTAGCAACCAGATGGGGTTACCCTAGCAACCGAGTAACAAATCACATATCTCTGCATCAGAAAAACGTAGACTTCCGGGTTCACTTATTTCAATCAGGATGGCAAGGAGACTTCATTAGTATCACTATGGTAACTGCCTAGCAACCAGATGGCGTTATCCTAGCAACCGAGTAACATCATATATCTCTGCATCAGAAAAACATAGGGATTTCTGGGTTGGTTTATTTCAATCAGGATGGCAAAGACACTTCATTATAATCACTATGGTAACTGCCTAGCAACAAGGAGGGGTTACCCTAGCAACCAAATAACAAATCACATATCTCTGGATCAGAACATCGTAGAGACTTCCTGGTTGACTGATTTTACTCTGGATAGCAAGGACACTTGATAAGTATCACTATGGTAACTGCCTAGCAACTACACGGGGTTACCCTAGCAACCGAGTAACAAATCACATATCTTAGCACCAGAAAATAGTACAGACTTCCGGGTTGACTTATTTCACTCAGGATGGAAAGGAGCCATGTATTGTATTACCTTGGTAACTGCATAGCAACCACATGGCCTTACCCTAGCAACCGAATAACAAATCACATATTTCTGCACCAGAAAATCGTACAGACTTCTGGATTGATGTATTTATGACCATAATTTTTGTTCTTTTCAAGCATGCTATTTTACGAGTTTCGCCACGGCAAGCACCACTCACATTTTCTTCAGGAAATGTACCCATCTAGTTAGTGGTGCTTGCAAAGCATCACTATTGTAATCTCACATACTTATTATTTTTATTTTTATTTTTATATCTCCGTACAAAAGTTCGGCACCTAACTCGTCCCGCACCGTTTGGCGTAGACCCACGAATGAGGTATCAAATCGAACGGCCTATTGAGGACACGTGTGCTATGACTTTTGTAAGCGATCGGGGGTACGGTATTTGCCCCAGGGGCAAAAAAGCGGCCGCAAAATCCCATAGACTTAACATTGCGAGAAACTTTGACGCATCACAGCTCCGAGCGAGGATTTCGCAGAAACGTGTGATTTGCTACATTTGAAGAGGCTGGCAGGCTCTGTAAGAGCATGCCTCAATATGGGGTAAAAGTTGCACCCCTGGGGGGCAGGAGCAGCCCAAAGTTGCCCCCATTGACTTACAATGGTGTAGGACGGACCATGAAATAGGGATTTTCTATTGACCATAGCTCTGGATCACAGTGTCGTAGAGACAAGGGGGTGGGCTCATTTTACTCAGACGACCAATCAGTCTCTCAGGATCATTGTGAAGCTATCAAGCCATGCCCTAAAAACAATTTAAAGCACCTTAGCAACAAGTCCCATAGACTTCTAATGAAAGACATCAAAGGGATATCTCCGGATAGAAGCGTCATAGAAACACAAGGGTGGTCTCGTTTGACTCGGGGCAGCAAACAGCCAATCATGAATCACCTCAACACTTCCTAGCCCCTCCCTAGCAACCATTGTCGAGCACCTTAGCAACCAAAATCCATAGAGGCATATCTTCAATTCTGAATGTCACAGAGGCATGGGAGTTGGTTTATATCACTCATACTGACAAGCAGCCTTTGAAGTTTCACGATTGGCAGCTGCCAAGCCACTCCCTAGCAACTAAACAGAGTACCCTAGCAACCGTTTAGCTACAACTATATCTCTGCACCAGAAAATCAGAGAGACTTCTGGGTTGATTTATTCCAATCAGGATGGCAAGGACACTTCATAAGTATCACTACGGTAACTGCCTATCAACCACATGGGGTTACCCTAGCAACAGAGTAACAAATCACATATCTCTGCATCAGAAAAACGTAGAGACTTCCGGGTTGACTTATTTCAATCAGGATGGCAAGGACACTTCATTAGTATCACTATGGTAACTGCCTAGCAACCAGATGGGGTTACCCTAGCAACCGAGTAACAAATCACATATCTCTGCATCGGAAAAACGTAGAGACTTCCGGGTTGACTTATTTCGCTCGGGATGGAAAGGAGCCGCGTATTGTATTACCTTGGTAACTGCATAGCAACCACACGGGCTTACCCTAGCAACCGAGTAACAAATCACATATTTCTGCACCAGAAAATCGTACAGAATTCCGGGTTGATTTATTTACGACCGTGATTTTTGTTCTTTTCGAGTTACAGCATGCTGTTTGACGAGTTTCGCCACGGCAAGCACCACTCACATTTTCTTCAGGAAATGTACCCATCTAGTTAGTGGTGCTTGCAAAGCATCACTATTGTAATCTCACATACTTATTATTTTTATTTTTATTAGTGGTGCTTGCAAAGCATCACTATTGTAATCTCACATACTTATTATTTTTATTTTTATATCTCCGTACAAAACTTCGGCACCTAACTCGTCCCGCACCGTTTGGCGTAGACCCACGAATGAGGTGTCAAATTGAACGGCCTATTGAGGACACGTTAGGGGATCACATACCTCTGCATCAGAAAAACGTAGAGACTTCCGGGTTGACTTATTTCAATCAGGATGGCAAGGACATTTGATTAGTATCACTATGGTAACTGCCTAGCAACCAGATGGTGTTACCCTAGCAACAGAGTAACAAATCACATATCTCTGCATCAGAAAAACGTAGAGACTTCCGGGTTGACTTATTTCAATCAGGATGGCAAGGAGACTTCAATAGTATCACTATGGTAACTGCCTAGCAACCAGATGGGGTTACCCTAGCAACAGAGTAACAAATCACATATCTCTGCACCAGAAAATAGTCGAGACTTCCGGGTTGACTTATTTCACTCAGGATGGCAAGGACACTTCATTAGTATCACTATGGTAACTGCCTAGCAACCAGATGAGGTTACCCTAGCAACCGAGTAACAAATCACTTATCTCTGCATCAGAAAAATGTAGAGACTTCCGGGTTGACTTATTTCAATCATGATGGCAAGGACACTTGATTAGTATCACTATGGTAACTGCCTAGCAACCAGATGGGGTTACCCTAGCAACCGAGTAACAAATCACATATCTCTGCACCAGAAAATCAGAGAGACTTCTGGGTTGATTTATTTCAATCAGGATGGCAAGGACACTTGATTAGCATCACTATGGTAACTGCCTAGCAACCAGATAGGGTTACCCTAGCAACCAAGTAACAAATCACATATCTCTGCATCAGAAAAACGTAGAGACTTCCGGGTTGACTTATTTCAATCAGGATGGCAAGGAGACTTGATTAGTATCACTATGGTAACTGCCTAGCAACAAGATGGGGTTACCCTAGCAACAGAGTAACAAATCACATATCTCTGCATCAGAAAAACGTAGAGACTTCCGGGTTGACTTATTTCACTCAGGATGGCAAGGAGACTTCATTAGTATCACTATGGTAACTGCCTAGCAACCAGATGGGGTTACCCTAGCAACCGAGTAACAAATCACATATCTTTGCACCACAAAATAGTAGAGACTTCCGAGTTGACTTATTTCACTCAGGATGGCAAGGACACTTGATTAGTATCACTATGGTAACTGCCTAGCAACCAGATGGGGTTACCCTAGCAACCGAGTAACAAATAACATATCTCTGCACCAGAAAATAGTCGAGACTTCCGGGTTGACTTATTTCACTCAGGATGGCAAGGACACTTCATTAGTATCACTATGGTAACTGCCTAGCAACCAGATGAGGTTACCCTAGCAACCGAGTAACAAATCACATATCTCTGAATCAGAAAAACGTAGAGACTTCCGGGTTGACTTATTTAAATCAGGATGGCAAGGAGACTTGATTAGTATCACTATGGTAACTGCCTAGCAACCAGATAGGGTTACCCTAGTAACCGAGTAACAAATCACATATCTCTGCATCAGAAAAACGTAGAGACTTCCGGGTTGACTTATTTCAATCAGGATGGCAAGGAGACTTTATTATTTTCACAATGGTAACTGCCTAGCAACCAGATGGGGTTACCCTAGCAACCGAGTAACAAATCACATATCTTTGCACCAGAAAATAGTAGAGACTTCTGGGTTCATTTATTTCACTCAGGATGGCAAGGACACTTCATTACTATCACTATGGTAACTGCCTAGAAACAAGATGGGGTTATCCTAGCAACCGAGTAACAAATCACATATCTCTGCCCCAGAAAATAGTACAGACTTCTGGGTTCACTTATTTCAATCAGGACGGCAAGGAGACTTGATTAGTATCACTATGGTAACTGCCTAGCAACCAGATGGGGTTACCCTAGCAACCGAGTAACAAATCACATATTTCTGCACCAGAAAATCGTACAGACTTCTGGGTTGATTTATTTACAGACTTCTGGGTTGATTTATTTATGACCATAATTTTTGTTCTTTTCAAGTTATAACATGCTGTTTGACGAGTTTTGCCACGGCAAGCACCACTCACATTTTCTTCTGGAAATGTACCTATCTAGTTATTATTTATTTATTTTTTTATTATTAGTGGTGCTTGCAAAGCATCACTATTGTAATCTCACATACTTATTATTAGTGGTGCTTGCAAAGCATCACTATTGTAATCTCACATACTTATTATTTTTATTTTTATTTTTATATCTCTTAACAAAACTTCGGCACCTAACTCGTCCCGCACCGTTTGGCGTAGACCCACGAATGAGGTGTCAAATCGAACGGCCTATTGAGGACACGTGTGCTATGACTTTTATAAGCGATCGGGGGTCCGGTATTTGCCCCAGGGGCAAAAAAGCGGCCGAAAAATCCCATAGACTTAACATTGAGACAAACTTTGACGCGTCACAGCTCCAAGCGAGGATTTCGTAGAAACGTGTCATTTGCCACATTTGAAGAGGCTGGCAGCCTCTGTAAGAGCATACCTCAATATGGGGTAAAAGTTGCACCCCTGGGGGCAGGAGCTGCCCAAAAATGCCCCAATTGACTTATAATGGTGTAGGACGGCCCATGAAATGAAAAGGCATAGGGATTTGTATTGAACATAGCTCTGGATCACAGTGTCATAGAGACGAGGGGGTGGGCTCATTTTACTCTGACGACCAATCAGTCTCTCAGGATCATTGTGAAGCTATCAAGCCACGCCCTAGCAACCATTAAGAGCACCTTAGCAACAAGTCCCATAGACTTCTATTGAAACAGATCAAAGGGATATCTCCGGATAGAAGTGTCATAGAAACACAAGGGTGGTCTCGTTTGACTCGGGACAGCAAACAGCCAATCATGCATCAAATCAACACTTCCTAGCCCCTCCCTAGCAACCATTGTCGAGCACCTTAACAACCAAAATCCATAGAGGGATATCTTCCATTCTGAATGTCACAGAGGCATGGGAGTTGGTTTATATCATTCATACTGACAAGCAGCCTTTGGAGATTCATGATTGGCAGCTGCCAAGCCACTCCCTAGCAACTAAACAGAGTACCCTAGCAACCGTTTAGCAGTAACTATATCTCTGCACCAGAAAATCAGAGAGACTTCTGGGTTGATTTATTTCAATCAGGATGGCAAGGACACTTGATTAGTATCACTATGGTAACTGCCTAGCAACCAGATGGGGTTACCCTAGCAACCGAGTAACAAATCACATATCTCTGCATCAGAAAAACGTAGAGACTTCCGGGTTGACTTATTTCAATCAGGATGGAAAGGAGACTTCATTAGTATCACTATGGTAACTGCCTAGCAACCAGATGGGCTTACCCTAGCAACCGAGTAACAAATCACATATCTCTGCATCACAAAAACATACAGACTTCCGGTTTGACTTATTTCAATCAGGATGGCAAGGACACTTGATTAGTATCACTATGGTAACTGCCTAGCAACCACATGGGGTTACCCTAGCAACCTACTAACAAATCACATATTTCTGCACCAGAACATTATACAGACTTCTGGGTTGATTTATTTATGACCACAATTTCTGTTCTTTTCAAGCAGGCTATTTGACGAGTTTTGCCACGGCAAGCACCACTCACATTTTCTTCAGGAAATGTACCTATCTAGTTTTTATTATTAGTGGTGCTTGCAAAGCATCACTATTGTAATCTCACATACTTATTATTATACTTTTTATTTTTATTTTTATTTTTATATCTCTTAACAAAACTTCGGCACCTAACTCGTCCCGCACCGTTTGGCGTAGACCCACGAATGAGGTGTCAAATCGAACGGCCTATTGAGGACACATGTGCTATGACTTTTATAAGCGATCGGGGGTACGGTATTTGCCCCAGGGGCAAAAAAGCGGCCGAAAAATCCCATAGACTTAACATTGAGACAAACTTTGACGCGTCACAGCTCCAAGCGAGGATTTCGTAGAAACGTGTGATTTGCCACATTTGAAGAGGCTGGCAGGCTCTGTAAGAGCATACCTCAATATGGGGTAAAAGTTGCACCCCTGGGGGCAGGAGCTGCCCAAAAATGCCCCAATTGACTTATAATGGTGTAGGACGGCCCATGAAATGAAAAGGCATAGGGATTTGTATTGAACATAGCTCTGGATCACAGTGTCATAGAGACGAGGGGGTGGGCTCATTTTACTCAGACAACCAATCAGTCTCTCTGGATCATTGTGAAGCTATCAAGCCACGCCCTAGCAACCATTAAGAGCACCTTAGCAACAAGTCCCATAGACTTCTATTGAAAAAGATCAAAGGGATATCTCCGGATAGAAGTGTCATAGAAACACAAGGGTGGTCTCGTTTGACTCGGGACAGCAAACAGCCAATCATGCATCACTTCAACACTTCCTAGCCCCTCCCTAGCAACCATTGTCGAGCACCTTAACAACCAAAATCCATAGAGGGATATCTTCCATTCTGAATGTCACAGAGGCATGGGAGTTGGTTTATATCATTCATACTGACAAGCAGCCTTTGGAGATTCATGATTGGCAGCTGCCAAGCCACTCCCTAGCAACTACACAGAGTACCCTAGCAACCGTTTAGCAGTAACTATATCTCTGCACCAGAAAATCAGAGAGACTTCTGGGTTGATTTATTTCAATCAGGATGGCAAGGAGACTTGATAAGTATCACTATGTTAACTGCCTAGCAACCAGATGGGGTTACCCTAGCAACCGAGTAACAAATCACATATCTCTGCATCAGAAAAACGTAGAGACTTCCGGGTTGACTTATTTCAATCAGGATGGCAAGGACACTTCATTAGTATCACTATGGTAACTGCCTAGCAACCAGATGGGCTTACCCTAGCAACCGAGTAACAAATCACATATCTCTGCATCACAAAAACATAGAGACTTCCGGGTTGACTTATTTCAATCAGGATGGCAAGGACACTTGATAAGTATCACTATGTTAACTTCCTAGCAACCAGATGGGGTTACCCTAGCAACCGAGTAACAAATCACATATCTCTGCATCAGAAAAACGTAGAGACTTCCGGGTTGACTTATTTCAATCAGGATGGCAAGGACACTTCATTAGTATCACTATGGTAACTGCCTAGCAACCACATGAGCTTACCCTAGCAACCGAGTAACAAATCACATATCTCTGCATCAGAAAAACGTACAGACTTCCGGGTTGACTTATTTCAATCAGGATGGCAAGGACACTTGATTAGTATCACTATGATTACTGCCTAGCAACCAGATGGGGTTACCCTAGCAACCGAGTAACAAATCACATATCTCTGCACCAGAAAATAGTACTGACTTCCGGGTTGATTTATTTCACTCAGGATGGCAAGGACACTTCATTACTATCACTATGGTAACTGCCTAGCAACCAGATGGGGTTACCCTAGCAACCGAGAAACAAATCACATATCTCGGCACCAGAAAAGAGTACAGACTTCCAGGTTGATTTATTTCAACCAGGATGGCAAGGACACTTCATTAGTATCAATATGGTAACTGCCTAGCAACCACATGGGGTTACCCTAGCAACCGAGTAACAAATCACATATCTCTGCATCAGAAAAACGTAGATACTTCTGGGTTGACTTATTTCAATCAGGATGGCAAGGACACTTGATTACTATCACTATGGTAACTGCCTAGCAACCAGATGGGGTTACCCTAGCAACCGAGTAACAAATCACATATCTCTGCACCACAAAATAGTACTGACTTCCGGGTTGATTTATTTCACTCAGGATCGCAAGGACACTTGATTACTATCACTATGGTAACTGCCTAGCAACCAGATGGGGTTACCCTAGCAACCGAGAAACAAATCACATATCTCGGCACCAGAAAAGAGTACAGACTTCCGGGTTGATTTATTTCACTCAGGATCGCAAGGACACTTGATTACTATCACTATGGTAACTGCCTAGCAACCAGATGGGGTTACCCTAGCAACCGAGAAACAAATCACATATCTCGGCACCAGAAAAGAGTACAGACTTCCGGGTTGATTTATTTCAACCAGGATGGCAAGGACACTTCATTAGTATCAATATGGTAACTGCCTAGCAACCAGATGGGGTTACCCTAGCAACCGAGTAACAAATCACATATCTCTGCACCAGAAAACACTACAGACTTCCGGGTTGACTTATTTCACTCAGGATGGAAAGGAGCCATGTATTGTATTACCTTGGTAACTGCATAGCAACCACATGGGCTTACCCTAGCAACCGAGTAAAAAATCACATATTTCTGCACCAGAAAATCGTACAGACTTCTGGGCTGATTTATTTATGACCATAATTTTTTTTCTTTTCCAGTTACAACATGCTGTTTGACGAGTTTTGCCACGGCAAGCACCACTCACATTTTCTTCAGGAAATGTACCTATCTAGTTATTTTTATTTTTCTTATTTTTATATCTCTTAACAAAACTTCGGCACCTAACTCGTCCCGCACCGTTTGGCGTAGACCCACGAATGAGGTGTCAAATCGAACGGCCTATTGAGGACACGTGTGCTATGACTTTTATAAGCGATCGGGGGTACGGTATTTGCCCCAGGGGCAAAAAAGCGGCCGAAAAATCCCATAGACTTAACATTGAGACAAACTTTGACGCGTCACAGCTCCAAGCGAGGATTTCGTAGAAACGTGTGATTTGCCACATTTGAAGAGGCTGGCAGGCTCTGTAAGAGCATACCTCAATATGGGGTAAAAGTTGCACCCCTGGGGGCAGGAGCTGCCCAAAAATGCCCCAATTGACTTATAATGGTGTAGGACGGCCCATGAAATGAAAAGGCATAGGGATTTGTATTGAACATAGCTCTGGATCACAGTGTCATAGAGACGAGGGGGTGGGCTCATTTTACTCAGACAACCAATCAGTCTCTCTGGATCATTGTGAAGCTATCAAGCCACGCCCTAGCAACCATTAAGAGCACCTTAGCAACAAGTCCCATAGACTTCTATTGAAACAGATCAAAGGGATATCTCCGGATAGAAGTGTCATAGAAACACAAGGGTGGTCTCGTTTGACTCGGGACAGCAAACAGCCAATCATGCATCACTTCAACACTTCCTAGCCCCTCCCTAGCAACCATTGTCGAGCACCTTAACAACCAAAATCCATAGAGGGATATCTTCCATTCTGAATGTCACAGAGGCATGGGAGTTGGTTTATATCATTCATACTGACAAGCAGCCTTTGGAGATTCATGATTGGCAGCTGCCAAGCCACTCCCTAGCAACTACACAGAGTACCCTAGCAACCGTTTAGCAGTAACTATATCTCTGCACCAGAAAATCAGAGAGACTTCTGGGTTGATTTATTTCAATCAGGATGGCAAGGAGACTTGATAAGTATCACTATGGTAACTGCCTAGCAACCAGATGGGGTTACCCTAGCAACCGAGTAACAAATCACATATCTCTGCATCAGAAAAACGTAGAGACTTCCGGGTTGACTTATTTCAATCAGGATGGAAAGGAGACTTCATTAGTATCACTATGGTAACTGCCTAGCAACCAGATGGGCTTACCCTAGCAACCGAGTAACAAATCACATATCTCTGCATCACAAAAACATAGAGACTTCCGGTTTGACTTATTTCAATCAGGATGGCAAGGACACTTGATTAGTATCACTATGGTAACTGCCTAGCAACCACATGGGGTTACCCTAGCAACCGAGTAACAAATCACATATCTCTGCACCACAAAATAGTACTGACTTCCGGGTTGATTTATTTCACTCAGGATCGCAAGGACACTTGATTACTATCACTATGGTAACTGCCTAGCAACCAGATGGGGTTACCCTAGCAACCGAGAAACAAATCACATATCTCGGCACCAGAAAAGAGTACAGACTTCCGGGTTGATTTATTTCAACCAGGATGGCAAGGACACTTCATTAGTATCAATATGGTAACTGCCTAGCAACCAGATGGGGTTACCCTAGCAACCGAGTAACAAATCACATATCTCTGCACCAGAAAACAGTAGTGACTTCCGGGTTGACTTATTTCACTCAGGATGGCAAGGAGACTTCATTAGTATCACTATGGTAACTGCCTAGCAACCATATGGGGTTACCCTAGCAACCAAGTAACAAATCACATATCTCTGCATCAGAAAAACGTAGAGACTTCTGGGTTGGTTTTTTTCCATTCAGGATGGCAAGGAGACTTGATAAGTATCACTATGGTAACTACCTAGCAACCAGATGGGGTTACCCTAGCAACCGAGTAACAAATCACATATCTCTGCACCAGAAAATAGTACTGACTTCCGGGTTGATTTATTTCACTCAGGATCGCAAGGACACTTGATTACTATCACTATGGTAACTGCCTAGCAACCAGATGAGGTTACCCTAGCAACCGAGAAACAAATCACATATCTCGGCACCAGAAAAGAGTACAGACTTCCGGGTTGATTTATTTCAACCAGGATGGCAAGGACACTTCATTAGTATCAATATGGTAACTGCCTAGCAACCAGATGGGGTTACCCTAGCAACCAAGTAACAAATCACATATCTCTGCACCAGAAAACAGTACTGACTTCCGGGTTGACTTATTTCACTCAGGATGGCAAGGAGACTTGATTAGTATCACTATGGTAACTGCCTAGCAACCATATGGGGTTACCCTAGCAACCAAGTAACAAATCACATATCTCTGCATCAGAAAAACGTAGAGACTTCTGGGTTGATTTATTTCACTCAGGATGGCAAGGAGACTTCATAAGTATCACTATGGTAACTGCCTAGCAACAAGGAGGGGTTACCCTAGCAACCAAATAACAAATCACATATCTCTGGATCAGAACATCGTACAGACTTCCTGGTTGACTGATTTTACTCTGGATAGCAAGGACACTTGATAAGTATCACTATGGTAACTGCCTAGCAACCACATGGGGTTACCCTAGCAACCGAGTAACAAATCACATATCTCTGCACCAGAAAACAGTACAGATTTTTGGGTTGACTTATTTCACTCAGGATGGAAAGGAGCCATGTATTGTATTACCTTGCTAACTGCATAGCAACCACATGGGCTTACCCTAGCAACCTACTAACAAATCACATATTTCTGCACCAGAAAATTATACAGACTTCTGGGTTGATTTATTTATGACCACAATTTCTGTTCTTTTCAAGCAGGCTATTTGACGAGTTTTGCCACGGCAAGCACCACTCACATTTTCTTCAGGAAATGTACCTATCTAGTTAGTGGTGCTTGCAAAGCATCACTATTGTAATCTCACATACTTATTATTTTTATTTTTATTTTTATTTTTATTTTTATATCTCTTAACAAAACTTCGGCACCTAACTCGTCCCGCACCGTTTGGCGTAGACCCACGAATGAGGTGTCAAATCGAACGGCCTATTGAGGACACGTGTGCTATGACTTTTATAAGCGATCGGGGGTACGGTATTTGCCCCAGGGGCAAAAAAGCGGCCGAAAAATCACATAGACTTAACATTGAGACAAACTTTGACGCGTCACAGCTCCAAGCGAGGATTTCGTAGAAACGTGTGATTTGCCACATTTGAAGAGGCTGGCAGGCTCTGTAAGAGCATACCTCAATATGGGGTAAAAGTTGCACCCCTGGGGGCAGGAGCTGCCCAAAAATGCCCCAATTGACTTATAATGGTGTAGGACGGCCCCTGAAATGAAAAGGCATAGGGATTTGTATTGAACATAGCTCTGGATCACAGTGTCATAGAGACGAGGGGGTGGGCTCATTTTACTCAGACGACCAATCAGTCTCTCAGGATCATTGTGAGGCTATCAAGCCACGCCCTAGCAACCATTAAGAGCACCTTAGCAACAAGTCCCATAGACTTCTATTGAAACAGATCAAAGGGATATCTCCGGATAGAAGTGTCATAGAAACACAAGGGTGGTCTCGTTTTACTCGGGACAGCAAACAGCCAATCATGCATCAAATCAACACTTCCTAGCCCCTCCCTAGCAACCATTGTCGAGCACCTTAACAACCAAAATCCATAGAGGGATATCTTCCATTCTGAATGTCACAGAGGCATGGGAGTTGGTTTATATCATTCATACTGACAAGCAGCCTTTGGAGATTCATGATTGACAGCTGCCAAGCCACTCCCTAGCAACTAAACAGAGTACCCTAGCAACCGTTTAGCAGTAACTATATCTCTGCACCAGAAAATCAGAGAGACTTCTGGGTTGATTTATTTCAATCAGGATGGCAAGGACACTTGATTAGTATCACTATGGTAACTGCCTAGCAACCAGATGGGGTTACCCTAGCAACCGAGTAACAAATCACATATCTCTGCATCAGAAAAACGTAGAGACTTCCGGGTTGACTTATTTCAATCAGGATGGAAAGGAGACTTCATTAGTATCACTATGGTAACTGCCTAGCAACCAGATGGGCTTACCCTAGCAACCGAGTAACAAATCACATATCTCTGCATCACAAAAACATACAGACTTCCGGTTTGACTTATTTCAATCAGGATGGCAAGGACACTTGATTAGTATCACTATGGTAACTGCCTAGCAACCACATGGGGTTACCCTAGCAACCTACTAACAAATCACATATTTCTGCACCAGAACATTATACAGACTTCTGGGTTGATTTATTTATGACCACAATTTCTGTTCTTTTCAAGCAGGCTATTTGATGAGTTTTGCCACGGCAAGCACCACTCACATTTTCTTCAGGAAATGTACCTATCTAGTTATTATTATATCTCCGTACAAAACTTCGGCACCTAACTCGTCCCGCACCGTTTGGCATAGACCCACGAATGAGGTGTCAAATCGAACGGCCTATTGAGGACACGTGTGCTATGACTTTTATAAGCGATCGGAGGTACGGTATTTGCCCCAGGGGCAAAAAAGCGGCCGAAAAATCCCATAGACTTAACATTGAGACAAAATTTGACGCGTCACAGCTCCGATCGAGGTTTTCACAGAAACGTGTGATTTGCCACATTTGAAGAGGCTGGCAGGCTCTGTAAGAGCATACCTCAATATGGGGTAAAAGTTGCACCCCTGGGGGGCAGGAGCTGCCCAAAAATGCCCCAATTGACTTATAATGGTGTAGGACGGCCCATGAAATGAAATGGCATAGGGATTTTTTATTGAACATAGCTCTGGATCACAGTGTCATAGAGACGAGGGGGCGGGCTCATTTTACTCAGACGACCAATCAGTCTCTCAGGATCATTGTGAAGCTATCAAGCCATGCCCTAGCAACCATTTAG
Source organism: Xyrauchen texanus (assembly GCF_025860055.1). Taxonomy (NCBI): domain Eukaryota; kingdom Metazoa; phylum Chordata; class Actinopteri; order Cypriniformes; family Catostomidae; genus Xyrauchen; species Xyrauchen texanus. The sequence continues at coordinate 4,392,725 of NC_068284.1, read as the reverse complement.
AGCACCTTAGCAACAAGTCCCATAGACTTCTAATGAAAGACATCAAAGGGATATCTCCGGATAGAAGTGCCATAGAAACACAAGGGTGCTCTCGTTTCACTCGGGGCAGCAAACAGCCAATCATGAATCACCTCAACACTTCCTAGCCCCTCCCTAGCAACCATTGTCGAGCACCTTAGCAACCAAAATCCATAGAGGGATATCTTCCATTCTGAATGTCACAGAGGCATGGGAGTTGGTTTATATCATTCATACTGACAAGCAGCCTTTGGAGTTTCATGATTGGCAGCTGCCAAGCCACTCCCTAGCAACTAAACAGAGTACCCTAGCAACCAAGTAACAAATCACATATTTCTGCACCAGAAAATCGTACAGACTTCTGGGTTGATTTATTTCAAACAGGATGGCATGGAGACTTCATTAGTATCACTATGGTAACTGCAAAGCAACCAGATGGGGTTACCCTAGCAACCGAGTAACAAATCACATATCTCTGCACCAGAAAACACTACAGACTTCCGGGTTGACTTATTTCACTCAGGATGGAAAGGAGCCATGTATTGTATTACCTTGGTAACTGCATAGCAACCACATGGGCTTACCCTAGCAACCGAGTAACAAATCACATATCTCTGCATCAGAAAAATGTAGAGACTTCCGGGTTGACTTATTTCAATCAGGATGGCAAGGAGACTTGATAAGTATCACTATGGTAACTGCCTAGCAACCACATGGGGTTACCCTAGCAACAGAGTAACAAATCACATATCTCTGCATCAGAAAAACGTAGAGACTTACGGGTTCACTTATTTCAATCAGGATGGCAAGGAGACTTCATTAGTATCACTATGGTAACTGCCTAGCAACCAGATGGGGTTACCCTAGCAACCGACTAACAAATCACATATCTCTGCATCACAAAGACGTAGAGACTTCCGGGTTGACTTATTTCAATCAGGATGGCAAAGAGACTTCATCAGTATCACTATGGTAACTGCCTAGCAACCAGATGGGGTTACCCTAGCAACCGAGTAACAAATCACATATCTCTGCATCAGAAAAACGTTGAGACTTCCGGGATGACTTATTTCAATCAGGATGGCAAGGAGACTTGATTAGTATCACTATGGTAACTGCCTAGCAACCAGACGGGGTTACCCTAGCAACCGAGTAACAAATCACATATCTCTGCATCACGAAAACGTAGAGACGTCCGGGTTGACTTATTTCAATCAGGATGGCAAGGAGACTTGATAAGTATCACTATGGTAACTGCCTAGCAACCAGATGGGGTTACCCTAGCAACCGAGTAACATATCACATATCTCTGCATCACAAAAACGTACAGACTTCTGGGTTGGTTTATTTCAATCAGGATGGCAAAGACACTTGATTAGAATCACTATGGTAACTGCCTAGCAACAAGGAGGGGTTACCCTAGCAACCAAGTAACAAATCACATCTCTGGATCAGAACATCGTAGAGACTTCCGGGTTCACTGATTTTACTCAGGATAGCAAGGACACTTGATAAATATCACTATGGTAACTGCCTAGCAACCAGATGGGGGTACCCTAGCAACCGAGTAAAAAAAATATCTCAGCAGTTATAAAATGCTATTTGACGAGTTTTGCCACGGCAAGCACCACTCACATTTTCTTAAGGAAATGTACATTCTAGTTGAAACTACTATATGCTATGCCAGATTGTTTTTCTCAATATTTTGGCTGTAACAGGCCTTGACCTGTAAACTCAGAAATCAATATTAATAAAAATATAAGAATATGATGTAATGCCATTTAGCTATTTTCTAAAAGAAAGACACAACTTTTGTGTGTTTTCACTAGGACCGTCAATCGCTTAAAAATTGTAATCAAATTAATTTCAAGGTATGCCAATTAATCGCATACATGAATTTTTGGTGAAAAAGCTAGACTTATGTCTCTGTAGAACAAAAATGGGTGTTTCCCAATAAGTCGACGTTTTCAAACCACTGAAATTCCATACTTTCATTAGATAGTTTATAAACGCCCATCCCCATTCTGCCTACAGATTGGAAAACACCCAAATAGCAATAATTAAATATATTATGATTATTTATAAATAGTTATTTAAATAATTATAAATAAAATATATTATTAAAAAAAAATCTGATAATTAAAATGCATTACATTATTGTGACAAATGAGTAAAGCATTAAAACAGACAGTAACACTTTACAATAAGGTTCCATTTGTTAACTTGAACTATCAATGAGCTTTTACAGCATTTCATATTTCTCAGTTTTGTTTGGTCCCTAAAAGGACGATTAAAATAAATTGATGGGTAAAGCCTCACTTTGTAAATATAACATAGTCAACTCTGGTTTTGAGATGAAATATCTGGCATGTTACATTATAATGCACAATGACAGACAGCCTAAATAGCCAGTAATAATGATACACCCATATTTAATAAAATAATGATAATACAATTATTTAAAACTAGAAATAAAATATTACTTTAAAAAAGCGTTAAACCAAGTAAATAAATACCAATACATGTATTATCTATTCTATGACAGTCAGTCAGCTCTTTAACAAAATTAAATGAAGCGTATGGAGAACATATGCCATTACAAATGCAACAACATGCAATTCATATAATTATTAGTTAATTAATGAAATGACTTCCCCTAAATTGTCTTGGTCAACACAGACTTCACTGCAGTTGTGTATATCTGTAGTTCACAATATTTTCACATTATTAAGCAGTGGACCTGAAGATGAACTTTCAGGTCTCTGTGACAATTTAGGACAATTCTTTTTTTTATGGGTCATTAGATTACTTGATGTGATGAATCTCGTCCCACATAAAGAGCAGTGGTACGGCTTTACTATATTATGGACTCTTTCATGTATTTTCAGGGCTCTTGGTCGATTGAAACTCTTGCCACAATGTGAGCACTTGTAAGGCTTCTCTCCAGTATGGATGATTTGATGTTCTTTCAAGCAACTGGCTCTAGAAAAGGCACTTCCACACTCTGAGCACACATGCGCTCTCTCACCAGTATGTATTTTTAGGTGTTCCTTCAAATAGTCCAGTCGTGTAAAACTCCTGTCACAGAAAGAACACACATAAGGCTTCTCGTTTCCATGAATTTTCTGGTGTCTTTTCAGGGCTGTAGGCGAAATAAATTTCTTTCCACACTGGTCGCAGTGAAAAGATTTGAGCCCAGAGTGCGAAAGCAGATGATCTTTGAGGCTGTGTGACCATGTGAAACTCTTGCCACACTGAAGGCATGTGTAAGGCCTCTCACCAGAATGAATTCTCATGTGCCTCTTTAGGTCTCCTTTACATGAGAAACTTTTTCCACAGTGAAGACAGGTGAAAGACTTTGTGGCTCCTGACTGAAAACTTTCATTTTCAGTCTGTGAGCAACTAAAAGATCCATCTTCAGCTATAAAATAATGAGGGTCCTCATACTGATGTCCTTCCTCCACTTCATTCAGTTCTTGACTTCCATCTTTCACATCCATCAGATCTGAAATAAACATATTAAATTGGCAAAATCAAATCAAGGTGAAGAAAGAAAGAAATTTAATGGTTTACAGGCAATACAAAGGTTTATCAAAGCCTATTTTCAATGGATCTAACTCTTGACCTTAAAATTTGGAAAAATATGATGCTGTGGTCAAGCCAGTCTCATATGAGAAATGTCAGTCAAATGACTAATCCTGCATCATGAAAACTTTACTGTTATCTAGGAATGTCATAAAATATAGATTCATCGATTATTGATTGGGACGTTATTTAATGTAATTTAAATTAGAAGCACAATTTTCTGTGCTTTTCAAGTCACTGTGAGTTGGCCTTCCGTTTAATGCAGTCTGGCATAATAGCGTTGGGAGACCACAAGAGGGTGATATAACATTTACCAAAGCCAGTCGGAGGTAGAACAAGACTCAGGTATCACTGTCACACAGGGCAGATGCGGCAGTCAAAAATACGTTGTGGATCTAGTCACATACAAACAAAAGTTACGAAGGATTTTGTACTTCTTCAAGAATGAACAAAGTGACGTTGATAAGTTTGAGCAGTTACACCAGTTTTATACATTAACCTGCAAAGTGAACGATTACAAATGGCAACGTTTATTATGGAATTTCTCTGTATGTATCCTTGAAGAGGTTTCATTCAAACTGTCAAAACACAAAAACACACAATATGTAGGCTTTACGAAATATACACAATACAGTATATCATCCACCGATGGCTAGAATATACAATTTATGTCGTTTGATAATGATTTGGCTCAAATTTAATGGAAAATTATGCTAGTTGAGCTTCGTGGCACTGCAGAATATTGAGCAGCCTCTGGAGTTGTAGCTGGCCGCTTCCGACAGACACTGATCAGCAGTGTGCGTAACTTCATATAAAATAATTTTTCTTTTAAGTTTTAAGTTTACTTTACCAGCTCGAAGCAGTCTGGCCATTCTCTGTTCACCTCTCTCATCAACAAGGCTTCAGTTAATGTTCACATCAACCATCAGAATGGGGGAAAGAAAATTGATCTCAGTGATTTGGACCATGGCATGATTGTTGGTGTCAGATGGGCTGGTTTGAGTATTTCAGTAACTGCTGATCTCCTAGGATTTTCATACACAACAGTTTATTTTTTCATTTCACACATTCAAGAGGGTTAAAAGGGGTAATTTCTGTTGTTGTTTTTTTTTTGTCACATATCAACAAAATGTTTACTGTTAGTTACACCACCTGACTTAACTGACTTTAGGTGTGTTCAACTTCATGCAGTGCTGCGCAGAGCGATCGGTGCCTGAAACGGTGCATGTTGGTTAGAAATTCTGTCCGACTTGAGAGCACCACCGCTGTGTCACTCTGATGTATGCCATCAAAGTACATCGAGAGCGATTTGAGAGCAGCCATCTGGCTCAGCCAGTGAAATTGCTTCAAAGCAGCTGCACAAACTGAATGACGACATAGCATATTCTAAAATGGCCAGACTCACAATGGGCTATGTCAGTCTATGACAGAATTATAGTAGTATGGTAGTATGCCATTACCAAGGTGTTTATTCTGACAAATTCTGTTCCATCAAACTCTGACAAATCTGTTTTTAAAAAATTAAATCATGTTTATATCATGTTTATCAAAGTAATATCACATTTATTCATAAAAACGAATACAAATTATTTAAAATACGGACTCGTTTATTGATATATTATATGCTTTCTTGTACACACAGCAGGCACTGTATGAAGCACCAAATAACCTATTCCAGGGGTGCCAAATACGTCGATCACGATCTACCAGTCGATTGCAAAGGCAATGCTGGTGATCGCACAAAATGTAAATGTACTTTAGTTCAATTTTAATAAAAATACACTTAATGTCTTTCCTTCTTTTAGTTTCTGTCTGACTTGCACTTGAGAGTAAATATTGACCAGGCGAGGTTTTGTTTATTCAGTTGCCATGACAACTAGATTTGCTCATACGTGCCTTCCAAGGACTTCTGAGAACAGAGCGCGAAATTGCGATGCTACTGCCCGGATTAGGCAAAACTGTCTGATTCCATTCAGTGCAAGTCATCTGAATAAGGTAAATGCCCTGGCTATTGTAATCTATTGTGCTGTAGGTGTTTTGGGTTTAGTTTTAAAATGGAATGATATCAACATTGAACATTATTATATATTTTTTTATTAATTAGAAGATGAATTCCATGTAGGAATACATGCAGTAGTCCCAACAAGCATTTTCTTATTTTAAATGAAACTGTGTTTTTTTTTAGTTGGTAGATCTTATTGAATTGGTCATTTAAAAGTAGATCATCACACAAAAAAGTGTGGGCACCCCTGACCTATTCTAATGAATAATGTTTTTGGTTATTAGGTGTAAAATTCAAACCTCTGTTTGTCTATCTACAGGGGATTCTTTCTGAAATAGTTTTGTGTGCTCTTACAATAAAATCGTAATTTTGTGGTTGTTATGGTTTTACTATATAAATACCATAGTTTAACTATAGTAATATTTTAGACGTGGAAAGAAAATTCTATAATAAAATTATAATTAAAAAAAGCCAACCATGTTTTGTTTTTTGGCAGAAACCATGGTATTAACACAGTAAACTGAATTAATTTAGTAACCATTGTTTTACTATAGAGTAATACCACAGTATTTGTAGTAAAACCATAAAAAACACAAAATTATGATTTTTATAAACATAGTTTTAATTTTCTTGTATTATAAAATATATATGAAGGTTAAAAAATAATTACTATAGTAAAACTATGATATATTTATTGTGAGGGAACACAAAACTTATTGCGAGGGAAAAAAAAACTTATTGCGAGGGAACACAAACTATGGTGAAGGCACGCAAAACATATTGCAAGGGAACGCAAAACTTATTGCGAGGGCACACAAACTATTGCGATTGAACGCAAAACTTATTGAAAGGGCACGTGAAACTCATTGAGAGGGAAAACAAAACTTATTGTGAGGGAACGCAAACTATTGCGAGGGAACGCAAACTCTTTGCGAGGGGATGCAAAACGTATTGTGAGGGCACACAAACTATTGCGATTGATCGCATAACTTATTGAGAGGGCACGTGAAACTCATTGAGAGGGAACGTGAAACTCATTGAGAGGGAACGTGAAACTTATTGTGAGGGAACGCAAACTATTGCGAGGGAACGCAAACTCTTTGCGAGGGGATGCAAAACGTATTGTGAGGGCACACAAACTATTGCGATTGATCGCATAACTTATTGAGAGGGCACGTGAAACTCATTGAGAGGGAACGTGAAACTCATTGAGAGGGAACGTGAAACTTATTGCGAGGGTAGGCAAAACTTATTGTGTGGCCACGCAAAACATATTGTGAGGGAACGTGAAACTTATTGCGAAGGAACGCAAACTCTGCGAGGGAACGCAAAACTTATTGTTAGGGCACGTAAACTATTGTGAGGGAACGCAAAATGTATTGCGAGGGAACGCAAAACGTATTGTGAGGGCACACAAACTATTGTGATTGATCGCAAAACTCATTGAGAGGGAACGTGAAACTTATTGTGAGGGCACACGAAAATTATTGCAAGGGAATGAGAAACTTATTGTGAGGGCACACGAAAATTATTGCAAGGGAATGAGAAACTTATTGCAAGGGTAGGCAAACTATTGCGAGGGAACGCAAAACTTATTGTGTGGCCACGTAAACTATTGCGAGGGCACGCAAAACTTATTTTGAGGGAACGCAAAACTTATTGAGAGGGCACGTGAAACTTATTGCAAGGGAATGAGAAACTTATTGCGAGGGTAGGCAAACTATTGCAAGGGCACGCAAAACTTATTTTGAGGGAACGCAAACTCTTTGCAAGGGAACGCAAAACTTATTGTGAGGGCACACAAACTATTGCGATTGATGGCAAAACTTATTGAGAGGGCACGTGAAACTTATTACAAGGGAATGAGAAACTTATTGCGAGGGAACGCAAAACTTATTGCGAGGGCACACAAACTATTGCGATTGAATGCAAAATGTATTGAGAGGGAACACGAAACTTATTGTGAGGGCATGCAAACTATTGCGAGGGAATGCAAAATGTATTGCGAGGGAACGCAAACTCTTTGTGAGGGCACGCAAAACGTATTGTGAGGGCACACAAACTATTGCGATTGATCGCAAAACTTATTGAGAGGGCAAGTGAAACTCATTGAGCGGGAACATGAAACTCATTGAGAGGGAATGTGAAACTTATTGTGAGGGCACGCAAAACTTATTGCGAGGGTAGGCAAACTACCCTTGTGAGGGCACGCAAAACTTATTGCGAGGGAACAAAATCTATTGTGAGGGAACCCAAACTGTTGGAGCCATTCTGTGTATTGGGATGGGGTGGTGCTGTGTTCTGCCACGAGCCGCTACTTAAGACCGGGGTTAATTAGTGCAGGTGTGGTGCACAGGGAGGTGCATGGTTTTTGACCGTGAGGCACGGCGTGTAATCATGGAGACTACCTTGATTTAACTTTATTATTTAAGAAATGTTTTATTTTTCGTTATGTTAATAAATGGATTGGCATATCCGACTTTAAGTTCAGACTTTTGAAAGTTTATTATTTTACTATTTTAAGCCACAAGGAAACAGCACGCCCGCAACACGCGTGCAAAACAACTTAAATGTGCGCCAACACAAACTATTGCGACAGAACGCAAAACTTATTGAGAGGGCACGTGAAGCTATTTGCAAGAGCATGCAAAATATTGAGAGGGGATGCAAACCTTATTGAGAGCAGTGACGTGCGGTGATGTCTTAAAGAGGCTAGGCACTGAGTTATGAAAGCCAGATTACCTGATTTATTGTTTAAGCTAATAATACGTAATAACAGTGAACAACATTACGCACAAGTGCGGCATATCAAGAAATGTACAAATCAGGATGTATATCGTGTACATATCAAGAAATGTATATGTATTTTATATATGTTTTATATATAACATACACGATTTTGTTAATATATCTTCATTTGATATTATTATACAAAATTCAGTTGTCAAAACACTTAACATATAACAGAACATAAGTTGTTTATTTTTTTACAACATTATGTGCTTATTTTTTTTTTATGTGCAATCTTCATCTTTATAACAGAAGATACAATACAACAATCTTCAAGATACAGTAAATCTTCAAATGTGTAACAGATTGTCACCTTAAAAACAGTCATTGCGTGGTGGTGGAACAAGCAATGCTATATAGAAATATCACAGCGGCCAATTATGTTTGTCAGTCAGCAAAAGTAAAATCACACACTGCTCAATAGAATATGAAGGCAAATGGCTTGCATTAATTCAACCACATTTATCAATTCAATATTAAGCCCAAAATAGTTTTTGACTCACCAATCGGTAGATTACTTGTACATAAAATCCATCCGCCGCTCTTTCCTCGTGAAGACGTCGATCACAGCTTTGTAAAACTCGTCTTTACAGGCAATCAGTTTGAAATGATCGGATAATTTTTGGGCCCATTTGCTGTACTAGTCCATCTAAGGCTGGCGTAGACCTCCCTCTTGCAATTAACTCATATTTTGAATTAAAATCGAGCTTGGAAAAATGTCTTAATTCCGTGATTACGGTCGGTGCTGTCATTTTGATTTTGATTTTGGCGGGGATTAGGCATGTACGCTAGCTGTTGTGTAATGACGTTAGCTACGCAAATGTCCAGGAATATCTCGATTTGAATTGGTCCATGTCTGATACGTAACGGAGATGATTACGGGCATAACATATTTACGTCAAAAGGCACAGCAGATTTGTGCTTTTGACGTACATGTTAAAGAATACAGGATCGAAGTGCGCATGCGCAACATGGGTTTTCCGCTTGTCATCTGCAATGAATGGACCGTAAAAGCACTGCTTATTCTACCATTTGTTTTTAGTTGATTATGCGTAACTGCTACATTTGTCATCATAACGTCTAAACAATTGGAATAACACACATATTGCATATATAAAAATCACAAGAATAAAAAGTAAAAATACAAATACAAGTTTATTATTTAATAAACATTTTATTTTTGAATTTTGGCAGGGTAGGCAGTGCCTAGTTTGCCTACCCAGACCGCACGTCACTGATTGAGAGGGCATACAAAACTTATGGAGAGGGCATACAAACTATTGTGAGGGCACGCAATACTTCTTGCGAGAGAACAAAAACTAATGGAAGCCGGTTTCCGCCACAGTTAAATAAAAAAACGGTGATTTTGTAAGTCAATATAATGAGATACTAAGTCATTATTATGAGAAACTTTCTCATAATAATGACATAGTATCTCATAATAATGACTTAGTATCTCGTAATAATGACTTAGTATCTCGTAATAATGACTTAGTATCTCATAATAATGACTTAGTATCTCAAAATAATGAGAAACTTTCTCATAATAATGACTTAGTATCTCGTAATAATGACTTAGTATCTCATAATAATGAGAAACTTTCTCATAATAATGACTTAGTATCTCATAATAATGAGAAACTTTCTCGTAATAATGACATAGTATCTCATAATAATGACTTAGTATCTCGTAATAATGACTTAGCATCTCGTAATAATGACTTAGTATCTCATAATAATGAGAAAATTTCTCATAATAATGACTTACTGTGCGCATGCGCAATGTGCTCAGTCAGACAAATTGTGCGTTTCAGATTGAGACGGATCACACAAATGACATCAGCACAACTCTTTTGAAAGTAAGTATAGTTTTATAGCAAGAGGTTTGCAAATAACAACAATTTAGCGCGATGTAAGAGTGTTGACTCGCTAATCGGTTTCAACCATGCACAGCTGACGCACCGCAAGCGAGGTGTGCATTATTAAAATAAATATATAATAATCTCGTTTATAATACCACAGTTGTTACACCTCAAAACATTTTCAGGTTTTAATTCCTAAAACTCTCTTGTGAGTATAACTACATTCTTACGCCAGGGATTGAGGGGTGAACCCACTGATCTATATATAGCTGGATTGCTCATAGAATTCTAAACTGCCAGCAGTAGGTGAAGCTACCGGAAGTGCTCTGGCGGCCATTTTACTATTCCCTACTGACAGAGGGCATCGCGGCATGTGTAGCGTTTAACCGCGAAACAACACTCACTGAAGGATGCGGCTAAAGTGCCCACAGGTTGTAATTTATGACTATGTACATATTAAGCACACATTAGTCGTTATCCCCATGTAGAGTGGGCATAACATCATAATCTTTAATAATCAACAGTAAAAATACAACACCAGAGTGTATTAATACCCCTTTTTAAAGCAAAGTTATCCATCTGCAGATTGTTACAGGATGCAATGTTTCTCTGGCTTCATAGTTTAAATCTGTTGCTGCTCATTGTTCATAATGTTGACAAATTATACATCTGCATAATTTGCCAACATTATTAACAATTTTTGACTAGATTATATAGTAAATGTGAACTAATTTAGGGAGGGCATGCACATCAACAAATTTTAAAGTTGTTAATAAAAACGACTAGCTTTGTGTTTTTATTGTAACTAGACAGTACCTCTTCAGATTAAATCCAGAAGAATCAAATATAGAAACGTAGTATACACACAAGTTCATATGCGCGCGCACACACACACACACACACACACACACACACACACACACACACACACACACACACACACACATAAATTAATTTACCTTTACTTAATGGAATTATCCATTTGCATTCATTTCTGGAATATGTACATACCAGCTTGTGAGAATTTAATTATTTCAACAATCCCCTGATCTTTTAAATCATAATTAGAAATAAGTTTATTAACATATGCAAACAAGGAAATCATACATATTTATTTGTTCAATAACAAAAGCTTCCAAGTACACAAAAATTGACTTAAACTGAACAATACAATAAAAATGTGCAGATATGTGGGAACAAATCTGCTAATGGATTTAACAACAATCCCACATTATTCAGCTTTCAAAAGAATGGTAGCAAGACATGCCATCAGAGCTAGTGGCAACAGTTCTCCACCGGATAGCACAGTGACACTGGAGGCAGCATCTTCTGATATGCTGGCATTTCAAGCAGAGCTCTTCCCAAGATGAACACACTAATCGACATGAAGTCCTGAGGTGGATTTATAAGACCGTCAGACAGCGTCCTGAAAGTCTGCAAGACAGCTGAGAGATTTCTTCAACAGCACACACTCACAAGGCCCATCTCTGTCCCCACAAAGGTTCTGGATCTCCATGGTGGTTCTGCATTCAAGGAACTTGAGGCAAACATGTTCAACCTAGAACCATACAACAATCACATCTTCATACTCTGTGCATTGCAGAAAGCTGCAGAAACATCAGCCTCCACTTCATTGCCAATGAAACATGTGCTGCATCACACTCCAAACGGCTTAAGAAAACTCTGGGCAAGCTTGTACTGCAAAATAGAAGAAAAAAGAAAAGTTTGATATAAAGATCAGCGGCCGGTTGCACCAGCTATACAAAAGTTTAAACTTAGCCTAGTTGTGGCGTAAATGGGCATGAAGTCACAATTTACGCACTACTAAATATTTGAGCATTGCACCATTAAACTTCAGTACGACGTACCCCTACGTGTAAACTAAATATTTACAGAAGACTCAGAGCAGGTGTAACTGATGGAATAAAAAAGAAGACTGATCTTTTATGACATCAATAAGCCCATGTTTTGCATGACAGGCATCAATCAAATAATTGTGATTATGACAATTAATTGCCTGTTTTAGGTGTTTCATAAATATGATGAATAATTACCATACAAACTAACTAATTCATTTATACAAATTTTTACAAGCTTGAGTCATATAACAAAATAAGGGTATGATTTCCTTTTCAGGCTTCAAAATCATATGAATGACAGTCAAATATAAAAGTATAAAATGTTAAATAATTAAAATAATATCTTAATTATCAAAATATGTTTCTCAAGAGAGCTGCTCTTGTGACGTCCGCAGTGACAGTTACGTGAGCAAACAAGGTTTGTACATCAACCGTAACAAAATCAAATTGAAGTTCATGGATTTTTAATACTTCTGTGTACAAATATGAACGCTGCTTAATAGATCAATGCAGTTAAACGTCATATTATGCAACTATGCATCACTTTACGGAGAGTTAACATCTTACTAGTTAAGACTTTAAGAACAGGTGGAGCAACCAAATTAAGCACAGACTTAGTTGCAAACTAACTAGTAGTTACGAAGCCTTGAACTTTATACCCCAACTTAAGACCTTACGCACAGCTATTTACTCAACCTCATGTCCTTCCAAACCTGTAAGACTTTTTCCTGTGAAACACAAAAGATGACATTTTAAAAAAAAATTTGTCCATATAATGAAAGCCATTGGTGACCAAAACAAGCTATTTTGCTCAGCGTTTACTTTCTTTATATGGAATACAAAATAAATTTTTGGGGGTTCTGCAAAAGAAAGTCACATGGATTTGGAAGGACATGAGGTTGAGTATATGATGACAGAATTTACATATTTGGGTCAACTTTTCTATTAATATTAAAAGTTATATATATGTTATACTATCTGAAACACAGTAATTTTATGAGACTTATACTGCATGTTGCAAAAGTATCTTCATTGCAAATAAAAACAGATAGTATAATATTTTTTACTCTGTTAAAACAGCTCTTCAGTGAAGCCAGGCTGACACTCTCCTCATACTGCTTTTCCTCCTGTTGCAAACCAATTCCAGTTTTATCTAACATTCAGTGCGATGTTTATTGAAATCCAAACGGCAAACTTACCTTGTTTATCTTCAACAATATCCATGTGCTCCTTGTCAGGGCTGGACTGGGAAGAGAAATCGGCCCGGGATTTGACATAACTGGCCAAAAATGTGTTGGGGGGGTTTCACTAACGCGGCGGCTCGTTTTAGCTTATCGCAGACGACACAGCGGCCCGCTTGGTTCTCCCGATGGCTAGTCCACCCTGATCGGCCCCAAAGTGCATCGGCCCACCGGAAAAATGTCCGGTAGGCCAGATTACCAGTCCAGCCCTGCTCCTCGTCTATTCCAATTGATCACTTTATAAATGATGCCCGTGAGCTGGACCGTATTCAGGCCTGCACTGCAAAAAGTACAAATCACACACAGAATTAATGAAAGCCCACATTATATTTGTCATATGTAACCGGTGTTGATCTGCAATTAGATATTCAACTTGACCAAAAAAGCTAACTTGGTGAGTTATACTGTTATTCATTGTGGTTATTTTCCTAAGTTAACGTTAGCTGCATAGCTAATATTCATTTATCCTAAGAAAATAACCACAATGCACGTTCAACGTAAACAAAAGCTACAAAACATAATTATGTATTCAGAATAAAAACTTTAAAGCCTGCTAAAAATATGTTTGAAAATGTCTACTGATATCTTACCTCAAGTTTCTTAAACTTGTTTCTATTGAAACACGTGCGCCGCTGAACGTAATGCTGCTGCAATAAAGAGTAACATAACACGCTCACATTTAGAATAAGCAGGGGGAAAAAATGAAAGTCAAAATAAATAATGAATTACATATTTAGGAAGATTGCATTGTGATGCAGTGTATGCAGACATAAAACATTTTTTTTTTATGTGACTGGATAGGTAAAAATTACTCACCAAAACAGACGATTTCCCATTGAGACCCATAGGAATACAGAACGTTAGGGAATACCAAGATGGCGGCGCAGTAGCTTCACTGTTGTGACGTCATGAGCTATCCAGTTATATATATAGATCAGTGGGTGAACCTCATTGCGCGCTGTTTTTAGTTCTTCACCTAGGGTCTTGCGAACAAAGTCTCCGTTACGGATTCGAAAGCGTCACTTTAGACCTACTAACGGAGGTTTATTGGAGTAACGTGTGTGTGCGTGCGTATGAGCGCTGGAAAGAAAGTGTTCAGACCTGCGTGTGTACCTGTGGGTTCGAGCTGTTATGAATCAACTGGGGATCGTTTTAACTGTGGATGTGTGCTTGCACAATGTGGTAAAGTTAGTTTTACGTATACTGTTACAATGTGATATGTAAATAAATAATAAAACAATGTGACAAGCAATACATCTTGGAAAAATGAACCTAACATTTATATACTTGCACTGTTTTAAAAAGATGCCCATCCACAAACATAGGTTTACATTACATGTTTAAAAATAAGTTACTCTGGGTGCTTTTGGATGTTATTTAAATAAAATACTTGATTTTAAATATGTTATTTAGGTGATGGCTTAAATTTCATAACTGACATATGTTTGTCTACAGGATGGAAGATCTAAAGGGATTCTTGAGACAGAGGAATGTCCCTGAGGAAACAATAGAGACACTGGAACATGAAACGGTGAAACAGATACAGATTAACACAGATAATGTTCATAAAAGTTTAAAAGTATTTTGTTAGGGATTAACATTTTAGCTCCAAACTCAAATATAAGCCGCCAAATCCATTCTTGCACTGACGGTGGTAGTATTACAACATGTTGCACAAGTAATTGATTAATCGAGTACTCGTTCAGCTTTAAATATTCGACTAGAAAAACTTGATTTTCATTTGTGCCAGCTGTGGGCAACAATGAAACTGCTTTTCTCACTAAAATCTTGCAGTTACAACTAAATGTATTGACTGGCATTGTACACTCCTGAGCACAAAAAAAAAATGGGTCAAGCCCAAAATGTCAAAACATTAAGTGAGGAATATTAGCAAGAATTAAACAAATGCTCTCCTGAGACCTTCTGTGCCACCATTTGCTCATTAACTGTTTGGGGGAAAAGCTGGAAACGGGGAAATGCACTTGAAATATAAAAAATTATATTTCTTGTTGCTTAGTATCTCAAAAATATCATCGGTGAAGAAAAAACATATGTGTGAAAAACATTTTGTTGTCAAGTCACTTCACAGACTTCAATGTATTCTGCAGTGCTGATGCGAGTCATGTGAAAGATTCTTAATGTGTATAAATATCACTCACTTTGGCACATTAATCATTGTTCTTCACAATCACAAAAGTGACAGATTGTGGTTTCATAACGGCGAATTTCTCCGAAAGGTGAGCAATTTAGATCCCTGAAATTATTATTATTTTCATGCATTTATTTATTTTGTGGAATTTGTTCATTTTCTACCTGACAATCTTTCACGGCACGTGGCACAGTGGTTGGGAAACACTGACTTAAGACAATTCAACTTTGAAAACATCAACATCAGACATCAAACAACATCAGCAAGATGGACAGTGCTGTTTTGTCACATTATAAGCTTACATTAATCAAAAATAATAATAATTCTGATTGCCGATTTTGCCTCTTCATTTTCATCGCCCAAACATCAGTGGGAACAATGAGTCCGACTTTTTGATGCACACAGGTGATCGATGCGGGGCTGCACGGTAGAAAGGAATAAAGGTAAATCGTCCTCCACCTGCAGCCTTGATCTGTATTTGCTTTTAAGCAGAGTCAAAGCTGAAAACCCACACTCACGTAAGTAAGAAGAGGGGAAGGGGATGAGGAATTTCATAGCCTTTCGAGAGAGGAGGGAAACTCAGTCACTACAAAGAGATCAATTTTGCTACACGCATATGCATAACACACACATTAACATGCAACTAGCTGGACAGATGTGTACAGGTGTGAACCAATGTTTTTTTTCCCCCCACGATGCGCCTCACCAATTGAAAACCTCTGCCTTAGACCTTTGAAAAGATGTAAAATTTGTTAACATTAATTACATTTATAGACAGTAAATTATATTTTACTTCTAAGCAGAGTGACGTCACTACCGAGTACAGGGGAATTGTGTATCAACAGGTTAAATGTTTTATTAATGACAACTTTAGGATTTAGAGAGTAACAGTAACTTAATTAAAACTAGTAAGTATAGTAAAAATTTAAGATTAAGTTGAGTAAAATATTTGTATTTTTTTATAATATGAGATTACTATTAGTATTTACAGTGTACACTTTGGCTTTTTAATGTTTAATTTAATTTAATTTAATTTTAATTTTAATTTGACCAATTGTCACACATTATACATACATTTCTGCATATACATGGTGAAATTATTTATTTTTCACATATCCCAGCTAAGCTGGGGTCAGAGTGCAGGGTCAGCCATGATACGGCGCCCCTGGAGCAGATAGGTTCAAGGGCCTTGCTCAAGGGCCCAACAGTGGTGTCTTGGTGGTGTTGGGGCTTGAACCCACGACCTTCTGATCTTCTGACCTTCTGACCTTCTGATCAGTAACCCAGAGCCTTAACCGCTGAGCCACCACTGCCTAATGTTTTGTTGCCTAATAAAATAATTTTATATTGGAGATTGAGTGTCTTGCTCGTTTAATTTGATGTTGATTACAATTAATGTATGGAATTAATAAAAAAACAAAAATATCCAAAAACATATTAACCTTAAATTAAGTATTTTTTTTGTTTGTTTTTTAAATCTATATGCAGGCCTGTATTGCATTGTCAGGATGTAGGGAACAAGGCTTTGATATTTTAGCCTGCTGGAGATACGTCACAATATTTATTTCACAAAAATGTAACCTGAAAAATTTAATGAAATACAGAAATAAAGAAAAGAAAATTTTAAAGAAAGCCCAAATGTTAGTTTGGGATTTTTTTTGAAGCATTTACCTAACTGCAACAAGAAATATTAAAAATCTATTTTGAATGTCTCAATTTACATGCTCATTTAATTGCAATTAATTTAAGTTATTTTTTGTACAATTAATCGCACTGAATTAATGCAATTAATCGCCCACGGACCATAATAAGGAAGATTCCTGAGAAATGCAAGCTTGTAGTACCACCAAGTGAAATTTCAGCTGTATGAGCAACGCACAGTTTATACAGTGAAGAAAACACTTTAGTAGGCAGAACAACATGCGTTAAGTTCTTGCGTTCAAAACACTTGGAGCGCAAATGCAATCTAAGGGATCTCAAGATGTGTTTAAAGGGTAACTAAACCCCTGCTCAGAGTCTGACTCCACCCACTAGCAATATTTGAAAAATGCTGGAAAAGTGGGCAGACCCCAGTGGGGATAGAGGGGACGAAACGAGGGCGGGGCTGAGCGGGGGGGCGTGCACCTGAGACCCGTAGTGACGGATTAGTTGACAGCTGCTGTCAGACTCTAAAATGGAGAGTGACTGGAGTGACGCAAGTAGCTTTGCCACGGAGCGGTCTTTTGAAGTCGAGGACTTTTCTCCCCCACCTTTACCTGAAGTGGAGGAGGGTGAATTGTATTACTATTATGTTATTATTATTCCTCACATGGTCGCAAGACGACATGTACATGAATCTGATGAGTTTTATCGAGTTGATGTCAATAGCTCTGTAGGCATATTCATATTTTGCCGCTATGTGAAAAAATCCAGCAAAATGCGTTTGTCGACCCCAGAGGATTAACTTTAGCCTAACCATAAATTGTGATTCAAATATATATGATCACTCACTTCAAGACGCCGCTGCGGTGGTGGAGTCCATGCAGGAGGAGCAGCGTTTGGCACTGCGTCGCTTTTCAGCGCGAGCTGTTTGGAGAAGCCTATTTCCACCTCCATTGCGTTGGAGAAGCAATCCCGCGTAAAATGCAGTTTGCACACTCCTCCAGCTATAAGCGGGAACTCGCGGTCTTCCAGCCCAAGGACATGCAACCACTGGCGCCTAATTTCCAAGTCTATATGGAAAGCAATACAGTCCAGCAGTGCTGTTGCAACCAGAAACACTACACCAACGTACCATCCTGACCACTGTACTAAATACAGATAATCTACGCTAACTTGAAGATATCCTAACTGACGCAATACTATGCTACTAACTAACTATGCTTCTAACAATACTACACTAACAAATATGCTAATTAACTACCTAGGCTACACAAAATAATCTAAATAACTATATAAATGCTATGCTAAATATATGCTAAAATACTCTATCCTGATCGTTTTCAATACTCGCAATTCCAACTCCTGACTCGCTACAGTGGTTTTGACGAAACGAGATGGTTTTTATACTGCCATGGGCGTGGTAGCTCCTACCAAGGGCGTGGTGAGCTGGAACCTGCTTACGTCAGCTGTCACCGCTTACGTCACGAAGTACCGCAAACAGCCAATAGGAAAATTCAACTGCAGTAGCCACCGTTCAACCTGAAGAGGGCAGCACTCAGACGTTTTTACACCATATATTGTAGAATTAAAACACTTTATACACAAATGTCAAAAAAATTACTTGAATCAATGAGCAGTACTAATAAAGCCCCATTCTTACAGATCATTAACTAAAAAAAGTTGGTTTAGGGTTTAGTTACCCTTTAAAGATTGAGTATTAAACTATATTTAACTTGACACAGTGACCTAAACATTTTATGCTTATGATGCAACACACCCGAGACATCTGATGTAGGTGTAAATTTACTCATAATAAATCTCGAACTGATTGACAAATTCACTTGTGTAATGGATTGGTGAACTGTGTGCCAATGACTGACTTATGATCAATAATATGGTGGTAAACAATACATTGTATTCTAAAGCAGCTTTTTGTATTGTCTTATCAATGATTAACTCTTCTGCTACAGGAATGTAATGCATTTTAATTATCTGAATATTTGTTTATTTTATATATATGTATATATATATATGTATATATATATATATATGTATGTATATATATATATATATATATAATGTTTTTTATTTTATATGAATTATTGTTACATGAGGGGCTTTCTCAGCAAATATTTGTAAATGCGATTAATTAATCGGGACAACATGTAATTAATTCGATTAAAAATTGTAATCAATTGTCAGCCCTACTTTATTTACATCGTTACTGATTTGGAGTGCACACAAGTTAGTTTCGTTGTGTCTGTTATATTTGTTTCAATTTGAATTTAAGTTTACCGGTGATGAGTGGCGATGGTCTTCAGACAAGGATGGCAGAAGCAGCATATTGTGGTGACGAAAATTAGAGTCCGGGCAGGATGAGGAATTTAAGCATTATTGGTTCCGTCCGCACATACCATTTTGCTCAGATTGCATGGGGGAGGAGGAAAAACTGATATCTTTATTAACTGACTTCTTTAGTTCTATATTATAGTATCTTTATAAAATTAGCTTTTCTTCAATTTTGATTTCATAAATGTATTTGTTAATTTGATCATGATTTAAGTAGAGTTAATTGTTAAATGTAAAGTTACTTTGTTTTCCCTTCTTGTGATGTAATGGGCCCATCCTTTCCTTTATAAGCTGTTGCTTTGTTCATTACAGGGGACAGCTTTAGTTTGTTAGTTGTTTTCTATTGAATGTTGTGTTATCTTATTTTCTTTTTGTTTGTGGATTTTGTTATGTTGTAAGAAATGTATGAGTTTGTAAGTCCTTTTTTATTTGGGTTCAAATAAAGACCAATCTTTTCAGTTAAGAGCTTGTGTTCTTTGTTTCTGACCCTCTGTCCCTCACAGTAGTTTAATTAAGTTGACTTGTGAGAGCCAACTTACTGAAATCCTATTTAAACTTATTAAGTTGGCTTGTGAAAGCCAACTTACTGAAATCCTATTTAAACTTATTATTATTATTATTATTATTATTATTAGTGGTGCTTGCAAAGCATCACTATTGTAATCTCACATACTTATTATTTTTATTTTTATTAGTGGTGCTTGCAAAGCATCACTATTGTAATCTCACATACTCATTATTCTTATTTTTATTAGTGGTGCTTGCAAAGCATCACTATTGTAATCTCACATACTTATTATTTTTAAGCAACCATTTAGCAGTAACTATATCTCTGCACCAGAAAATCAGAGAGACTTCTGGCTTGATTTATTTCAATCAGGATGGCAAGGAGATTTCATTAGTATCACTATGGTAACTGCCTAGCAACCAGATGGCGTTACCCTAGCAACCGAGTAACAAATCACATATCTCTGTCCCAGAAAATAGTAGAGACTTCCGGGTTGACTTATTTCACTCAGGATGGAAAGGAGACTTGATTAGTATTACTATGGTAACTGCCTAGCAACCACATGGGGTTACCCTAGCAACCGAGTAACAAATCACATATCTCTGCACCAGAAAATCGAAGAGACTTCTGGGTTGATTTATTTCAATCAGGATGGCAAGGAGACTTGATAAGTATCACTATGGTAACTTCCTAGCAACCAGATGGGGGTACCCTAGCAACCGGGTAACAAATCACATATCTCTGCACCAGAAAATCATAGAGACTTCTGGGTTGATTTATTTCAATCAGGATGGCAAGGAGACTTCATAAGCATCACTATGGTAACTGCCTAGCAACCAGATGGGGTTACCCTAGCAACCGAGTAACAAATCACATATCTCTGCATCAGAAAATCGTAGAGACTTCTGGGTTGGTTTATTTCAATCAGGATGGCAGAGGCACTTCGTTAGAATCACTATGGTAACTGCCTAGTATTGTAGAATAATCATTTTTTAGATGGTATAATAATCATTCTTAGATATCAAAATACTTATATGAGTTTCTAGGCCTTTGTGTGAGCCAGGAGAGAGAGCATATGAGGTTACTAAAAGTGTTGATGCTGCAGAGAACACAAAGAATGGTATACAACCTTGAAATACAGGATGTACTTCTTTAATCAGTTATTATATGAATGGTGTCTTGTATTCTTGCAGCTGGTGTTTTGCTGTTTCTGTTAATTAGTAGTATTCTGACATATATCTTTGGTGTATTTCCTTTATGCTGACACGTATCTCTAAAATATATGGTGTGTCTCATTAAAATACAGGATGCACTTCTTACGAAAACACTTTTAATAAGTTAGATATCTTTGGTATGATATGTTTCTGGCATGGTGTTTTACCCTGATGAGTTAAATATCTTTGGAGCTTGTATTTTCTTTCATTAATCAAATGATACTGTGTATGAACAAACAAGGCCGCCTCATTATGAGGGTACACTGAAATGTAGGGCAAAGGTAAAAGGTATGTGATGGGGACATGGCTGTTTGTATCATACACAGGTGTTTCTAAAATTGATGCACTTTTATCATGAACTATGACTTATGTCAAAAATAAGTGGAGTTACCAGTTGATGTATGTTTTTTTTTTAAAATAATTAGATGAGGGATTTTCCACCAATATTTAATTAGTGAGGAAAATAGAACATATTGGTGGCGAAGGAAAGAGACAAGAGCAATTATTCTATTGGTCAGAGATAATGGGCAAGAAGATAACAAAAAGGTATATAACTGAGAACTCAGGAGGATAGAGTCAGAACAATCAGCTGACTGGTCTCTTGTTTGTTGGTGATCAATAAACTACAACTTTGGCATCTGGAACTCAAGACTCTGAAAATTTTCTTCAACTTAGAGAAACTCTTCGCAATATTCCACGACATATCTTTGGCTCAACTTGTGGGGCTGGCATTGAGGTCAAGGGGGCAGAGGTCGCTGGTGGGACGGCTTGCACGAATCGCACAGAAACACCGGTGCCAGAAACTGAGGTAAGCATCTTTGCTTAAGGTGTTTTTGTGTGATCTGTGGTAGCGGGTCCCAGTAAGTGGCTTCCTAAGACTTTTGCCAGTCCGAACATAGGATAATTCGAACTAATTGGCTAAAATAGAGAGAGTTCCAGATTTCAAAAATGGGGGTGGGGTTGTTTAAGTTAGTATATTAAAGAAGGTAGAAAAAGCCTGGGGGTGAGTCGAGAAGCGACGGCGCGTGAAAATTCCCGGTTAGGTGCATTTATTCAAGGTTTTGCCAGAAGAGTGGCTGAAAATCCTGTACAGGTGAAAATCCTAACACGGGTGGAGAAGTGAAAATTCGCAGAAAATTCCTCCAGGTGTTAGATTAAGTTATTTATTGCAGTGTTTGACGGAAACCGGACTGTGCAGAAAACGGGAATTGTTGAACTATGTGCATGTTTGAGATAATGAATAATGTGCATAACTAACTATGTTGTTGGTGCATGTGCTTTCATACTACTAACCGCATTGTCTATGTGTTTTTTCAAATGCATGGTCACAGTGCTGATGATGTGTTGTGTGCAAGCGCAGAATAATGCAGAGAATCAGGTGCACCAAGCAAGTAACATGAATTAAAAGTAAGGGTAAATTGGGAAACTAAAATGAAGAAAATAATTGTAGAAAAAGATGTGAAAACACCTGATCCTCTGTCTCCCGGACCTGCCTTCACTCACTGGGTGGCTGAATGGCCAGCACTGTGAGTGAGGGAGGGGAGATTGGGATAGAAAAATAAATAGATTAATTGGGGAATAAAAAGAAGGAAAATGTTTTCCATTTACAGTGAACAAAACTAAAGAGAAAATGCAGAGACCCATGAAATTTGTGAGATGCGAAGACCGGACGGGGACCTGAAGAGTGGGAATGAAAATTGGAAAAGACATTGATAGAGTCAAAGGGCATACGTGATCATTTTTGGAGGGAAACAGAGTATGTAGATTACACGGGACAGAAAAGACAATTGACACTAGATAAAAAGAAGGCACTGTTGAGAGGTTTGATTAGGATAGTAAATTTACCAGAATTAGAACAAGAATGGCCTTTTGTAGATTGGTTGGAAGTCACAATGGAGAACTTGTACCTTGGAACCTTTTAACAGGCATAGAAAGACTTTGCCAGGCAGGATATGGGGAACAGCTGGACACCTTTGGGATAGAAGTAAGAAGGTCAGCTAAACAAGTGCAAATCCCTTATCTCAGCACTGAAGTGGCCCATTATTGGGAAACGCTAGAGAGGCCAGCGGGACAAGGTGTCACAATTTTGAAAAATGTAAGCTTAGAGATATTCAACAGAGTCAGAAATGTATACAGGGAAAGTAAAGTAAAATTCAAGGAAAATAATGAAGGGAGATTGTACCAGCAACTGTAATTGAAGGTACAATAGGAATGTTTGAGGTAAGAGTTTGCCTGGATCCCCAGCAGAAATAAAGCAGACTTGGCTGGACATATATGAGAGACAGCAAGATAACCAATAGGGGCAGGCTTGGATAGAAAAATATAGATATGCATGAAATAAGATAGAATGCAAAACTTAGAGTGTATCATTAATAAAGACATTTACAGTAATGTAATCCTTAATGATGTAATGTTCATGTTTAGATAAGTATGTAACCACACACGAAAGTGTAATGCATGAGAAAGATTAAATAGTTAGAAGAATTAATGTATTAGTTTAGACACTTATAACTATGCTGTGTGTATAAGAATGAAGCAATGTATAAGTATGTTAACCAGATCAAACTTGTATCCAAGTGCATGCATAAAATAAGTAATGTGTAATCATCTCTAAAAATCTTGTAATGTACAAAGAGATTGTAATGAGAAAATAAAGCATAAACAAACAAATAGTTGGTTTTGAAAAGAAATAAAGTAAAACCATACAAATAATAAAAGAAGGAACATAAGCAAATAATAAGAAAAAATATGAATTAATAGAAATAAAAATAAAGAGAATGATAAAAGAGTGTAAAGAAAAGAAATAAGAGATAATAAATAACTGTAAAAAGAAGAGATGATAAACAAAAGAGGAATATATAAATAGTACTTATAAATAAATAGTGAAGCTGGTAGGACTAAGGTAACTGAACGTAATAAGTTGACTCTCTCTCTCTCTCTCTCTCACAGCATGCTGAGGAATGGGTGTTGGGAGGGAGAGAGGGGAGAGGCTGCTAGAGCAAGAACAAGAGAGCAGTGAGGGAGGGGCTGCTAGAACAAAAACAAGAGAGTAGTAAAGGGAGGGCTTTTGAACACGCTTAAGAGAAATAGGATAAGATTTCTTGGGTCTCCTCCCGCCTGATAATAACAGTACGGAGGGCTGGCAGTGGATTAGAAAGGGTGTAAAAAGGAAAGAAGGAAAAAGAGGCAAAATGATAATAGATAAAAAGTCAAATAAATTAACCTCATGTTTTACTTTCATGCACTGGGCAGGAGAAGTAATTGCAACAGGTCAAGAGTGTTGTGGAAAAAACCTGGAGCAGTGATTTGATAACCCTGAGGAGTGACATTGTTTGGATACATAATAATCTGTGTGGACTGGGACCAGAAGAGGAACCAACAAAGCAACCAAGCAGAACACAAACAAAAAGTAGCAGTATTAAAATATCTAGGAAGAAGGAAATTCCTCAACCCAGAAAAAGCCCAGGGGAAGTCAGGGGTCGGATACTTTTAGTGGTCCTCGTCTGACCAGCCTGGTGAAGATTAGCATAGCAGAATAGAACACTCTGGGGTTAAAGAGGTACTGAATTATTGAAAACATAGAGGGATAGTAAAATGGCACCGACACCAATAGATCAGATATGCATGGAGTTCCCAACATATAGAGAGGTGATAAAAGAGATGTCTAGGAAATGGGAAGGAAGAACAAAGGGGCTGAACACAAAGTGGCCAGCAGAGGGAACATTTGATGTAGGGATATGTAGAGAAATGGATAAGAGCCAGAAGATAAGAGCCAGAAGAGGATAATGAAACGAGATAGGGAACTAACAATGCTCCATATGTTCAAGACCAAGGGGATAGAAATAATAAAACAGGAAAGGGAAGGAAAAAAGGTGGATGAAGAAAAAGGAGAAAGACCCCCTCCCTATGCACCAACAATGGAAACGAAAGGGAATTTACAAATGCCTATGATGGAGTTTAAAGGGGAAGTACACATGGCTGGAGAAATAGAAGTCACTGAGAAAGTGTCAATAGAGCAAGAAGAAAAACCAGCAAATCTATACCCAGATATTAAACTGAGAGGAACTATGAGCCACAATTATGGGGAAGCAGTGGGATCAGAACAAAATAGCACAAAGGGTCTATGGAGTCCAAGTCAAAGGTGGGAAGGGCCAGAAGGATCAGATCAAGAAATGCGCCAAGAGCTGTTAAGTCAACAAAGAATAAAGGAAGAATTAAACAAACAATGCCAGGAAGCAATAATAGAAGGAATAAAAGGGTATGCGAGCAACAGAACAAAGAACAAAGAAAACAACAAGAGCAAGAAAGCACATCTGAAGATGACGATCTAATAGAGACAGATGACGGCATGACAATATCATCAAGAGTGAAAGAAAGTGTGAAAAAGCAGCGGAAAATGAGAGAAGATGTGACCAGCATCAGAGCCAAGTCACAGGAACTATCGGACTCCATGAGAAAGGAAAAAGAGATGCTGGAAAACATGAGAAGGTCAACAAGAAGAAGAGAGCATGTCGCCCAGACATAAACACCCTGGGACACCGGACAAAAGGAAAGATGAAACAGGTTACAGGACAACTCTATCTTGAAGACATGCCAGAAAAGACTAAGCAAACATGGCAGAGAATGACAGGAAGGATGGTCAGAACTGATGTGGAATCTGATGGAGAGGATGATGAAGAATGGCCAGATGAAGAGGAAGTGAGAAGACCAGTCAGACGACATAATAGGACGATATCATCACAGTGTCCTATTATGATGAAGGGACAGTATGACTGCTATGTGCCATGGGCCAACCATGATCTTGAAGGATTACTGGCAGCCCTCCCTGACATATATGAAGGAGCAGGAAGGTGGATTAGAGATGTTGAGGAGCGAGCAGTAGGAACTCAACTGGCCCTGGGAGACATTAAAGCACTTCTTGCAAGATGCATTGGAGGAGGCAAAATGGCAGAAATACTCGAAAAAGCCAAAGTGGGAAATGCAGCAGATACCACAAAGTATGATGAGATACCATTCAGCAGATGCCGAAATACCATCTGGAAAGCCCTAAGAGAAGAATTTCCCACCAACCTAGACCCAAAATCAATAAAAGGAGAGCCACTGGGAACAACTGAAAACCCGAAAGCCTATATCGAACGAGAGCTAAAGAGATGGAAGCTGGAAATGGAAAAAGATCCAGAAAAGGATCCCTGGATGACAGCTGTGTTCGAACGGCCATAATAGAGGCTATGCCTACACCAGTAAAGGAAAAGCTGGAAGACGTGGTGGGGTTAACTACCAAGACACAGAAAGAGTTCTGTGCCCATGTAGTACATGCAGTGGAACAACACAGACGGAATGAAGAAAAGCTAAAGCAACAAGAGAGGGACATACGTAAGAAACTGGAACAGTTGCAACTGGAGGAACTAACAGGAAACAAGAAAAGAATTCAAGCAGCAGTAAAGGAAAAGATGCACCAACCTCTGTAATGGCGCCAGTAAATACAGTATTGCAAACTCCGATTGGTGCACAGGCTCAGATGGCCTCAAGTGAAACAGTCACACCTATGGTACCCGGCGTACCACCTGCGCCCATGTATCAACCCGTATCAACAATCCAGGTAGCACCAATGGCTCCTGTACCAGGTGCTCAAAACCAGATACCCATGCAAAGTCAGGTGATGCAACAGCCCATGCCGACTGTGGTACCAAACCAGATACCCATGCAGAATCAGGTGATGCAACAGCCCATGCCGACTGTGATATATAATTTCCCCGATCAAATGAATAGAAGATGGAATCGACAGTATCAAGGGGGAAGAGGAAGAGGACGAGGAAGACAGAATTATAATAATGGCCAAACAAATGCATGTTGGGGGTGTAACCAAGTGGGACACCGAAAAAGCGAATGTCCTTTGAACCCCTGGCCACAAACGCACCAGGCAGACACCAACAACTGGCAACAAGACCCACAGCAGCAGCAGCAGCAGCAGGCCCCAGGTCCCGTCAATCCATGGCGCTGGACCACCACAAGGTTACTAGGGATGCCCAGAGAATCCTCACGGGAGGGGTCAGCTTCCAATGATATCAACTGATGCTGATCAAGAACCAATAATGAAAGTTAAGATAGAGGGCAAAGTAACACCGGTTATGTTAGATACTGGAGCCACTTTTACGTGTATAAGTCCAAGTTATGCCTCTCACCTCCCGGTCTGGAAAATATGTTAAGACAGTAGGATTCTCGGGACAAACGCAGTTAATTCCAATGACGGCTCCAGTAAACATAGAAGTAAAAGGAAAAGCAGTAAACATCCCAATCTTGATATCAGAAAATACACCAGTGAACTTATTGGGAAGAGACGCTATATGTAAAATGAACTTGCAGATATGGTGCACTCCAGAAGGAATCTACATTGATGACAGAGGAGTGAAACAAATGACAATGACAAAACAGCCTGACCCTGAACGTCCACAAGCAAGCGTATATTGGCTAGGAGATCTAGGAAAAGAAGTGAACAACACAATAGACAAATGGGGAAAATATATTAAGGCACAGTTAGGAGATCCAAATGTGCCTGGAGCAGAGCATCATTGTACATTAATGTATGATGAAACAAGAAACCCAGAATTGGAGGAAAAGTGGCTGAATGGAACAAAACAACAAGAAATCGCCTTGATATCAGAATACATAGTAGTTGGACAGGAGGGAGCAGCACTAAAGATAGAGAATAATGACTTTATAAACAAATGGTTTCAGATACCAGAATCTGTTCCACATGTGACAATCTATGTGAGCAAAGGAAGGGAACAAATAGACTTAGGACAAATGATGAAAAGGGCAGAGAGGGTACAATGGAAAGGGACAGAGAATCCTCTAATCATGGAATCACCAGACAGAACATTTCTAAAGATCATATGTGCTACCCAAATGATAGGAACACCTAAGGTAGTAGTTATTTCACCTACTGAAAAATTAGACTCAAAAATGGTAGAGCTAATGGCAGAAATGGAAAAAGTAGTGCCAGTAAAACTATGGTCACGCCATGACACAGATGTAGGGTTAGTACTATCAGCAAATCCAATCCGGATAAAAAGTAAAACCAGGAACCCAACCTCCACGAAAACAGCAGTATCAACTTAAACCAGAGGCAATATTGGGGATTAAAAGTACTATTGAAGGGCTACTTAAAGCAGGAGTACTAATAGAAACATCAAGCTGTTGTAATACACCTATACTTCCAGTAGCAAAGGCGAATAAAGCAAAGTGGCGATTAGTACATGATTTAAGGGCAGTTAATGAAGTAGTAGAGGATTGGCCTCGTGGAAGTACCCAATCCGCACACTCTGCTGACTAATGTTCCCCTGCTGCTAATTATTTCACTGTGATTGACTTGTGTTCTGCCTTTTCAGTATTCCTTTAGCAGAGGAAAGCAGACAGCTCTTTGCATTCACCTATCAAGGTAAACAATTCACGTACACCACGACTACCACAAGGATTCAAGCACTCACCTCATGTGTTTAATCAAGTATTAAAAACAGACTTAGAGGATCTAAGAATAGACAGCACATTGATCCAGTATGTGGATGACTTACTGATCTGCTCACCAACACTAGAGCAATGTCATCAGGATACTATTAAGGTCCTTACTAAATTGGCTGAGGGGGGTCATAAGGTATCAAAAGAGAAGTTACAGTACTGTTTACCCCAGGTGGAGTATCTAGGACAAATTATTGCACATCAGACTAAAGCAATATCGCCAAGTCAGTTGGAGGGTATAAGTAAAGCGCCGCAACCACAAACAGTGGGGCAAATGATGACCTTTTAGGGATGACAGGATTTAGTTCAGATTGGATAGAAGACTATGCTATGAAAACAAACCCCCTGCGAGAGCTAATGAAGCAAACAGGACAGCAGAATCTTAGAAGTAGGCTAACCTGGGGTGCAGATGCACTGGTGGCTTTTGAATCACTGAAAAAGGAACTGCAAACAGCACCTGCACTAGCAAGCCCAGACTACACTAAGCCGTTTCATTTGTATGTAGCAAATAGAAAAAGTGGTTATGCATCAGCAGTGCTGATGCAGGAACTGTGTAGTGGAAGGAGAAAACAACCCATAGCGTATTATAGCACAAAATTGGACAGTGTAGCCCAAGGATACCCGCCATGCTATCAGGGATTAGCGGCAATTTATTTTAGCGTATGAAAAAGCCTCCACAATAACTATGGGATATCCAGTGGTGATCTACACTCACCATAAGATAATAGAGCTAATAGAGAATGGGAAATTTGTACTAACACAGGCAAGATGTTTAGCATATTCAACATTGCTGACATACCCAGATGTAACTATAAAGAGATGTACCACTGTGAATCCAGCAAACTATATTCCCTTGGAGGATGAAGGAACACCACACGATTGTGTGATAAATTCGTTAGCATTCACACGGTTAAGGCCTGACCTGGAATCAATACCAATGGTTGAGGCAGAAATAGAATATTTTGTTGATGGATCTTGTTTTAAGGACCATTTGGGAAATCATGCTGGGTTTGCTGTGGTAAAAAAGCAGGGAGATTCTTTTTTGCCAATTGTGGTTCAGCATTGTGAACAGCCATGCTCAGCACAATTGGCAGAATTAAAAGCATTGACCAAAGCCTGTCTACTCGCAAAAGATCAAAAAGTAAATGTATATACAGACTCTGCATATGCGCATGGAGTGTGTCATTTGTTTGGTGCAGTGTGGAAACAGAGAGGGTTCAAAAAGAGTGATGGAACACCAATTCAGCATAAAGACCAGATAATCAGATTAATTTCAGCAATGATGAGTCCAAAAGGCTGGCTATAGTCAAATGTCAGGCACACAAAAAAGGCAAGAATTTTGTTATTAGAGGAAATAATGCTGCGGACGAACATGCCCGAGAAGCTTCAGGATGCAAAGTAGCAATAATGGCACCACAAGTGATATTACAGGTCCAGCCAAGTTTGGCAGATATAGCACGGATGCAGCTTCAAGCTGGCCCACCTGAATTAGCACAATGGCAGCAGAGGGGCGACAAGGGACGTTAATGGAATATGGAGGTCACATGAGGGGCAGATATTGGCTCCAGTAGCACTTCTAAATATGTTAATTTCTGATGCGCACGGATTTGACCACTGTGCAAGAGGCGAGGTAGTGAGGAAGATAAAACAGCAGGGCTACTGGTCGCCATACTTGCAGGCCTCAGTAGATGAGTTTTTGGCAGGCTGTGAAATTTGTGAAAAACACAATGTCAGGAAAGGCACAACCGCTCCATTAGGTCATATTCCAGAACCGGAGGGCCCGTTCAAACATCTAGTGATGGACTATGTAGATATGATAAAACCAGTCAGAGGCAAAAGATATATGTTAGTAATAATAGACAGATTCAGTAGATGGGTAGAAGCAGTTCCCTCGGCCGACCAGGGAGCACAAACAGTGATTAAATTCCTAACAAGAGAAGTTATCCCAAGGTTTGGAATACCGTCGCAAATTAGCTCAGATAATGGCTCGGCATTCATTCAGAGGGCAGTAAAAACAGTCATACAGCAGCTGAGAATAAAACAACGACTAGGGTGTGTCTACCATCCGCAGTCTCAAGGGATGGTGGAGAGGGTAAATGGGAATCTCAAGGCAAAAATTGTGAAAATCTGTCAAGAAACAAGACTTAATTGGGTTGATGCGCTTCCGTTGGCATTAATGAAATATCACATGCAAACAAATAGGATTACTAATCTAACCCCGCATGAAATGCTGACGGGAAGGCCTATGCCAGTGCCTTATCTGAGAGGACCTTATGAGGGTCCATCATTGGAACAACTAGAAATGGAATTGAAAGCATATATGAGACAATTGACGACAATACATGGAAAAATCTGTTTGCAGGAACAAAGAAGAAATCCTAGGCAGGAAGAGAATGCACCTTGTTCAATTGCTGCTGGAGATCTTGTGTACCTGAGAGTGTTTAGAAGAAGGTGGAATGAGCCAAGGCGGGAAGGACCTTATGAAGTGGTGCAGGCAACCCCAACAGCAGTAAAGGTGAGAAGAAGTAACACATGGTATCATTTAAATCACTGCACTAAAGTACGTAGGAGAAACCTACCACAAAATCAGGAACCTGAAACCGAAGAAGAAGAGGAGCAACAAAGAGAGGATCAAGCTCACGAGGTTGAAGACCTACAAGTACCAGATAGAGACAACGAAGAAGAGGAAGAAGGACAACAAACGAACGTAGGGGAAGAGCACACTGAGGCAGAGGAAGAATCTGAAGAACGTGCCACAGTGGAGCGGGACAGCACAGAAAGAGAAACGGAAGTACATGTCGCAGAAGGACAGGAACAAGAAGGTGAAAGAGAAAGACAAGAGGAAAGTGCTTACCTTGCTGCACCAAATACGGAAACAGCTGAAGGATATGAAGCAGACCAACAGAGGCATCCGTGGGAGGACATATTGTCGGAGGCAGAGGACAGGTTGGGGGATGAAGGAGGTACTGTGGATAATGATATTGATGATGTATTTGGGACAGGTATTTCCCCCGATACAGGGCCTACCGGGGAAGCAGCGCAAGAAGACCCAGACTCACCCGGTGAAGGACCGTCAGAGCGACCATGGTATGATGACTTCCCTACAATTGACACCTCAGAACTTATGTCTTTCTTCCCAGAATAAGCAAGGACAAGATGTTATAGAACAAAAAATTAGACAGAAGAAAGCATCTGGAGCATTGAATGAAGGTGAACCAAAAAAGGACAGAAGCATAGTTAACCAAAATAAGACAAAACCATTAGATTTGATGTATGATTGGGAGCCTATAGAGACAGCAGGAGTAGAAGAACTATTACAACATGCAAATCAAAACGACTGGTATAGATGGGCTAAATATACGGTTAAGCAGGCAGACATGACAAATTGTATAATGTGCTCACCCTCACCGTTGAAGAAGTTGACAGTAGTTCCGAATCAGTATGATTACAGACACTGCGCCAAGTATTATGCCAAAAATTGTGGAACTAAAGGAAGAACAGTGTTCTGCCCAGCGGAATGTTTGGCTTTCCTAGGTCACCCAGAATATGAAAAGTATAGTAAGCTGATAAGGTGGGGAGATGAATGTAGGAAATTAGATGTACGCGTGGATAATAAGAATAAAGAAAGTCCATCATCATTTACGATTAATCAACAACTGGAATATGAATGCTTTAACAGGACCAAGGGAATAAATAATGTAGGACAGTTTAAGGGCAATTGCGCAGTAATATGGCATTTAGACGAAGAAATGTTTTCCAACAATAATGTAATCAGATTTGGGGGACCACGTTATGCAACAGCAACATTAGGACAGAACTTTACTGCAAATATAACCCCAGGATGTTTAGGTGTAGTGGCGGGTCATTGCCTTACAGGATGTGAAAATCAAACCTTAGTATCTCCTTCGGTAAAGATTCATCAGGAACAAACAGAAACCATAGCGGATTACTTTTGGTTATGTGGGGGAGGTCAGTTGAAAACCTCTCTACCTAAAAACTGGAAAGGGCTGTGCACTAGAGTAAGGTTACTACAAGAAGTAACTATGGTAGAGTGGGATCTCTCTGAAATCCAAACTGCACCAAATCCATTTGTAAAACAACAGGCAAGGGTGAAAAGAGCGTACTCCCCAGATCCAGATGTTTATTTGGATGCAATTGGTCAACCAAGGGGAATACCACAACAATTTAAAGCTCGGAATGAAATTAAATCAGGCTTTGAGTCAATATTTGTATGGGTAACAGCCAGCAAAAATGTAGAATGGATTAATTATATTTACTATAACCAACAGAGGTTTATAAACCATACTGATGAGGCATTGGAGGCATTAGGAACCCAATTAGCGGCAACTAGTAAAATGGCATGGCAAAATCGTCAAGCACTAAATTGGTTATTGGCAGATAAAGGAGGAGTATGTGTTATGTTCGAGCAGATTGCTGTACATACATACCAAATAATACATCCCCAGAAGGAGCTTTTACACAGGCAATGAAAAAACTGCATGACCTCAGAAAGGAAGTTAAATCTAATGCAGGAAGAGATCAGATGTTTGGCCAATGGTTCGATGATCTTTTTGGATCATGGAAGTTGGGCTTAATGAAACTAGGTATAATGATCGTTATAGGACTGACCCTATTTGCATTGTTGTTTTGCTGTGTCATACCGGTTCTAAGATCAATAATGGCTAGAACAGTGGCTAAGCAAATGGTGACTGTATCAATGATGTCAACGCAAACGGGGATAGAAACTAGATACTGTACCATTGGGCCAGGATTGGATGAACTTGATGAGATTTACTGAGAAGCAATCAAGAAACAACACTGGGGGAATTTTATTTTACACTTTTCTCATGTTTTTGATAGTAAGGGAGATAGCATGACTATTGTACTTTCATTTTACTTAACAGAATAGATAGCAACTCAAGAAAGGAGTTAGAGGGTGTTTTGTTTGTTATTTTTGACATGTTCCCCTATTACTTTCAATATAACCCATTACTTATAATAATTATCAAAGTTTATATTACGATATATTTAATCAAGTAGAAGTAGTATTGGTGATGATTATGTTCAAGAAAATATAGTTGTGAAGTAATTGCCAAGAGAAGACATACAAGAGCAACATGTGAAGAAAGGAGCGACGAGCACCTCAGTGCTTGGCTGCAAGAGCAAATAGACTCAACTGGTGGTTTAAAAACCCGCTGTCTGCTCCAACACACCACCAGATAGCGCTCCAGGCTACCGGAATTGCCTGTGAGTTCCTCTGGCAACGAAGGATGTAGCTTGTGCTGAGGGAGAAATATATTGTGTATTTTCTTATATATCTTATCTTATATATATGTTTTTTCTTTATGAATAATCAATTGTACTCTACACAACGCAAGGCTTTCAAGTTGCATGCACATGCTTATTACATATAATATGATTTGTTTCTGCTCCCCCATTATTGACAATAGATAAGAGGATTGGAATCTTTTACTTCCTTCTAGCTGATTGTGGAGGGAGAGGTTTGGTTCACAATCCTGCAGAGTGTGGCCCCATCAGCACGGTATTGATAACTTAGTGCGTAGCCTATTTTGGCTACGGTTGTATTAAATTGGCTGGCTTATGTGGCTATACTGTGGTTTGAGGGACTTAGTATGTGGGACTTTTAGTCCCAGAGGGGGAATATATTGTAGAATAATCATTTTTTAGATGGTATAATAATCATTCTTAGATATCAAAATACTTATATGAGTTTCTAGGCCTTTGTGTGAGCCAGGAGAGAGCATATGAGGTTACTAAAAGTGTTGATGCTGCAGAGAACACAAAGAATGGTATACAACCTTGAAATACAGGATGTACTTCTTTAATCAGTTATTATATGAATGGTGTCTTGTATTCTTGCAGCTGGTGTTTTGCTGTTTCTGTTAATTAGTAGTATTCTGACATATATCTTTGGTGTATTTCCTTTATGCTGACACGTATCTCTAAAATATATGGTGTGTCTCATTAAAATACAGGATGCACTTCTTACGAAAACACTTTTAATAAGTTAGATATCTTTGGTATGATATGTTTCTGGCATGGTGTTTTACCCTGATGAGTTAAATATCTTTGGAGCTTGTATTTTCTTTCATTAATCAAATGATACTGTGTATGAACAAACAAGGCCGCCTCATTATGAGGGTACACTGAAATGTAGGGCAAAGATAAAAGGTATGTGATGGGGACATGGCTGTTTGTATCATACACAGGTGTTTCTAAAATTGATGCACTTTTATCATGAACTATGACTTATGTCAAAAATAAGTGGAGTTACCAGTTGATGTATGTTTTTTTAAAAAAAATAATTAGATGAGGGATTTTCCACCAATATTTAATTAGTGAGGAAAATAGAACATATTGGTGGCGAAGGAAAGAGACAAGAGCAATTATTCTATTGGTCAGAGATAATGGGCAAGAAGATAACAAAAAGGTATATAACTGAGAACTCAGGAGGATAGAGTCAGAACAATCAGCTGACTGGTCTCTTGTTTGTTGGTGATCAATAAACTACAACTTTGGCATCTGGAACTCAAGACTC
Source organism: Xyrauchen texanus (assembly GCF_025860055.1). Classification (NCBI taxonomy): domain Eukaryota; kingdom Metazoa; phylum Chordata; class Actinopteri; order Cypriniformes; family Catostomidae; genus Xyrauchen; species Xyrauchen texanus. The sequence continues at coordinate 4,357,433 of NC_068284.1, read as the reverse complement.
TGAAAATTTTCTTCAACTTAGAGAAACTCTTCGCAATATTCCACGACACTAGCAACAAGGAGGGGTTACCCTAGCAACCAAGTAACAAATCACATATCTCTGGATCAGAATATCGTAGAGACTTCCGGGTTGACTGATTTTACTCAGGATAGCAAGGACACTTGATAAGTATCACTACGGTAACTGCCTAGCAACCACATGGGGTTACCCTAGCAACAGAGTAACAAATCACATATCTCTGCATCAGAAAAACGTAGAGACTTCCGGGTTGACTTGTTTCGCTCGGGGTGGAAAGGAACCGCGTATCGTATCACCTCGGTAACTGCATAGCAACCACACGGGCTTACCCTAGCAGCCGAGTAACAAATCACATATTTCTGCACCAGAAAATCGTACAGATTTCCGGGTTGATTTATTTACGAACGCGATTTTTGTTCTTTTCGAGTTACAGCACGCTGTTTGACGAGTTTCGCCACGGCAAGCACCACTCACATTTTCTTCAGGAAATGTACCCATCTAGTTAGTGGTGCTTGCAAAGCATCACTATTGTAATCTCACATACTTATTATTAGTGGTGCTTGCAAAGCATCACTATTGTAATCTCACATACTTATTAAGCTGGCTTGTGAAAGCCAACTTACTGAAATCCTATTTAAACTTATTAAGTTGGCTTGTGAGAGCCAACTTACTGAAATTCTATTTAAACTTATTATTATTAAGTTGGCTTGTGAGAGCCAACTTACTGAAATTCTATTTAAACTTATTATTATTATTATTAAGTTGGCTTGTGAGAGCCAACTTACTGAAATTCTATTTAAACTTATTATTATTATTATTAAGTTGGCTTGTGAGAGCCAACTTACTGAAATTCTATTTAAACTTATTATTATTAAGTTGGCTTGTGAGAGCCAACTTACTGAAATCCTACTTAAACTTATTATTATTCCGATTCTTCTTAGCGGTGAAATTTCTATATCTATCTCCTCCTAGAGCTTTAACTCCACATACTCCAAACTCGGCACAGACACTCAAACTGTTCTGACTCGAGTTGCTATATCTTTTCTAACTGATCGGACTTACGGTTTTCCTAAAAATGACGATCAAACTCGGAAAAAACTCCCATTGACTTAACATTGCGGAATGTTCAGAAATTTAAATCTCAACTGACATTTTCACACACACAGACAAAAAGGGCCTGTCAGCCCTGCATCTCTCCCTCTCTCTCCCTCAGAGGATTTATTTTATCAAGCAGCCAAAAAGTAATGACCTAAAATCTTCATAGCCACACGCTAAAACATGCTAAAAACATGCTAGCATCATGCTAACACATGCTAGCATTGACTAGCGAGTGTTAAAACAAGCTAAAAATGTGCTAGCATCATGCTAAAATCGCCTAGCGAAGTCGCTAAAACATGCTAAAAGCGTCTAGCATCATGCTAACACAAGCTAGCATCGCCTAGCGAAGGGCTAAAACATGCTAAAAGCGTCTTAGCATCGCCTAGCGAAGTGCTAAAAAATGCTAAAACGCGTTAAAACGTGCTAGCATCATGCTTAACACATGCTAGCATCGCCTAGCGAGTGCTAAAACATGCTAAAAGCGTCTAGCATCATGCTTAACACATGCTAGCATCGCCTAGCGAGCGCTAAAAATGCTAAAACGCGCTAGCATGCTAACACATGCTAGCATCGCCTAGCGAGCGCTAAAACATGCTAAAAACGTGCTAGCATCATGCTAACACATGCTAACATCGCCTAGCGAAGTGTGAAAACATGCTGAAAACGTGTTAGCATCATGGTAACACATGCTAGCATCGTCTAGCGAAGTGCTAAAAAATTCTAAAAACGTGATACCATCATGCTAACACATGTTAGCATCGCCTAACGAAGTGCTAAAATATGCTAAAAACGTGTTAGCATCATGCTAACACATGCTAGCATCATCTAGCGAATTGCTAAAACATGATAAAACGTGCTAGCATCATGCTAAAACATGCTAGCATTGCCTAGCGAAGTGCTAAAACATGCTAAAAACGTGTTAGCATCATGCTAACTGGGGGTCAATATCTATCTATCTATCTATCTATCTATTTGAGGGTCAATATCTATCTATCTATCTATCTATCTGAGGGTAAATATCTATCTCTCTCTCTCTATCTATCTATCTATCTGAGGGTAAATATCTATCTATCTATCTATCTATCTGTGTCTATCTATCTATCTATCTATCTATCTATCTATCTATCTATCTATCTAGCAACTAAGTTAAACTTTAAACGACTTTAAACTACAAACTACTTTAAACTTTAAACTAATTTAAACTACAAACTACTTTAAACTAATTTAAACTTTAAACTCATTTAAACTATAAACTACTTTAAACTTCAAACTACTTTAAACTATAAACTACTTTAAACTACTTTAAACTTCTTCAAACTTTCTGGTCCAAACTTTCACAAGCCAACTTAAAGTTTGTCTCGACGAACTTTTTCTAGTTATTATTATTATTATTATTATTCTGAGACTAAAATTACCAAGACTAACTCCTCCTAGAGCTTTTAAGCTACATGCACCAAACTCGGCACAGACCTTCAGACTAATCCCGAATAGTGTGCTTTATCTTTTCTAACTGATCGGACTTACGGTTTTCCCACAGCGGATGATCAAAAACTGGAAAAATCCCATTGACTTAACATTGTGGAATGTTCAGAAATTTAAATCCAAACTGACATTTTCACACACACAGACAAAAAGGGCCTGTCAGCCCTGCATCTCTCCCTCTCTCTCTCCCTCAGAGGATTTATTTTATCAAGCAGCCAAAAAGTAATGACCTAAAATCTTCATAGCCACATGCTAAAAAATGCTAAAAACGTGCTAGCTTCATGATAACACATGCTAGCATCGCCTAGCGAAGGGCTAAAACATGCTAAAAACGGGCTAGCATCATGCTAACACATGCTAGCATCGCCTAGCGAAGTGCTAAATCATGCAAAAAACGTTCTAGCATCATGCTAACACATGCTAGCATCGCCTAGCGAAGTGCTAAAACATGATAAAAATGTGCTAGCATCATGTTAACACATGCTAGCATCGCCTAGGGAAGGGCTAAAACATGCTAAAAATGCGCTAGCATCATGCTAACACATGCTAGCATCGTCTAGCAAAGTGCTAAAACATGATAAAAATGTGTCTATCTATCCATCAATCTATCTATCTATCTAGCAATTAAGTTAAACTTGAAACTATTTTAAACTACAAACTAATTTAAACTTTAAACTAATTTAAACTATAAACTACTTTAAACTTCAAACTACTTTAAACTCTAAACTACTTTAAACTATAAACTACTTTAAACTAATTTAAACTAATATAAAATTCAAACTTTAAACTATAAACTACTTTAAACTATAAACTACTTTAAACTAATTTAAACTAATTTAAACTTCAAACTACTTTAAACTATAAACTACTTTAAACTATAAGCTACTTTAAACTAATTTAAACTAATATAAACTTCAAACTACTTTAAACTAATTTAAACTACAAACTAATTTAAACTTTAAACTAATTTAAACTATAAACTACTTTAAACTTCAAACTACTTTAAACTATAAGCTACTTGAAACTAATTTAAAATAATATAAACTTCTTCAAACTTTCTGGTCCAAACTTTCACAAGCCAACTTAAAGTTTGTACTCAAACTTTTTAATCTAGTTAAGTTGGCTTGTGAGAGCCAACTTACTGAAATTCTATTTAAACTTATTTTTATTATTATTAAGTTGGCTTGTGAGAGCCAACTTACTGAAATCATATTTAAACTTATTATTATTAAGTTGGCTTGTAAGAGCCAACTTACTGAAATCCTATTTAAACTTATTATTATTATTCTGTCAAAAATTTACAACTCGAACTCCTCCTAGAGCTTTAACTCCACATACTCCAAACTCGGCTCAGACACTCAAACTGTTCTGACTCGGTATGCAATATCTTTTCTAACTGATCAGACTTATGGTTTTCCTAAAAATGACGATCAAACTCGGAAAAAAACTCCCATTGACTTAACATTGCGGAATGTTCAGATTTTCAAACTCCTCAACTGCCAAAAATTCAAATCTAAATCCCTTGAAACCAGAGACTAAATCAAACTGCCATTCTATATACTATATGAGCCATTGAGACTCATTTAAACTAATAAACTCATCTATCTATGACACTTATCTATCTATCTATCCATCCATCCATCCATCCATCCATCCATCCATCTACTTTAAACTAAATTCAAACTTCAAACTAATTTAAACTTCAAACTAATTTTGTTAAAATCCTCTTGTTTCTAAACTCAAACTTGTACACTAATAAACTCATAAATTCATACACTTATGAACTCTTAAACTCAAATGAACAAACTTATAAACTCTAAACTCACACACTGAGTGTGTAAGTTAGTGTGTGTGTGTGTGAGCGTGTGTGAGCAAGTTAGTGAGCATGTATGTGTGTGTGAGTGTGTGAGCAAGTGTGTGAGCTAGTTAGTGTGTGTGTGTGTGTGTGTGTGTGTGAGCGAGTGTGTGAGCTAGTTAGTGTGTGTGTGTGTGTTTATGTGCATTAGTGTGTGTGTGTGTGTGTGTGACAGTTAGTGAGCATGTATGTGTGTGTGAGTGTGTAAGTGTGTGAGCGAGTTAGTGTGTGTGTGTGTGTTTATGTGCATTAGTGTGTGTGTGTGTGTGTGTGTGACAGTTAGTGAGCATGTATGTGTGTGTGAGTGTGTAAGTGTGTGAGCGAGTTAGTGTGTGTGTGTGTGTGTGTGTGTGTGTGTGTTTATGTGCATTAGTGTGTGTGTGTGTGTGTGTGTGTGCACATAGCAACCACTCAGAACACCCTAGCAACTGACAAACAACCACCCAGAACACCCTAGCAACCACCCAAAATACCTTACAACACCCTAGCAACCACCCAGAACACCCTAGCAACCACCCAAAATACCTTAGAACACCCTAGCAACACCATAGCAACCACCCAAAATACTCATCTATGACACTTAAACTATTAAACTCATTACTATCTATCTAGCAACTAAGTTAAACTTTTAACTACTTTAAACTACAAACTACTTTAAACTTTAAACTCATTTAAACTATAAACTACTTTAAAATTCAAACTACTTTAAACAATAAACTACTTTAAAATTCAAACTATTTTAAACTTTACACTACTTTAAACTTTGAACTAATTTAATCTTCAAACTACTTTAAAATTCAAACTAATTTAAACTTTAGACTAATTTAAACTTTAAACTAATTTAAACTATAAACTAATTTAAACTTCAAACTACTTTAAACTTCAAACTACTTTAAACTTCAAACTACTTTAAACTTCAAACTTTCTGGTCCAAACTTTCACAAGCCAACTTAAAATTTGTCTCGACGAACTTTTTCTAGTTAAGTTGGCTTGTGATAGCCAACTTACTGAAATCCTATTTAAACTTATTATTAAGTTGGCTTGTGAGAGCCAACTTACTGATATTGTACTTAAACTTATTATTAAGTTGGCTTGTGAAAGCCAACTTACTGAAATCCTATTTAAACTTATTAGATTCCTCCGTAAGGAGGGAATCTATTGTATTTGATGGTTTTATTAGATTCCTCCGTAGGAGGGAATCTATTGTAATTGATGGTTTTATTATTATTATTAGATTCCTCCGTAAGGAGGAATCTATTGTATTTGATGGTTTTATTATTATTATTAGATTCCTCCGTAAGGAGGAATCTATTGTATTTGATCGGTTTTATTAGATTCCTCCGTAGGAGGAATCTATTGTAATTGATGGTTTTATTATTATTATTATTAGATTCCTCCGTAAGGAGGAATCTATTGTATTTGATGGTTTTATTATTATTATTAGATTCCTCCGTAAGGAGGGAATCTATTGTATTTGTCGGTTTTATTAGATTCCTCCGTAGGAGGGAATCTATTGTAATTGATGGTTTTATTATTATTATTATTATTAGATTCCTCCGTAAGGAGGGAATCTATTGTATTTGATGGTTTTATTATTATTATTAGATTCCTCCGTAAGGAGGGAATCTATTGTATTTGATGGTTTTATTATTATTATTATTAGATTCCTCCGTAAGGAGGGAATCTATTGTATTTGACGGTTTTATTATTATTATTAGATTCCTCCGTAAGGAGGGAATCTATTGTATTTGTCGGTTTTATTATTATTATTAGATTCCTCCATAGGAGGGAATCTATTGTAATTGATGGTTTTATTATTATTATTATTATTAGATTCCTCCGTAGGAGGGAATCTATTGTAATTGATGGTTTTATTATTATTATTATTATTAGATTCCTCCGTAAGGAGGGAATCTATTGTATTTGATGGTTTTATTATTATTAGATTCCTCCGTAAGGAGGGAATCTATTGTATTTGATGGTTTTATTATTAGATTCCTCCGTAAGGAGGGAATCTATTGTATTTGATGGTTTTATTATTAGATTCCTCCGTAGGAGGGAATCTATTGTAATTGATGGTTTTATTATTATTATTATTATTATTATTAGATTCCTCCGTAGGAGGGAATCTATTGTAATTGATGGTTTTATTATTATTATTATTAGATTCCTCCGTAGGAGGGAATCTATTGTAATTGATGGTTTTATTAGATTCCTCCGTAGGAGGGAATCTATTGTAATTGATGGTTTTATTAGATTCCTCCGTAAGGAGGGAATCTATTGTATTTGTCGGTTTTATTATTATTATTATTATTATTATTATTATTAGATTCCTCCGTAAGGAGGAATCTATTGTAATTGATGGTTTTATTATTATTAGATTCCTCCGTAGGAGGGAATCTATTGTAATTGATGGTTTTATTATTATTATTATTATTATTATTATTATTATTATTAGATTCCTCCGTAGGAGGGAATCTATTGTAATTGATGGTTTATTATTATTATTATTATTATTATTAGATTCCTCCGTAGGAGGAATCTATTGTAATTGATGGTTTTATTATTAGATTCCTCCGTAGGAGGAATCTATTGTAATTGATGGTTTTATTATTATTATTATTATTATTATTATTATTATTATTATTATTATTCTTCTTCTCCTTGAGCCCCAATAGCTCAAAAAGTCACTGGTCAAAATTTTCTAAATTGGCACATTGATACTCCATGCCAACGGGTACCCCCAAACCAAGAATGGCCCACATTCACCCATAGGTGGCGCTACAGGCCACGCCCAAAAAACAAAATTCAAAGTGATACAATTTCCACGCCATTTGTCCAAATCTTCTGAAATTTGGTGTACATGCCTCATTCCTCATGGGGAACAAAAAGCCTCAAGAACCCATAACTTCCGCCATGATGGATTTTCCCGTACGTTGAAAATTTGCGAAAACCTACAAAACTCTTCTTCTCCTGAACCGTAGCTCCAATTGACTTGAAATTTGGTACACATGTGTAGAATGGACATCCTTGAAAACGTTACTTAGGAAAAATGAATACGATACAAAATGGCTGAAAGGGGCGTGTTTATGTAAATGTCCAAATTTTAACAATATATACGTGTCAATAAATCAAATGTAATTTTGACTGATGGTTTTTCAAACCTAACATGCTTAAAGATGACATCACTCTGAAGTACTGTGCAAAGAATGGCCATGCCAAAATTCCCATTTTCTGGTCAAAAATGTTCTAATTTGGTAAATTAATAGTACAGGCCAACAGGAATCCACAAACCAAGAATGACCGACATACGCCACTAGGGGCACTACAGGACAAGCCAAAATTCCCATTTTCTGGTCAAAAATGTTCTAATTCGGTACAAGAATAGTACAGGCCAACAGGAATCCACAAACCAAGAATGACCGACATTCAGCCACTAGGGGGCACTACAGGACAAGCCAAAATTCCCATTTTCTGGTCAAAAATTTTCTAATTTGGTACTTTGATACTACAGGCCAACAGGAACCCACATACCAAGTGTGGCCCACATTCAGCCCTTAGGGGGCTTACAGGCTACTCCAAAATTTCGTTTTCTGGTCAAAAACGTTCTAATTTGGTACATTGATACTGCAGGTCAACAGGAACCCTCAAACCAAGAATGGCCAACATTCAGCCCTAGGGAGCACTACAGGCCATGCCGAAATTCCCATTTTCTGGTCAAAAATGTTCTAATTTGGTACATTAATAGTACAGGCCAAAAGGAATCCACAAACCAAGAATGACCGACATTCACCACTAGGTGGCTTAGAGGCCAAGCCGAAATTCCCATTTTCTGGTCAAAAAGTTATAATTTGGTACATTGATACTACAGGCCAACAGGAACCCACAAACCAAGTATGGCCCACATTCAGCCATTAGGGGGCTTACAGGCCACTCCCAAAATTTCGTTTTCTGGTCAAAAATTTTCTAATATGGTACATTGATACTACTGGCCAACAGGAACCCACAAACAAAGAATGGCTAACATTCAGCCTCTAGGGGGCACTAGAGGCCACTTGAAATTCCCATTTTATGGTCAAAAATGTTCTAATTTGGTACATTGATACTACAGGTCAACAGGAACCCTCAAACCAAGAATGGCCAACATTCACCCCTAGGGGCGCTTACAGGTAATTCCCAAAAGTCCCATTTTCTGGTCAAATATTTTCTAATTATGTACATTGATACTACAGGCCAACAGGAACCCACAAAACCAAGAATGACCCATCATTTGCCCATAGGAGGCGCTACAGGCCACGCCTCCAAAAAAATATTTTCAAAGTGATACCATTTCCACGCCATTTAACCAATTCTTTTGAATCTTGGTGTACATGCCTCATTTCTCATTGGGAACAAAAACGCCTCAAGGATCCATAAGGTATGATGGATTTTCCTGTAGACTGAAAATGTTTCGTTTAGGATTCAGACAGAAATACATGTTTTTTGGATTCATCCATTGAGAGGGTTTAACCCCAACCCTCTACTGATCAATTTGAAATGATTTGCCATTTTGAGGAGGAATCCGCATTGCTGCTTGCAGCTATATTTATTATTATTATTATTATTATTATTATTATTATTATTATTATTCTTCTCCTTGAGCCCCAATAGCTCAAAAAGTCACTGGTCAAAATTTTCTAAATTGGCACATTGATACTCCATGCCAACGGGTACCCCCAAACCAAGAATGGCCCACATTCGCCCATAGGTGGCGCTACAGGCCACGCCCAAAAAAACAAAATTCAAAGTGATACAATTTCACGCCATTTGTCCAAATCTTCTGAAATTTGGTGTACATGCCTCATTCCTCATGGGGAACAAAAAGCCTCAAGAACCCATAACTTCCGCCATGATGGATTTTCCGTGACGTTGAAAATTTGCATAAAACCTACAAAACTCTTCTTCTCCTGAACCGTAGCTCCAATTGACTTGAAATTTGGTACACATGTGTAGAATGGACATCCTTGAAAACGCTACTTAGGAAAAATGAATACGATACAAAATGGCTGAAAGGGGCGTGTTTATGTAAATGTCCAAATTTTAACAATATATACGTGTCAATAAATCAAATGTAATTTTGACTGATGGTTTTTCAAACCTAACATGCTTAAAGATGACATCACTCTGAAGTACTGTGCAAAGAATGGCCATGCCAAAATTCCCATTTTCTGGTCAAAAATGTTCTAATTTGGTAAATTAATAGTACAGGCCAACAGGAATCCACAAACCAAGAATGACCGACATACGCCACTAGGGGCACTACAGGACAAGCCAAAATTCCCATTTTCTGGTCAAAAATGTTCTAATTCGTACAAGAATAGTACAGGCCAACAGGAATCCACAAACCAAGAATGACCGACATTCGCCACTAGGGGCACTACAGGACAAGCCAAAATTCCCATTTTCTGGTCAAAAATTTTCTAATTTGGTACTTTGATACTACAGGCCAACAGGAACCCACATACCAAGTGTGGCCTACATTCAGCTCTTAGGGGGCTTACAGGCTACTCCAAAATTTCGCTTTCTGGTCAAAAACGCTCTAATTTGGTACATTGATACTGCAGGTCAACAGGAACCCTCAAACCAAGAATGGCTAACATTCAGCCTTAGGGGGCACTACAGGCCATGCCGAAATTCCCATTTTCTGGTCAAAAATGTTCTAATTTGGTACATTAATAGTACAGGCCAAAAGGAATCCACAAACCAAGAATGACCGACATTCACCACTAGGTGGCGCTTAGAGGCCAGCTCGAAATTCCCATTTTCTGGTCAAAAAGTTATAATTTGGTACATTGATACTACAGGCCAACAGGAACCCACAAACCAAGTATGGCCCACATTCGCCATTAGGGGGCTTACAGGCCACTCCCAAAATTTCGTTTTCTGGTCAAAAATTTTCTAATATGGTACATTGATACTACTGGCCAACAGGAACCCACAAACAAAGAATGGCTAACATTCGCCTCTAGGGGGCACTAGAGGCCACACTGAAATTCCCATTTTATGGTCAAAAATGTTCTAATTTGGTACATTGATACTACAGGTCAACAGGAACCCTCAAACCAAGAATGGCCAACATTCACCCCTAGGGGGCTTACAGGTAATTCCCAAAAGTCCCATTTTCTGGTCAAATATTTTCTAATTATGTACATTGATACTACAGGCCAACAGGAACCCACAAACCAAGAATGACCCACATTTGCCCATAGGAGGCGCTTACAGGCCACGTCCCAAAAAATATTTTCAAAGTGATACCATTTCCACGCCATTTAACCAATTCTTTTGAATCTTGGTGTACATGCCTCATTTCTCATTGGGAACAAAAACGCTTCAAGGATCCATAAGGTATGATGGATTTTCCTGTAGACTGAAAATGTTTCGCTTAGGATTCAGACAGAAATACATGTTTTTTGATTCATCCATTGAGAGGGTTTAACCCCAACCCTCTACTGATCAATTTGAAATGATTTGCCATTTTGAGGAGGAATCTGCATTGCTGCTTGCAGCTATATTTATTATTATTATTATTATTATTATTATTCTTCTTCTCCTTGAGCCCCAATAGCTCAAAAAGTCACTGGTCAAAAATTTTCTAAATTGGCACATTGATACTCCATGCCAACGGGTACCCCTAAACCAAGAATGGCCCACATTCGCCCATAGGTGGCGCTTACAGGCCACGCTCAAAAAAACAAAATTCAAAGTGATACAATTTCCACGCCATTTGTCCAAATCTTCTGAAATTTGGTGTACATGCCTCATTCCTCATGGGGAACAAAAAAGCCTCAAGAACCCATAACTTCCGCCATGATGGATTTTCCCGTGACGCTGAAAATTTGCTAAAACCTACAAAACTCTTCTTCTCCTGAACCGTAGCTCCAATTGACTTGAAATTTGGTACACATGTGTAGAATGGACATCCTTGAAAACGCTACTTAGGAAAAATGAATACTGATACAAAATGGCTGAAAGGGGCGTGTTTATGTAAATGTCCAAATTTTAACAATATATACGTGTCAATAAATCAAATGTAATTTTGACTGATGGTTTTTCAAACCTAACATGCTTAAAGATGACATCACTCTGAAGTACTGTGCAAAGAATGGCCATGCCAAAATTCCCATTTTCTGGTCAAAAATGTTCTAATTTGGTAAATTAATAGTACAGGCCAACAGGAATCCACAAAACCAAGAATGACCGACATACGCCACTAGGGGCACTACAGGACAAGCCAAAATTCCCATTTTCTGGTCAAAAATGTTCTAATTCGTACAAGAATAGTACAGGCCAACAGGAATCCACAAACCAAGAATGACCGACATTCGCCACTAGGGGGCACTACAGGACAAGCCAAAATTCCCATTTTCTGGTCAAAAATTTTCTAATTTGGTACTTTGATACTACAGGCCAACAGGAACCCACATACCAAGTGTGGCCCACATTCAGCCCTTAGGGGCGCTTACAGGCTACTCCAAAATTTCGCTTTCTGGTCAAAAACGTTCTAATTTGGTACATTGATACTGCAGGTCAACAGGAACCCTCAAACCAAGAATGGCTAACATTCAGCCTTAGGGGCACTACAGGCCATGCCGAAATTCCCATTTTCTGGTCAAAAATGTTCTAATTTGGTACATTAATAGTACAGGCCAAAAGGAATCCACAAACCAAGAATGACCGACATTCACCACTAGGTGGCGCTTAGAGGCCAAGTCGAAATTCCCATTTTCTGGTCAAAAAGTTATAATTTGGTACATTGATACTACAGGCCAACAGGAACCCACAAACCAAGTATGGCCCACATTCGCCATTAGGGGGCTTACAGGCCACTCCCAAAATTTCGCTTTCTGGTCAAAAATTTTCTAATATGGTACATTGATACTACTGGCCAACAGGAACCCACAAACAAAGAATGGCTAACATTCAGCCTTAGGGGCACTAGAGGCCACTCGAAATTCCCATTTTATGGTCAAAAATGTTCTAATTTGGTACATTGATACTACAGGTCAACAGGAACCCTCAAACCAAGAATGGCCAACATTCACCCCTAGGGGCGCTTACAGGTAATTCCCAAAAGTCCCATTTTCTGGTCAAATATTTTCTAATTATGTACATTGATACTACAGGCCAACAGGAACCCACAAACCAAGAATGACCCACATTTGCCCATAGGAGGCGCTACAGGCCACGTCCCCAAAAAATATTTTCAAAGTGATACCATTTCCACGCCATTTAACCAATTCTTTTGAATCTTGGTGTACATGCCTCATTTCTCATTGGGAACAAAAACGCTTCAAGGATCCATAAGGTATGATGGATTTTCCTGTAGACTGAAAATGTTTCGCTTAGGATTCAGACAGAAATACATGTTTTTTGGATTCATCCATTGAGAGGGTTTAACCCCAACCCTCTACTGATCAATTTGAAATGATTTGCCATTTTGAGGAGGAATCCGCATTGCTGCTTGCAGCTATATTTATTATTATTATTATTATTCTTCTCCTTGAGCCCCAATAGCTCAAAAAGTCACTGGTCAAAATTTTCTAAATTGGCACATTGATACTCCATGCCAACGGGTACCCCTAAACCAAGAATGGCCCACATTCGCCCATAGGTGGCGTTACAGGCCACGCTCAAAAAACAAAATTCAAAGTGATACAATTTCCACGCCATTTGTCCAAATCTTCTGAAATTTGGTGTACATGCCTCATTCCTCATGGGGAACAAAAAGCCTCAAGAACCCATAACTTCCGCCATGATGGATTTTCCCGTACGCTGAAAATTTGCTAAAACCTACAAAACTCTTTCTTCTCCTGAACCGTGAGCTCCAATTGACTTGAAATTTGGTACACATGTGTAGAATGGACATCCTTGAAAACGCTACTTAGGAAAAATGAATACTGATACAAAATGGCTGAAAGGGGCGTGTTTATGTAAATGTCCAAATTTTAACAATATATACGTGTCAATAAATCAAATGTAATTTTGACTGATGGTTTTTCAAACCTAACATGCTTAAAGATGACATCACTCTGAAGTACTAGTGCAAAGAATGGCCATGCCAAAATTCCCATTTTCTGGTCAAAAATGTTCTAATTTGGTACAATTAATAGTACAGGCCAACAGGAATCCACAAACCAAGAATGACCGACATACTGCCACTAGGGGGCACTACAGGACAAGCCAAAATTCCCATTTTCTGGTCAAAAATGTTCTAATTTGGTACAATGAATAGTACAGGCCAACAGGAATCCACAAACCAAGAATGACCAACATTCGCCACTAGGGGGCACTACAGGACAAGCCAAAATTCCCATTTTCTGGTCAAAAATTTTCTAATTTGGTACTTTGATACTACAGGCCAACAGGAACCCACAAACCAAGTGTGGCC